>NC_138776.1:20013017-20368017 GCF_965119305.1 Pelophylax lessonae
CCCGTACCTGAGCCGTCGGTTGGGCATATAAAGCCGCAATTCGTTGTATAGCCCTAGAGCCAAGGCCAAAAAAACGGAGGGTAGTCAACAAATAGTCCCAGTCCACCCTGTCAAACGATTTTTCAGCGTCAGTAGTAAGAAACAGGGTGGGCTGGGACTCCGTGCGGACAAAGTGGATCAGAGGGAGAGCACGAGGAGAGTTATCTCTTGCCTCCCGGCCGGGGATGAAACCAGTCTGGTCAGCGGAGACCCAGGAGGGGATCAGGGGCAGGAGTCTGTTAGCCAGAACCTTAGAATATAATTTAAGATCTACATTCAGGAGAGATATAGGGCGGTAACTGCCACATTCTGTGGGGTCCTTTCCCAGTTTGGGCAGGACTGAAATGTGTGCGGCTAGTGTTTCTGGGCGAAAACCAGTGGATTCAGAGATGGAGTTGGCATACGAAGTTAAGTGAGGGAGTAGGACATCTGCAAATTTTTTGTAATAAGCGACCGTGAAACCATCAGGGCCAGGCGCCTTACCGGCTTGGGTGGATTTTAGTGCCAATTGGAACTCTTCAACAGAAAAGTCATTTTCCAATTTCCGCAGGGAGCGTTTAGAGAGGGTTGGTAGATTAGCCTTTTTGAGGTAAGCCCAAATACGTTTGCGTTTTTTGGTTATAGGGAGATGACATAGATCGCCTTCTACATGATAAAGCTTGCTATAAAAATCCCTAAAGGCTTTGGCAATATCAGGAGAGGAATGGACCATAAGGCCAGTGGGGAGCTTTACCTTCTGTACAAAGGCTGCTGACTTCTGGGCCCTAAGAGACCTGGCAAGCATTCTACCGGGCTTCTACGTTTATGAGCTAAAAAGTGAAATTTGCGCTTGGTAGCTTTGTCAAGTAAGGATCGTAGGGATTCCCGAGCTTCTGTTAAGGCCTGTAAGTGGGAGATATGCATTGATAGTTTATGGGACTTTTCCAGGTCCGCCACCAGTGCAAGCTGCGCAGCAATCAATTGGCCCTGCTCCCTCTTCCTCCGCGCCCCCAGCTCCATCAATCTGCCCCTTATAGTAGCCTTATGGGCTTCCCACACCAAGGAGGGAGATGCGCTCTCAGTGGCATTTTCAAAGAAGTATTGGCTAAGAGAAGCTAAGAGAGCTGCATCTGCGGGGTTTGTAAGAAGTGAGTCATTCAGCTTCCAGTTAGTGGAGCGGGGTGGGAGAGAAGGAAGGAGCAAGGTGGTCATAACAGGAGCGTGATCCGAAATGGAGGCACAGCCAATGGTGGCGGATCGCAAAAGAGGTAAGTGAAAGTGGCTTAGAAAAATGTTATCAATTCTGGAATAACAGTTGTGCATTTTGGAAAAGTGAGAAAAGTCAGCATCTTTAGGATGCAGAATTCGCCAGACATCGACTAGTTGAAGGGAATGTAACAATTTTTTAATCCGCGCGATCTGTTTAAACGGGACATTTGAGCAGCCCTGCGAGGTGTCAAGAACAGGATCCAAGACCGAGGCAGGTCAGAGGACAGGTTACGAGGTCTAAGCGCTCTGTGTGTGCGATCAAAACGTAAAGGGTCAGTGGGAGCCCTCCCCAGGATGGAATTAAATATGCCCTTTACTGATGCTTCAAGATCGTCATCTCTGGTGGCTTCGGGGAGACCACGGATACGCACATTATTCCGCCGGTTGCGGTTTTCTAGATCCTCCATTTTATACAAAGCAGCTCGGTGGGCCACCGCCAGTTGCGTGACTTTGTCCTGTAGCTCTCTAATGGAGTCTTCTTGTGAGTCCTGCCTCCGTTCTGTGTCCTCTACCCTGCCAAGTATGTGGGACATATCAGCGCGGACTGCGGTGATCTCTTTCTTAAGTGACCGTTCTAGATTGCGAAACATGCCTCCAATTTCCTGTTTCAAACTGTGTAAAAGAGAAGACATATCAGAAGCAGCCGGGGAGTTCATCTCTTCAAGCGGGTCAGAAAAATATGAGGAAGAAGGAGAGTGCTCCCACGGTGATGCGGAGCGGATGGATGACACTGCACCCGATATTGAGGCTGCAGCCCTACTGCCTCGCGTGTGAGTGCTTGAGCCGCCTGAAGACAAAAATCGTTTGATAGTACCGGAGCTGGGTAGTTTGGATGAGGATCCCTTCCCGGATTTTTTGCCGGACATTGAACGTAAGTTGGGTGTTTTAGAAGGCATTGCCAGGGGGTTAGATCATCAGGGTGCCGCCAGAGCTCACTTTAATAATGGTCGGTCATCACCGGTCAAAAAAGTTCCATCAACACTCGAATATGTAGGAGGTAAAATTTGCTCAAATGATGAGATAGGCAAGCAGAGGAAGGAGCAGCTTCAACAACAAGCAGGAGAGATTGTGGAGGACAGTCTGTGTGCAGCAGCTGGGTACATGCAATAGGCGGTGTGAGGGGCTGTGTGCTTACCCTGCGCCTGGTGTGAGGGTAACATCCGCAGGAGAGGTCGCTGCTGCCAGTGCGACTAGGCCACTATTTCGGGCGCCCTTCTGTTGCCCAGGAAAAGACGCTAGATGATGGATGGCGTTCCTGTGGGCTTGGGCAGGTAGCGGATGCCCGGGAGAGGGAGGCAGAGAGTAAATTTAAGCCTGTGCAGCCGCCGCGCCGGACGGCGGATCGCGGCGACCGCTAGGAAAGTCTGCGGCTTCTGCAGGGGTTTAGGCCCCGATCTCGGAGCTCCGGATCCCGGCAGCACAGAGCAAAAATAGTTATTCCGGCTTGTACAGGGGATAGCGGAGGAGCAGCTGCAGCCCAAGAGGTACAGTGGTGGGGGATCTGAGCGGTGGATGGTGACAGATTAGCTGTGTAGACCTGCAGTTGGCTGGTATTGCGGCCTAGTTAAGATGGCGGCCGGCCGCGTCAGGCCTGGGCTGGAAGTGCCGGTAAGGGCCCTATAGCTCCGTGTTGGCGGTGGTGGGGTGCTGCGGAAGTCTCGGGGGGTCGATTCACGATGACCGAGGGTCAGATGGCTTACCCTCTCGCCGTTAGCGGCCTACGCGAGCCTGGGGATGTGGAGGCAGCGGTTCGCGGTTAGGCCGCGGGTCCCGCCGCTCGCCGATCTGGGCCTGTCGGGTGGAAAATAAAGGCAGCGCCAGGTGCCCCGAGGGGTGCACAATCACTCAGGGTTGGATGCGGGAGTTGGTCCGGCTCTGTAAGCTCCGATGGCTGCGGATAGCTCTCCTTGGGTTCTGGAGCTCAGACGGTAAGCGTCCAGCGCGGCTGACTTCTGGTTACCGACCGCCAATGACACTCATATATACAATGAAATCACCCTATGCATAAAGCAATAAATTACATAAGGGGGGAAAAACACACAACTCTACGCATTTCACCTTATTGGCTTCTTCAGGGGCTTGGAGGTGGGTGGTACAATAGAGTTGAGTGAGAACACATTGACTTTAGGAGGGCTGCAACAGGCGTTTCACATTTCTCGTGGAGTAGCCAGACGCAAACTGGGCACCCAGTGGTGCATGCCAGCCAAGCGGACACACAAGCCAGAAAGGAGGACCACCAGGGGACCAAAAATTTGTTTTACAACATAACGGTTAACATCTCAGGCTATGAGGTCCAAATGTATGAATAAAGCGCACTAAAGAACTTTTGTTCAGGGTATAGAGATCCTAATACCAAGGGTGGTATATAGGGTGTCTTAATCCTTTAATACCAAGCAAAATAGGCTCCACTGCTATTCTGTTATAGGTATCACAAAATCCCAGCTGAACATATGACTACTGCTCTCCAAAGTACCTTCAGGTAAAGACCCACAAGTTCTATCTGCCCCAAGATCTGTTCTCTTGATGGTGGGGAAATGGGCAAAGACATGGATTGAAGGGTGGAGGCATGAATGGATGGGGGAGTGGGTGGATGGATGGGTAGAGACATAAATGGATGGGGAAGTGGATGTATGGATGGAAACATGGATAGATGGGGAAGTCAATGGATGGAAAAAAGGATAGGTGGGGGAGTTTGCTTTGAATATTAAAAATGAATTCAATGGTGTTTTTAGTAGAGTTGGGCCGAACACCCCTCGGTTCTGGTCGCGCCAGAACTCTCGAACATCACAAAAGTTTGAACCAGAACTACAAACCCTCTTAAAAGTCTGGGGGGCCCGAACTTAAAAAAATCAAAAGTGCCCATTTTGAAGGTTTATATGCAAGTCATTGGCCATAAAAAGGGTATGGGGGCCCGGGTACTGCCCTGGGGGACATGTATCAATGAAAATATATATATTTTTTTCAAAAAGGTCGCTTTTATAGGAGCAGTGGTTTTAATGATGCTTAAAGTTAGACAATAAAAATGAAAAATTCCTTTAAATATAGTGCCTGGGGACCCCCTTAGTCTGCCTGTAAAGTGGTGCATCTGTACCGTGTATAGAACCTGCTGAAGCAAAACTGACATTTATTAAAAAAAAACTAAATAACAATTAAATTGCCGGCAATACAATACCATTGCTGGCAACAGAAAAATGTTTAAAAAAGCGGCGTGGGGGTCCCCCCTAATTCATACCAGGCCCTATGGGTCTGATATGGATTTTAAGGGGAACCCCACGCCAACTTTTTTTAAAAAACAGCGTGGGGTCCCCCCAAAATTCACACCAGGCACTAATTTGAGCATGCAGCCTGGCAGGCCAGGAAAGGGGGTTACGAGAAAGCCACCCACACGTCTATTTCCCAAAGACAACCTCTGGATATGACGCTGAGCACATGCAATCAACTTCTTTGGTTGACCATGGTGAGGCCTGTTCTGAGTGGAACCTGTCCTGTTAAACCGCTGTATGGTCTTGGTCATCGTGCTGCAGCTCAGTTTCAGGGTCTTGGCAATCTTCTTATAGCCTAGGCCAGTGATGGTGAACCTTGGCACCCCAGATGTTTTAGAACTACATTTCCCATGATGCTGATGCACTCTGCAGTGTAGTTGAGCATCACGGGAAATGTAGTTCCAAAACATCTGGGGTGCCAAGGTTCGCCATCACTGGCCTAGGCCATCTTTATGTAGAGCAACAATTCTTTTTTTCTGATCCTCAGAGAGTTCTTTGTTGAACTTCCAGTGACCAGTATGAGAGAGTGAGAGCGATAACACCAAATTTAACACACCTTCTCCCCATTCACACCTGAGACCTTGTAATACTAACGAGTCACATGACACCGGGGAGGGAAAATGGCTAATTGGGCCCAATTTGGACATTTTCACTTAGGGGTGTACTCACTTTTTTTTGCCAGTGGTTTAGACATTAATGGCTGTGTGTTGAGTTATTTTGAGGGGACAGCAAATTTACACTGTTATACAAGCTGTACACTCACTACTTTGTAGCAAAGTGTAATTTCTCCAGTGTTGTCACATGAAAAGATAGAATAAAATATTTACAAAAATGTGAGGGGTGTACTCACTTTTGTGAGATACTGTAGCTTATTAAAATATATAATCCCACAACTCCAACCATACTTGTTCTAAGGTTTTTTTCTTGGTTTGTTTTATTAACAAAGGATCAATACATTCATGTTGCTTTATTGATCTCTAAGAAGAAAGGTTTTGTCCTGCATGCTCTGTGGTTTGTCAATGTCCCCCTGAGCATACAAGTTGCAAAACACAGATTTCTGTTGAAACAAAAAAAAAAAAATGTTCTATGGCTGGCAGCTGCTGTACGACAGTTGTAACTCAATGGCGCGGTTTATAATCGCCCTTCCCTTCCCTACTCATTCTACGGTGTATTACGAAGAACTGACTTCCACCTGTCGGGGTCTTCATGTGAGTTTGCAAAAGTAAAAATGAAAGTTTCTGTGAATGACTTACTGACTTCTAATGGCTCATACTGTATGCATGCCTTTTCACAAACTCTCATGGACCCACACAGTGACCTATGAAATGCCGAACCTACATTACTCAATAAGCTATGAAATGGGAATAATTATTCAGTTTTCCACCAGCGAGGCCGGGAGGAGCCCACAGACCTGAGAGAATGAAAACAGAATAGGACTGGCTGGTCCAGGCAACAGTCTAGGGTCAATAGTGGCAGGCAGAAGCTGACTGGTCTACATCCTAATCTGATTACTAATGTTCTTCCCCAAGATAATTGGTACCAGCAAAATTCTGTCTGCACTTCTGCCCTGCTCTGTCCTCTGTCTGCACCGCTCTCCTACTTCGTCTTCTGTCTACACCACTCTTCTGCTCTGTCTTCTGTCTGCACCACTCTCCTACTTCGTCTTCTGTCTACACCACTCTTCTGCTCTGTCTTCTGTCTGCACCACTCTCCTACTTCGTCTTCTGTCTACACCACTCTTCTGCTCTGTCTTCTGTCTGCACCGCTCTCCTACTTCGTCTTCTGTCTGCACCACTCTCCTACTTCGTCTTCTGTCTGCACCGCTCTCCTACTTCGTCTTCTGTCTGCACCACTCTTCTGCTCTGTCCTCTGTCTGCACCGCTCTCCTACTTCGTCTTCTGTCTGCACCACTCTCCTACTTCGTCTTCTGTCTGCACCGCTCTCCTACTTCGTCTTCTATCTGCACCACTCTTCTGCTCTGTCTTCTATCTGCACCAGTCTTCTGCTCTGTCTTCTGTCTGCACCACTCTTCTGCTCTGTCTTCTATCTGCACCACTCTTCTGCTCTGTCTTCTATCTGCACCACTCTTCTGCTCTGTCTTCTATCTGCACCACTCTTCTGCTCAGTCTTCTGTCTGCACCACTCTTCTGTTCCATCTTTTGTCTGCACCACTATTCTGCTCAGCCTTCTATCTGCACCTCTCTCCTGCTCTGCTGTCTTCTGTCTTCACCACTATTCTGCTCCGCCTTCTGTCTGCACCTCTCTCCTGCTCCGCCTTCTGTCTGCACCACTCTCCTGCTCTGTCTTCTATCTGCAACACTCTTCTGCTCTGCCTTCTGTCTGCACCACTCTCCTGCTCCGCCTTCTGTCTGCACCACTCTTCTGCTCTGCCTTCTGTCTGCACCACTCTTCTGCTCTGTCTTCTGTCTGCACCACTCTTCTGTTCCATCTTTTGTCTGCACCACTATTCTGCTCAGCCTTCTATCTGTACCTCTCTCCTGCTCTGCTGTCTTCTGTCTTCACCACTATTCTGCTCCGCCTTCTGTCTGCACCTCTCTCCTGCTCCGCCTTCTGTCTGCACCACTCTTCTGCTCTGCCTTCTGTCTGCACCACTCTTCTGCTCTGTCTTCTGTCTGCACCACTCCTCTGCTTACTTAGCAACATGAAAAGCCATCAGAGCTAAGTCTGGAAGTGCTGTCAGCGGAGCCGGAGTTTACCGCTCCATTCCTGAGTGGAGAAGTCGTGATTGCAGTTATTTTGTGGATGTTTGGAGTGAAAGAATACAGAAGAGTGGAGCCTAGCTTGCCGCTCCCATTCATCTTCTATCTTCAGCCCATTGTTTGGGTTTCATTCCCCTGTGTGCCATTAAGAAAATTCACGATTCTTAACAAAATCATTTTTATTTTTTTCCTGGGGTCATAAAGAGCGGCCCGCGTGTTCCTGAATGACCAGCGGTAGAACACGGTAAAAGGCGGTAGACGTTCAGCCGGGAGATCATTTAAAAAACTCCCACACATCTCCATATCCCAAGACTGCAAAATCGCAGCAAAGTAACTTTGAAACTTTTTTTTTCCCCTTATAATAATATATGAACTTTAAATGTATGGTTTTTAGTTGTCCTTTAAATTCTGGGAACTATTTGCCTACACGCTCATGGATGCTACAGGCTGTTCTTTGACTTGAATTTTAATTCTCCTGGATTTTATTTGCAAGGAGGCGAGTTGTAAAGCCAGGCTGTAGCTCGGAGCTCAGACAGGAGTTTTACAGGAAGTGACTGTCTCAGCTAACAAAGCCATTTATAGAAGGCAAAGCTCCCAGCATTGCAGAGATATAAGATGCCATTTTTTATTTTTTTTCGGTAAAAGAATAGTGCCCCGGGTGAAATATGAAGGTGGATTAGTAGGACAATAGCAAGTTTCTGCATATGCCTCCAATCTTACTACAAGCAGCTTGTTTGCTCATGTCTGAGTTGGCCCAGCTGATGCGGAGAATAAATATTAATACTGTCTTAGAAAGTAATAAAGATTCCGCCGGAATTCCATCCTACTGATAACTTCATCAATGTTTCCCAGGTGAAGGCATTGGGGAGACGACTAAAATAGAAAATGCCGCATAAATAAAACCTTTTTTATCTATTCCTCTATTTTCTTCAGCAATAATAATTTTTTTATTTATTTTTTTTCAGTTTTTTTTTTCCAGTTCGAGGTATAAAATGAAAGAAAACGTATAGAAGGTAAAAAAAAAAAAAAGAAAAAAACAGACAGGGAATAGAAAAAAAAAAAAAAAAAAGACAATGAGATGAGCAATATTCCAGTTTATAGATAGAAACCCTCTGAAACACTTTTTTATATTTGATAAATAGAGGATTTTAGACTGGTTTTCCTGCACATGATGCACTGCTCAAAAAAAATGAAAGGAACACTTTGAAAACACATCCGATCTCAATGGAGAAAAATCTTGTGCTAGATATCTATACTGGTATGGACTGGGTAATGTGTTAGGATCTATACTGGTATGGACTGGGTAATGTGTTAGGATCTATACTGGTATGGGCTGGGTAATGTGTTAGGATCTATACTGGTATGGACTGGGTAATGTGTTAGGATCTATACTGGTATGGACTGGGTAATGTGTTAGGATCTATACTGGTATGGACTGGGTAATGTGTTAGGATCTATACTGGTATGGACTGGGTAATGTGTTAGGATCTATATTGGTATGGACTGGGTAATGTGTTAGGATCTATACTGGTATGGACTGGGTAATGTGTTAGGATCTATACTGGTATGGACTGGGTAATGTGTTAGGATCTATACTGGTATGGACTGGATAATGTGTTAGGATCTATATTGGTATGGACTGGGTAATGTGTTAGGATCTATACTGGTATGGACTGGGTAATGTGTTAGGATCTATATTGGTATGGACTGGGTAATGTGTTAGGACCTATACTGGTATTGACTGGGTAATGTGTTAGGATCTATACTGAAATGGACTGGGTATGTGTTAGGATCTATACTGGTATGGACTGGGTAATGCGTTAGGATCTATACTGGTATGGACTGGGTAATGCGTTAGGATCTATACTGGTATGGACTGGGTAATGCGTTAGGATCTATACTGGTATGGACTGGGTAATGCGTTAGGATCTATACTGGTATGGACTGGGTAATGCGTTAGGATCTATACTGGTATGGACTGGGTAATGCGTTAGGATCTATACTGGTATGGACTGGGTAATGCGTTAGGATCTATACTGGTATGGACTGGGTAATGTGTTAGGATCTATACTGGTATGGACTGGGTAATGAGTTAGGATCTATACTGGTATGGACTGGGTAATGCGTTAGGATCTATACTGGTGTGGACTGGGTAATGTGTTAGGATCTATACTGGTATGGACTGGGTAATGCGTTAGGATCTATACTGGTATGGACTGGGTAATGTGTTGGGATCTATACTAAAATGGACTGGGTATTAGTGTTGGGATCTATACTGGTATGGGCTGCGTAATCTGTTAGGAGCTATACTGGTATGGACTGGGTAATGTGTTAGGAAGGAAAGGATGTAACATCGTTTAATGGAAATGAAAATTATTACCCTACAGAGGGCTGAATTCATAGACACCCCAAAAATCAAAGTGAAAAATTTATGCAGCAGACTAGTCCATTTTACTAAAATTTCATTGCAGCAACTCAGAATGGTGCTCAGGGGTTTGTATGACCCCCAAGTGCTTGTATGCATGCCTGACAACGTCGGGGCATGCTGCTAATGAGACAACGGATGGTGTCCTGGGGTATTTCCTCCCAGATTTGGACCAGGGCATCACTGAGCTTCTGAACAGACTGAGGTGCAACCTGGTGGCGTCACATGGACTAAAATATAATGTCCCAGAGGTGTTCTATTGGATTTAGCTCAGGCAAGAGTTGGGGCCATTTAATGGTATCAATTCCTTCATCCTCCAGGAACTGGCTGCATACTCTTGACACAGGAGGCCAAGTATTGTCGTGCACCAGGAGGAACCCAGGACCCACTGCACCAGTGTAGAGTCTGACAATGGGTCCAAGGATTTCATCCCAATACCTAATGGCAGTCAGGGTGCCATTGTCTAGCCTGTAGAGGTCTGTGCTTCCCTCCATGGATATGCCTCCCCAGACCCTCACTGACCCCCCACCAAACCGGTCATGCTGAATGATGTTACAGACAGCATAACATTCTATGCGGCTTCTCCAGACCCTTTCACATCTGTCACATGTGCTCAGGATGAACCTAATCTCATCTGTGAAAAGCACAGGGCGCCAGTGGCGGACCTGCCAATTCTGGTATTCAATGGCAAATGCCAATTGAGCTCCACAGTGCAGGGAAGTGAGCGCAGGGCCCACTAGAGGACGTTGGGCCCTCAGGCCACCCCCATGAAGTCTGTTTTTGATTGTTTGGTCAGAGACATTCACACCAGTGGCCTGCTGGAGGTCATTTTGTGGGGCAATGGCAGTGCTCATCCTGTTCCTCCTTGCACAAAGAAGCAGATACCGGTCCTGCTGATGGGTTAAGGACCTTCTATGGCCCTGTCCAGCTCTCCCAGAGTAATGGTTTGTCTCCTGGAATCTCTTCCATGCTCTTGAGACTGGGAGACACAGCAAACCTTCTGGCAATGGGACGTATTGATGTTCCATCCTGGAGGAGTTGGACTGCCTGTACAACCTCTATAGGGTCCAGGTACGACCTCATGTTACCAGTAGTGACACTGACCCTAGCCAAATGCAAAACTAGTGAAAAACAATCAGAAAAGGGAAAACATTTTCAGTGGCCTCCAGCTGTAAAACGGTGGAGGCCGTCTCATTGTTGCCCACCTAGTGCCTATGTTGTTAATTTCATTAACACCAAAGCAGCTGAGACTGATTAACAACCCCCTCTACTACTTAACTGACCAGATCAATATCCCAGGAGTTTAATTGACTTGATGCTACACTCTGATTAAAAAGTGTTCATCTAATGTTTTATGAGCATTGCACTTTTCTGAAACCAACGTGGTGATATCTGTAACAAAATATATGTCTAACAAGCAAGGGCACAAAAAGATTTGGATCTGTTAGTTTTATTGAAAAAATATTTAAGAAAAGAGGAAAATCTGATGTAAAAGGGACCATGCTGCATGTAAAAAAAACAGTGTTTTTGTTTTGTTTTTTTAACCAAAATTTTAGGTTTCATAAAAAGTTGTGTTAAAAATCACACCATGTAAAATAATTGTAGTTTCACCATTTTATTCTCCAGGGTCTCAGAAAATGTATACTCACCGGAACTTTTTTTAGGTACACCTGTTCTGCTTGATACAAATTAATCAGCCACATCAATCACATGGCAGAAAATCAATGCATTTAGGCTTCTAGATGTGTTGAAGACGACATGCTGAAGTTCAAACAGAGCATCAGAATGGGGAAGAAAGAGGTTTTAAGTGACTTTGTATTGGCACTTTTCCACTGCAAGTACCGGCTCGGCTCTACTCGGCCCTGCTTGGCCCGGTTTGCTTTTCCACTGCTGGTACCGCATGGTACGGTGTTGGAACGGTTCGGTACGGTACGGTATGGTTTGCTTTTCCACTAAAGTAGTACTAAAGTTAAGTGGGTGGGATAACAACGGGGTGGGTGGGATTCTCTGACCAATCAGTGGCTAGTAGTGACTGCATGCAAAGGATTGTGGGATATGGTACCGGGTATGGTACCTGTTGGAACCACAATCGAGGCGGTACTGTTTTTGAGAGCCGTACCGTTCGGTTCCATGCATTGGAAAAGCGCCGCCGTACTGTACCGAACCGTTCCTACACCGTACCATGCGGTACCAGCAGTGGAAAAGCACAAAAGCGAGCCAAACCGTTCGGTTCCATGCAGTGGAAAAACGCCAATGTGGCATGGTTGTTGGTGCCAGACAGGCTGGTCTGAGTATTTCAGAAAATGCTGATCTATTGCAATTTTCACATACAACCATCTCTCGGGTTTACAGAGAATGATCCCAAAAAGAGAAAAAATCCAGTGAGCGGCAGTTGTGTGGAGGAAAATGCCTTGTTGATGTCAGAGGTCAGAGGAAAATGGACAGACTGGTTCGAGATAATAGAAAGGCAACAGTAACTCAAATAACCACTTGTTACATCCAAGGTATGCAGAATACTATCTCTGAATGCACAACACATCCAACCTTGAAGGAAAAGCCATGCTATTGGCCAAGGAGGAGGAGACTGAGGGGGAAGCCACCACCGCCGCCGCTACCTGCCTTCCACATGTCAGTCCAGGGTGAGTGAGCCGGTGACCGGGGGGGGGGGGTATGATGGTGTACGGGCTGGAGCTGGTGTGGTCCGGGCTGGTGGCTGGTGCGGTCTGCCGCCCCCGGCCCATGGAGCAACATGGTCCCTGTCCTTTCCTAGCAAATGTGCCAGTCTGTATTCAATAGAGATACACAAAAAATCATCTAGCTTCCATTATAACTGGTCTGCAATTTCTGTGGCATGCAGGACTCCAGGCATTTTTAAACCATTTCAGGATAACGGCTTCTCAGCTTCTGCTGCCGGCAACCGGGGGGGGGGGGGGTTATGATGGTGTGCAGGCTGGAGCTGGTGTGGTCTGGGCTGGTGTGGTCCGCCTGCCAACACCCCCCCCCCCCCCCGGCCCATGGAGCACCAGCCGCCACTGCCCACACCCATCACAACCCACATAGACATTATGAGATGCAGGAACAAGGAGAGTCCTCAGCATTACAGGGTCTCGGAATTCTTGCGCCACCATTATTATTGTTGTTTGTCTGATTTTTGCAGTAAAGCCAAGAAAACCACCCAGTAGTATCGTAATTTGCTAAAAAAAATAATTCTGTATATACAAACTATTTACACAATAAAATTTATATAGAATGCTACCAATAAACGTACAAAAATGAACATGGTCCCTGTCTCTACCTAGCAAATGTGCCAGTCTGTATTCAATAGAGATACACAAAAAGTCATCTAGCTTCCATTATAACTGGTCTGCAATTTCTGTGGCATGCAGAACTCCAGGCATTTTTAAACCATTTCAGGATAACGGCTTCTCAGCTTCTGCTGCTGGCCTTTTAACTTTGAAAATTTGGTAGTCATGGGAACAGCTAAAAATGTGCATTTTCTCTGCCAATAGTTTCACATGGATGTAGCACTTTCAAATTGGGTTACCGCATATGTTCCTTAGAGGAATGCACCTCTGTCTTCAAACTCTAGTACCATACCATAAATGCCATAAGTTATATATACTGTATTTATCGGCGTATAACACACACCCTAATTTTAGGAGGAAATTTTCAGGAAAATAAACTTACATTTTAAATAAAAAAAGGGTCCGTGCCCATCAATGCAGCCTCACTAGTGCCCATCAATGCAGTCTCATCAGTGCCCATCAATGCAGTCTCATCAGTGTCCATCAATGCAGCCTCATCAGTGCCCATCAATACAGCCTCACCATTGTCCATCATTGCAGCCTGATCAGTGGCCATCTGCAGCCTCACCATTGCCCATCATTGCAGCCTGATCAGCGCCTGTCTGCAGCCTCACCATTGCCCATCAATGCAGCCTGATCAGTGCCCATCTGCAGCCTCACCATTGCCCATCATTGTAGCCTGATCAGTGCCCATCTGCAGCCTCACCATTGCCCATCAATGCAGCCTGATCAGTGCTCATCTGAAGCCTCACCATTGCCCATCATTGTAGCCTGATCAGTGCCCATCTGCAGCCTCACCATTGCCCATCATTGCAGCCTGATCAGTGGCCATCTGCAGCCTCACCATTCCTCATAATTGCAGCCTGATCAGTGTCATCTGCAGCCTCACCATTGCCCATCAATGAAGCCTGATCAGTGCCCATCAGCAGCCTCACTATTGCCCATCATTGAAGTCTGATCAGTGGCCATCTGCAGCCTCACCATTCCTCATAATTGCAGCCTGATCAGTGCCCATCTGCAGCCTCACCATTGTCCATCACTGCAGCCTGATCAGTTTCCATCTGCAGCCTCACCATTGTCCATCATTGCAGCCTGATCAGTGCACATCTGCAGCCTCACCATTGCCCATCATTTCAGCCTGTACAGTGTCCATCTGCAGCCTTTATCATTGCACATCATTGCAGCCTGATCAGTGCCCATTTTCAGCCTCACCATTGCCCCTTATTGCAGCCTGATCAGTGCCCATCTGCAGCCTCACCATTGCATGGAGATTTGAGCCGCTGGATTTCCAGCTTACTTGGCAACTGCTGTTATACAAAGTCCTGCCTTCTGGATTGGCTCCTATGATAGAAAGCACATGTCCCAGCATTGGACCAGTGTGCTGTCTATACACAGGAGCTGGTCCAGGAGGCGGGACTTCCTATATCAGTGGCCGATCCTCACTCTGTAATCCAGCGGCTCTAATCTCCATGCAATAGTGAGGCTGCAGATGGGCACTGATCAGGCTGCAATGATTGGCCATGAGGAGGCTGCAAATGAGCACTGATCAGGCTGCATTGATGGGCAATAGTGAGGCTGCAGATGGGCACTGATCAGGCTGCAATGATGGGCAATGTTGAGGTTGAAGATGGCCACTGATCAGGCTGCAATGATGGGCCATGAGGAGGCTGCAAATGAGCACTGATCAGGCTGCATTGATGGGCAATAGTGAGGCTGCAGATGGGCACTGATCAGGCTGCAATGATGGGCAATGTTGAGGCTGCAGATGGGCATTGATCAGGCTGCAATGATGGGCCATGAGGAGGCTGCAAATGAGCACTGATCAGGCTGCATTGATGGGCAATAGTGAGGCTGCAGATGGGCACTGATCAGGCTGCAATGATGGGCAATATTGAGGCTGCAGATGGGCACTGATCAAGCTGCAATGATGGGCAATGGTGAGGCTGCAGATGGGCACTGATCAGGCTGCAATGATGGGCAATGGTGAGGAGTACGGGGAAGTTTCCTGCTCTGTGTAATCTGACCCCCTTTGAGGCATATATTGGCACATAACATGCATGCATTATTTTCACACCCCCTAGCTGCAGGCGCGAGACCGGCGTAAACCTACAGTGGTTTGCGCAGTAGGGGCCAGCCTGCCGCAGTATTTCTGTGACGGGCAGTCCGAAAGCAGTTAAATTGTATGTACACCTCCCCCCACCCCCCGGTGTCCTGTGTGATTGGCTCTTTTTTTATTTCTTCATTTTCTCATAAAATAGGATGTACAATGCATCCTTACTGATGAGAGAACACTGGGCGGGAACCTATGATCAGCTCCTCCTATCCTGTAGATGCCCACTGGCTACACAGGAACAGTGCCCCTCCCTGGAAGTGACGTCACTAGCTTTCAGTAACCACACCCACTTGCTGCTCTTGGACTCAGCAGGAAGAGGAACTAAAGTCATGGGACAGCACTGAATACTGCAAAAAAAAAGGAAGAAAAACTGGGATTTATTCATTTTGATACATAAGGCTGAACTCCGCTCACATTAATGATTGTAGGGGAGAAATTAGGGTATTTGGCTGTACTTCCGCTTTAATATCATAGTCAGCAAACTATTCCAAGATATGTTTTCCTAAGCATTTTCATCTGCAATGCACTTTTAAATAAAGGGGCATATTATAAAATGGTGAATCTGACATTCAGTAAACATCATCCATTTGTTTTAAGTGAGAGTATTTGATTCTCCACCAGAGAATGTTCAGTAAAAGTCACATTCACTGCTTTATAAATAGACCCCAAAGTGTGCAAAATCCTCACATGATGGCAGGAGGAAGAAAAAAGATAATACAATATGTAAATGTAATATCTACATCACTGCAAGCTACTGTCCTCTTTTATTATCAAGGAAGATAAAGGATCCTTGTATTGCCCTTCAAAAAACTCTACTGATGGGCGTATGCAAACACAAAGAACAAAAAAAGCGCTCATAGCATTTTTTGCATGTATGAAATGGGTTGTACTTATATGAGCAAAATGATTGCTAAACTGTACTTTTCCTGATGTGCTGAAAGTATGATCTCTGAGGGGTTTTATAATGTTGAGAAAGGTTGACAGATATCGCCTTGTAAAGAAAAGGTAGGGAGAAATCTGTTGTTCTTGCACAAGACAAGTGAGCACCATGACCATCACCTTTGCCCAATGTTAAAGTACTGTATAACTAAAGGCAAAACTTTTTTTCTGGTGCCTCCATGGCAGCATACGTACCCAGGGCCGGCCTTTGGGGTGTGCGAGCTGTGCGGCCATCACAGCTCACAGCAGTTAGTTACTCACAGCCAGGATGAGTCACAGCAGGACTGCCTGAAGATGGGGCTGGCTGAAGATCAACGCACCTGAAAAAAAAAATTGCCACGGTCGGCCTGACAGGTACACTGCGCATGCGCCGCCGCCGCTCGAGAAAGCCCGTACACGCTCGGCTATTCTCGGGCAGACGGCGCATGAGCAGTGACATGTTGGCGCCGGGCGGCGCCATTTTTAAATGCAAGGCGTCTCACCAAACGATAACTGAGACCCCTCCGCAGCTCCTGCATCTCCTCAGGAGATGCAGTGCTGCGGGCATGGTACAGGAGATTCTCCAGGAGCATCTCCTGTACTGCGGGCATCTTCTGTACTGTGCCCGCAGCACTGCCTCTCCTGTACCATGCAAACAAGCCCTGCATGTACCATGCCTTCAGCCCTGCATCATGCCCACAGCCCTGCATCTCCTACACCATGCCTGCAGCCACTGCATCTCCTGCACCATGCCCGTGGCCCCTGCATCTCCTGCACCATGCCCGTGGCCCCTGCATCTCCGGCACTATGCCCGCAGCCCCTGCATCTCCTGCACCATGACCCTAGCCCCTGCATCATGCCCGCACCCTTTGCATCTCCTGCACCATGCCTGCAGCCCTTGCATCTTCTGTACCATGCGTGCAGCCCCTGCATCTCCTGCACCATTCCCTCAACTCCTGCATCATGCCCGCACCCTCTGCATCTCCTGCACCATGCCCGCAGCCCCTGCATCTCTCTGCACCATGCCCTCAACCCCAGCATCATGCCCGCACCCTCTGCCTCTCCTGCACCATGCCTGCAGCCCCTGCATCTCCTGTACCATGTCCTCAGCCCCTGCATCTCCTGCATCATGCCCGCAGCCCGTGCATCTTCTTTACCATGCACGCAGCCCTTGCATCTCTATCTTATTTGTTACAAATATTTTTTTCCTCTTTGTGTATGTTTAGGTGACCAGGGGGCAAGGGGTGAGGATGGGGGGTGGGGGGCGCCACAAGATTAGCTCGCACAGGGCGCTTGAACACCTAAGGCCGGCCCTGTACGTACCCACAGTACCAGTGCATAGCTATAAAAAGTTAACACCCACACAACAGCCCATTCCCTTTTTTGTCCTCGCGAAACTCACAGCCAGTGTGAGGAGAAGAAGCCCTTACCTGCCACCTTGTCCATGTCTGGAGTAGCGTGACCACATTTCCAAACTGTCATTCAGGGACAACCCCCCCTTCCCAAAAAAAGATGAGGGGGGAGGGGGAAATATAGTCTTGGGGTTGACGGGGAATTCGGCGGCAGGTTATTTGTCAGGCAAATGGCTGGTGTTAGCATTTAAATTACTCCCGCCCAGGGCTTTTTTTCTCAGAGAATAGGTGCTGTAACTTCCCACCTCTGAGTCACTCCTCGTCTCCGCCCCTACCCATCTCTGAGCACTGACCCTTGGTTCCACCCCCTGCCCACCTCTGAGCACCGTCCCTTGGTTCCACCCCCTACCCACCTCCGAGCACCATCCCTTGGTTACACCCCCTACCCACCTCCCAGCACCATGCTTTGGTTACACCCCCTACCCCCCTCTGAGCACCATCCCTTGGTTCAACCCCCTACCCACTTCCCAGCACCACCTAATTTAGAGAATACAGAACCAAGTATCATTTTGTTGTGCTAAGCAGTTTGTATGGAATTAGTTAATAGTAACAAGAAAAGCAGTAAAATATATCCCCTGGAATCAGTAACAATAGACCCCCCCAACAATAGATCCCCCAGCAACAATAAATCCTCCACTGTAACAATAGCCCCACCCACAACAAAATGCCCTCCAGTAACAATAGATTTACCCCAGCAACAATAGATCCCCCAGCAGCCAGCATCAATAGGCGCTTCAGCTCACCCCACTGACCCCAGCACCCCTTTACCATTGCATACATTCAGACTGGAGGTTCCGGAACTGCGTTCCCCCGCGTTCCCGCTGAAAAAAAGTCCTGCTCCCGCCACCATGCTTGATATGGTGTCATTAAGATCAAATCAAATTATTTATATTAATACATTGTAATGTAACATGAAAATAGTTCAACTCATTACAATGCTACAATGCAGAATCAGTGGGAACCCTTAGCTTGTTTCTTGCCACCGTCACCTGCCACCAGATGTCATGTGCCACTTGCCACTGTTGCCTGCTGGCAGATGCAGCGTGTCACTTGCCACCGTTGCCTGCCACCAGATGTCATGTGTCACTTGCCACTGTTGCCTGCTGGCAGTTGCAGTGTGTCACTTGCCACTGTCGCCTGCCACCAGATGTAGCATGTCACTTGCCATAGTTGCCTGCCACCAGATGCAGCGTGTCACTTGCCACCGTCACCTGCCACCAGATGCAGCATGTCACTTGCCACCATTGCCTGCCGCCAGATGCAGTGTGTCACATGCTACCTCCCGTAACATCAGAGCCCCCTATAACATCAGAGACCCCGGTAACATCAGAGACCCTCTTTACCACCAGATCCCCCCAAAACATAAGAGCCCCCATTTACAGAAAGAGCCCCCCTTTATCATCAGAGCCCCCACTTACAGGAAGAGCCCCCCCCTTTACCATCAGAGCCTCCACTTACAGGAAGAGCCCTCCTTTACCATCAGAGCCCCCACTTACAGGAAGAGCCCCCCTTTATAATCAGAGCCCCCACTTACAGGAAGAGCCCCCTTTTACCATCAGAGCCCTCACTTACAGGAAGAGCCCTCCTTTACCATCAGAGCCTCCACTTACAGGAAGAGCCCCCCTTTACCATCAGAGCCTCCACTTACAGGAAGAGCCCCCCTTTACCATCAGAGCCCCCACTTAAAGGAAGAGCCCCCACTTACACGAAGAGATTATGGGGGAGAAAGTGTGGGGGAAGAAAGTGTAGCTGCAGCAGATAAAAGAGATCATATTTTACCTGTGGAGGTAAGTGGAGGTTGGCGGGTTGGTGCCCTGTGCAAGGTCTGCACATGTCCTCCACTAGTTTTGTCCCCAGCTCAGTGAGACCCGGACAGCGCTGCATACCGAGAGAGGAGAGGAGGCGGAGCTGTGGGCAGGGTGGGGAGAATGGGGGAATGGAAGAGGCGAATGATGCACAGGTCCGGGATGTGAAGCACGCCGCCAGGTTGTGTCAACCCACCTAAGGCGCCTGCCTGTGCTGCCGGCTCTGCCCAGGAAGGAGGAGAGGAGGGGGGACCCTGGACACTCTTTACCAGGTGCAGAGGAGGAGGAGGAAGTTAATACCTCCTCCGCTCTGAATGCAGGGGCCTTGCTCTCTCTGGTGACATCACTGGTTGCTAGACATCAGGCGGCTGGCAACCAGTTCGGGCAGTGAGCCAGCGGCCGGTGGCAGTGAGTGAAAAGCGGCGATGTGGCGCCAGATCGACCCAGGGGGCAATTCCGGGACACTGTATTGTTCTGCAATGAAAGTGCCTGGGACCCAGGACAGGCTTGCCAAATGCGGGACTGTCCTGGGCAATCCGGGACACGTGGTCACCCTAGTCTGGAGCCTGCCTCCCAAAAGTGAGTGGATCCATTGAACTGTGACACCACATTTCCAAGATAAGTATGTTTTATATTTTTTTGGACTTTATCTGTGAATGGCCTCTTAAGTTGTGTGTTACATCTCCTCTCGGATGGGCTGCAGCTGCACCGTGTTCCAGTATGCATTCTAGTGGCAATTATGGAAAAGAAAGCTAAGTGTCTACATTTAAGGGAATGATGCATAATGCTGAATGGGGTGAAGTTGATAGAGCTCACATGGGGGCCATCTTTGGTTTGGACAAGTACTCCCCCGGTGGCCATCTTGGAGTTGGGCAAGACTACCTGGAAGCCATCTTGAAAGTGGGCGAGATGAGAAGTTTGCCAGGACTGGGAGGCAGGCAGAAGAGTTGGGGAACATGAGGTTAAAGACCAAGCGGCTTCCAGATGGGGCGTTCACACAATAGGACTGCATGCCTGCATTTCTTGCTGCCTAGCAAATAGATACTGTATGTCCATACTCATGTTTCAGTGTGGCATTATTATTATACCTGACTAAATGTCAGTGTTCCAGCTACCCTGAACTATGAGCTCACTGCATAACAAAGATCCACACGGTTCCTATAGGTAAGGGTCATCAGACCAGGTAGGTATTTTGCTGCTAAAAGAGTGCATTCAGGTGCTAACTGACCTCTCTCTTGGTTAAGGAGCCCAGCCTGTCTCTATGACCGGAATATGCATGAGAGGAGCACCAGAAATTCAGTCCAAGGAAGAGAAAATCTTCTTGCATACTGCAAATGCGAACACTATGGCCTAAAGAGTGCATCAGGACCGCCTTAGAAAGGCAGACAGAAGCTTCGGCCCATTATGCTTAGCCACAAGGAATTACTGTAAAGCTGCATTTTACAAAATAAATAATGTGTCAAATTGCCTTAAAGAGGGTGACAAAAGGTCTTCCACCCCACTATTCCTAGCAGCAAATAATTGCTATAAGCCTGGATGAAATTGCCTTTTTAACCGGTTGCCGACCGCCGCAAGTACATATACTGCGGCGGTCAGCCCCGGCCAGGCAAAGTGACGTACCGGTACGTCACTAGCCTGTCACTTGCTTGTGAGCCAATAGCGGGCGAGCGCGCGCCCGCGGAGGCGCGCGCCCGCCCCGGCTCATTCCCTGGGAAGTCCGTGCGTGTGACCGGCGGACCCGATGTCCGCCGGTCACTCGCGATTGTCCGCCGTGAAGGGAGAAAGGCAGGCGGCTATTGTAAACAAGCCGCCTGTCATTCTCCCCTGTGTATGAATAGTGATCATATGGTTCTACTATGTAGGACTGTTAATCACTGTTCCTACACCAGTAGCCATGTCCAATCACAGTTAGAAGCACGCCCCTAGGGACACACTTAACCCCTCCTTCCCCAATAAAGTTAACCCCTTCCCTGCCAGTGTCATTTTGCAGTAACAGTGCATATGTATAGCACTGATTACTGCAGTAATGTCACTGGTAACCCCAAAAGTGTAAAAAATGTCAGTCAAGGGTCCGATCTGTTTGCTGCAATGTCGCAGTACCGCAAAAAAAATCGCATATCACCGCCATTACGCGTTAAAAAAAAAAACAACAAAAATGACAAAAATCCCTTAGTTAGTAAAAGCAATAACTTTTGCGCAAACCAATCAAAATACGCTTTTTGCGATTTTTTTTTTTTAACCAAACATATGTAGCATAAAACAAATTGGCCTAAAATGTTAAAAAATTTTGATTTTTACATTTTTTTTTGGGGAATTTCATATAAAAAAAATGTGAAAAATATTGTTATTTTTGCAAAATTTACACTCTTTTTTTGTTTATAGTGCAAAAAGTAAAAATTGCACAGGTGATCAAATACCACCAAAAGAAAGCTCTGTTTGTGGGAAAAAAAAGGACGTCAAATTCGTTTAGGTACAGCGTCGCACGACCGCGCAATTATCCGTTAAATTCACCCAGTGCCGAATCGCAAAATAGGCCCTGGTCAGGAAGGGGGTAAATTCTTCCAGGGCTTAAGTGGTTAAAGAGGGTTTCAAGATTGTCTTAAAGGGGTAGCCAGAAGCTCTCCTGCCCACTAATCATAGCCACAAAGGATTGCTGTGGGCCTGGGTGAAATTACCATATCCAAGTTATTGAGAATACCTCAAGCTGCATTCCAATACTGTTGCTACCAACTGCATAAAGCCTACCACAGCAGAGAGCAAGCCAACTGCTGGAATTGAAGAACAGAGAGGATAAGCTGATACTTAATGTTCAGCCTAAGGCTTTGCCCCTGCTGGCCATTCTCTTTAAGGTAGGTAAGTTTACCATGAGTGGAGAATAACCAGAGGAGCCAGGTAAGAAACCAGAGCAGGTTCTAGATAAGAAAGTTGCTACAGCATTTCCTCAGTCGGTAGAAGAAGTAGAAGTAGTTGCATGGCCTTCCAGGGACAGGTTCTCTTTTAGGCAGTCCAGGCCAAAAGCATTAGAGATGCGGCTGAAGTTAAACACTTGTCATTGCTATTGGAGGAAGGCTAGAGTACAGATTGCAGGGTCTTTTTCTTCTTCTAATTGTTAAGAAGCGTATTTTCTCCATTTGTGGTCTCTGAATATCCTCTGAAGGTTTTCTGGGTCAAAGTTCTTCTGCCCCAATTGTGGTGGAAAATAGTTCACTATCCAAGAGCCCATGGTGGCATTATCTGGTATGCATCTTGAAGCTTTAAGGGGCTGGGTTCTGATGCAAGTTTTCCATAAAAAATACAAAATTTGCATTGCCTCCCTTCACCTGGGACACTTTCTGGCTTGGTGGGCATCAAAGATAGTTAATGTTCACATCTGGTGGTGGGCTTGGGCATGTTCGGGGTCCTGGTCCTAGCTTGCCTGGTCCAGTCGGGAGGGTGGGCGCTGCTGGTCGCGGGCGGTGGGGCATTTCCTGGTTCGCAGCTGCGTGGGCTGGAGGTGTCTTGCTGCCTGTGGTTGGTGGTGTTCCAGGTGGGGTCGGGTGGGTGGGCTGAGGCTGGGGTCCCAGACGTGCCTTGGTCCATCTCTACTCCCATCTCTTAACCACTTACTACCTGCCTGCCGTCAAATGACGGCGGAGCGGTGTAGCTATTATCCTGGCGGCGCACCAGAACAGCCTCTCTCACGCGCCCCCAGGGGCAAGCGGAGCGGCGATCGTGACCGCGCCATGTTGCTAGGACACGGCACGATCCCGATCTCGGTAAAGAGTCAATGACATGACTCTTTACCCATGTGATCGGCTGTGTCCAAACTGTAAATGAGGAAGTCCTGTTATTTGGCTCTCTTCGTCTCACATTGTCAGTGTGTGAGGCGAGGAGAGCCGATCAGTGGCTCCTCCTCATAGGGGACACAGGGAAATGTAATCAGGGCACTGATCACCAGTGCCCAGATTACACAAGAGTGAAATAAAATGCCATAACTGCCCAACATCAGTGCCCACAGTGCCCGCCATCAGTGCCCATAGTGCTGCCAGTCAGTGCCCATCAGTGCCTGCTCATCTAGGCACTGATGGGCACTGACTGGCAGCACTATGGGCACTGAGTGTGGGCACTGATGGTGCTGCCCATCAGTGCTCATCAGTGCCGCCAATCAGTGCCACCGTCAGTGTCCATCAGTGCCGCCTATCAGTGCCCATTAGTGCCGTACATCAGTGCAGCCTCTCATTGCCCATCAGTGCCACCTCTCAGTGCCCATCAGTGCCACCTCTCAGTGCCCATCAGTGCCATATATCAGTGCTGCCTATCAGTGCGGCATATTAGTACCTCCTCATCAGTGCCACCTCATCAGTGCCCATAAGTGCCACCTCATCAGTGCCCATAAGTGCCATCTCATCAATGCCCATCAGTGCCGCCTCATCAGCGCACATCAGTGAAGGAGAAAAATGTATTTATTTTCAAAATTTACTCACAGAAAATAAGAAAAATTTTCAAAATGTTCTGTCTTGTTTCTTTTTTTTTTGTAAGAAATGCGCTCCGCAGCTGCGGGGAAAGGCGTGAGGGCCACATGACATGGCCTGGCAGGTAAGATTTGGCCTGTGGGCCTTGTGTTTAACACATGTGCCCTAAAATGTTTATTGGAGCCAGAGTGAATGGACTACTGCTTGGCTAAATGGTGGGCCCTGTATTGTTCTTGAAAGAGACAGTTAATATCTGTGGCCCCTGCAGGGGTAGTGCTACACATTATATGAAAGCAAACCGAATTGTGCTTCCGTTACAATCACCTAAGTGTCACTACTGGCCAGTGAGGCTCCCCATTGCCCTAATGGCCAATAATTAGGCTGGGACAGGGCCAGGCTTCCAACCCCAGGGGCAAGTGCATTTTAGGACATCCACCCATTCAATGGACAGGGTATAATAATTATTATTTGTGTGGTATAGGTGGGAAAGCTTTCTAAATCCAATCCCCAGAGCTTCCATATCACAAATTCTGCATTTGTACAAGCTTGTCTATAGGAACACACCGTGGGGGTTGGGAGGTGTTATATTTCTACAATTCTTTTCCTATCTGCAGTGATTCACCCGCTACGACAAATACAACAATGCGGTAATAAACTGACAAGTGCTCCAGAACTTACAGTACAATCTCAAAAACATTATCCAACACAAGAACAATTTTGTTGCTCTGCTTATAATCTTCCTTTTTACCTTTTTTTGCAATTCTGGAATATCTACACAATAATAATAATAATAAAAAAAAAAAAAAAAAAGTTATTTATTTTACTCTGCTAATGGTAACATTTTAGCACTTTACTGTGAACATTGAAATCATCCACATCAAATTCTGAACCTTTTTCTTTTTTTTCTTTTCCTTTTTTTTTTTTTTTTTGAACCTCTTTCTATTTTTTTTTGTCTTTTTTTTTCTTTTCCTTTTTTTTTTTTTTTTGTTGAAGGACATCCATGTCCTTCTTCAACAAAGTCATAAAAACACACACTTTTTGGCTGGACACAAATCAACTAATTATAATATTGATTCATTGTAAAAAAAAAAAAAAGCTACTAGCCAGGCCCTAAAAGTTACGTCCCTTTCACACTTGCCGTCCGTTCAGATCCACCTGTCAGTTTTTCAGGAGGAACTGAACGGATGTCCCATGCATCTCTATCAGGCAGCGGATGCCAGCGGAGACTTGTCCGCTGACATCGGATCCGTTCCGATCCGTCAAATCTGGACGGATGGAAAACCTATTTTCCATCCAGCGGATCGGTCCGTTCTCATCCGATTCCCCCATAGAGAACAGCGGGAACCTGACAGCTCTGTCTCTGCACACAGCGTGAAGACAGAGCTGCCGTCCGCCTGCTCAGTGGGGGATCGGCGTAATAATGCTTTTACACCTAGCACTTGACTAGGAGGGTGCTACATATTTGTACAGCCAGTTCTACAGGAATATGGGATAAGTGCATCCATAGCCTTCTGCGACACATCACAGGTCCCATAAGACTGTGGGACCAATCACAAATCACTCGAATGAAAACGATTACATTACTCAGTCCAAGGTACTAGTAGAACGATTTCAGGCATAGGATTTCAGGCAAGGGATACAATATGGAGAAAGTGAATTCTGATTTACAACAAGTAGCATTACTAAATAGAACAGATCTTTTAGAGAATAAAAGGACACCACCGAGGGAGGTTAATAATAATTTTAAATTAGTGTTTGATTTTAACGTTCAACACAAGCAGGTTGAACGTATCATTAAAAAACACTGGGGTGTCTTAAAACAAGATAAAATTCTGGGACCCCCACCTCCCGGAGAAACCTGGCTTCATATATAGGAGAGCACCTATATTGAAGGACAGGTTGGCACCAGGAGTGGTTGACCCCCCTAAACCTATGAAAAATACTGTCTTCCAGTTCTTGTCCGGATTTTACGCATGTGGCAAATGCGGTGTTTGTCGAATGTACTACCATTGGGGTGGTCTATATGATGGAGTGTGGCTGTGGACTCCAATACGTGGGCCGCACATCTAGACCCCTAAACGTAAGAATAGGGGAACACATCAAAAATATCAAAAAGGGCGAAGTCTCACATAGTGTCTCCAAGCACTTTAGAGAAGTTCATGACAGAAAACCCCACTCTCTGAAGTTTTGGGGAATTGAGCATGTCCAGCCACATTGGAGAGGGGGAAACTACATTCGACAACTAAGCAGAAGGGAGTCCTTCTGTGTGTATGAGACCAAAGTACTGGCACCCAGGGGGTTAAATAAAGATTTCGACCTCAACTGCTTCATCAGTGATAGATAGTACCCCATATGGTCATATATTTAGTATCCGGAGCTATTTTAATAATTTTAACATATTTTTGGAATTTTTATAATATTTTAAAATGTGTATTTTATCTGAAATTTACCCTTTATCCATGTATTTTTAATCCTTCTTAAGTGATTTTATGTATATTATATATATTCTTTATATTTTAACATGTATATATTATATGGCAATAGTATGATTTAATGTGATTTTATATGTATAAGATGTTTTTAATGAGAGACGCCCGAGGGATGGCGGTTGTATTAGTTAGTGACACCGAAGATCACAGTAGTGTATCGTTGGTTCCGGTGTCCTGTGTATCGCTAATAGAAGGAGGGTCACATGACTGCTGGCCAATCCACCTGTAGTAGTGTTGGTAAAAGGAGAGGCTTGACACGCAAACTCCACCCCTACCGAAGAAGCCAACAGAGCCGACGCTCCGGCACAACGCGTATAGGGAGGCGGAGCCTGCGTGCCTGACGCCGATCATCGTTCGGGTGGAACTCTCACACTGAATGCCATACAAGCAGGCACGGCTGAGTGCCCAGCAAATGTGAGTTACCCATTTTCCTTAATAAAGCTCATTCATATGCAAACGGAGAGCACTAGATTTCTGCCTTGTATCTTTATTTTATGTCCCGACGACCTCCGGAGGTGAAAGGCTGGAGAGTCATCTGTGGAGTCTTATATCCCCTTATATGCTTATGCTGGCCCGTCTGGGTCTTATGTTAAGGTGAGAGGCCAATCTTACTGGTGAAGGGATTTGACACACCTGGTGTTTCCTTATCAACTCTCACAGGATTGAGGCTTTACTTTTGGACACTTGGACACATCATTTTATTGCTTTGTAGCACCAACTTTATGTGGACACTATATTGTTTTGTATGAGACCACTTATCTATTTTTGTGCACATCTGGCGCATCACGTTTTGATTTTTTATGCTTTTGATTGTGAGGTGTGGACACGATTAGTGTATGCAGCCGGATTTATTGATTTATTTATTTATGCACATTGATTTATTGGATATTGATTTATTGTATTTATATGCACATTTGATTTATCACCTGGCTTTGCGCTGATAGTTCTGTCACTGTAAGTGCATCCATAGCCTTCTGCCACACATCACAGGTCCCATAAGACTGTGGGACCAATCACAAATCGCAGCGCGGCTTGTGCAGTGAAAAACTGGGCTTCCCTGTCGGTTTCTCTGAGTCAAGATGCAAGCGCCTGGACCTGAAACCAAATGAAGAATCGGCTCGGGTAAGGACAGCACTCGATCCCTGGACAGGAAAGTGTCCTTATAATAAAAGTCAGCAGCTACAATATTTGTAGCTGCTGACTTTTAATTTTGTTGGAGGGAGACAGGAGCTTCTCTTTAAATGTTAGTTCAAGTTTACAGAAAAAATAACAAGGCAAACTAACACTGTACACCCTCTCCAAACCCCCCCCTAGTCCCCACTGTGCCTACCTCCAGGGATGTCAGTGCCCACGCAGCTGGTGCAGCAGTTCGGGGATTTGAAATACCTCTTCCAAGATGAAACAGCGATATTTACTATGCAGGCGCTCTGGTCCATCCTGGACACATTGCATAGAGAAGAGGGAGAAGAGCAGGGATTTCAAATCGAACTGGGCCAGCTGCACGGGCTCTGACGGCTTAGCATCCTTGGGGTAATGGGGTAAGTACAATGGGCACCGGGGGGGGGGGGGGGGTGTTGGGGAAATTACATATTACGTATTTCCTTATTGATGTAAAAATGTATTGATGAAAATGTATTTGCTTCCTCAGGACAGATTGGGTGGATGCTACTATAAGATTTAAAAATGTACAAAAAGTGTAGCACCCTCCTAGGTAGGTGATAGGCAGGGAAAATATAGTTTCTCTGTCTGCTTATCAGGGGAGCCTGATTAGTAGATAGGCCTGGTGCATGTGTCCAGAGTGTTATTCATCTGGACTGAGGGAGTGTCCCCACTGTATCCAATAGGGGAGCCTGTTGGGCAGTGGAGGAAACCCAGCCAGTGACACACAGGCTTTTGTAACTATCTCAGTGGGTTGGCACAAACAGTGGTTCATCCTGGGATACATTATAAAAGCCAAGGGCACATGTGACAGGGTGTCTTTGGGCAGGAAGCCAGGTCCCAGGAGGAGGGTGACAGCTGTCTCTCCTCCTGTTTGCTGTGGATGTTGGTCACAGGCAGTCGGCCTAGTGGACCAGAAAGTGTGGCTGAACCCAGAGGTCAAGTGGAAGCTGACTGTGGAGGTGAAGGCAGAGCAACTCTGGAAAAACAGTGTCCGTGAGTACAGGGGAGCTTGCCAAAGGGTCTGCCCAGGAAGGGGACCAATCCAGTGGCTAGAGTCAGCAGACGGGTGCCAGCACACAGGCAGTGAGAATAAAGGAGGTGCCAAGTTATTAACCCTGAAGAGAATATTCAAGCGGGAACAGTCAATTTATCTTCACTTCAGTGGCAGGGTGAAGCAGCGGCCTTGCCGCATTCTACAGTCATTTGTACTCAGAATTGTGCATAGTTACTAGTTGGAGTATCCCACTCATCCCTTCTCCTATCCCAGTTCTAAATAAAACACAAAAAAACAAATCCCCTGGACTGATCATCGACTGAGCCAAGAACTTTTAATGCCATTTATCTACTGTCATTTGTTATTGGTAACCCAGGGGACCCGTGAAGTGTAATTCTCAGCAGCCCTCTAGGGGGCAGTGCTACATAAGTATCATATATTAGAGCAGGGATCCTCAAACTACAGCCCTCCAGCTGTTGCAGAACTACACATCCCTTGGGGCATTGTAAAACTCTGACTTTCACAGACATGACTAGGCATGATGGGAATTGTAGTTCCTGAACAACTGGAGGGCCATTAGTTTGAAGACCCCTGTATTAGAGCAATGTATATTTTCAAATATATTTGTTCATTTATATGTCTTTAAAAAAAAAAACAGCAGTATCTACCAGAAGAAAATGGGATAAACATGTATTGTGCTTGCCTGATTGACCTTGAAAAACAGATAATGGGCGATAACAGATCCTGGGGGCGCACATAGGGGCCTTCAGAGAGAGACCAAGGGGACGCCAATGACAAATGGCATCCATTTCTCCCAACATTGGGCCAGTCGAAGCCCAACTCCTAAGGAAGCCAAAGTGCCTGACTACTCTATAGATGAGAAAGTATATAGATATTATATCATATTGTTGGATAAACATTTGGCATGTAAGAGGATAACACACTTATGGTGTCTTACCTATCAAGGAGAAGGAGTAGATATTAGTTTGTGGAAGGCTGGTAGATGTATACCAGATACCATAGAGCGTAAATGGATAACCATAGAGCTCAAATAATAGATGTATAGGTGCACAGGGGTCCCAAACAAAAGGTACAAGTGTTGGCATCTTTAAGGCACATTTACCTAGAGCTTATGTATAGCCTACAAAACAATGTATAGAAGATATATACGTTTCCTTAACTGCGGACCAGATGGTCTACAACAGAATTACAAGGGATAGAGCTATTATCATTTCAGAAATTTCTTGCAACAATAAATAGTAGATTTGCTTTTCAAAGTCCAGCTGTGTTCATTCACTAATGTATTATACATAGTGTGTGGGATTCATGACTTTCATGAACCTCAGTCCAGCCAGAGAAGTAGGTTTTAGAACCACTTAGTCTATTTTAATTCAAAAGTAAAGTTCAAAAACACACAAAAGATTACCCTCCCAAGGGTTTTCAGCTTCACAAGGAAAAATATAAACTTTCCAGCTTCAACTATCCAGACTCCATAGCCCCTGAACCCATCTCTGCACAGACTCACCATCTAATCTCATTCAGCCTTGTGATCAACAAACTGCCCAACTTGGGCTGCACAGGCTCATGCCTAATGGAATATAGTCAATTAGTACCTCCCCAGGCTAGGTCAGGTTAGGTTAGATTGCCTCTTCTTGAGGTCTGAGTAGACAATCTCCCAGTGTCAGCTTACACACGTCGCTCCTGCAACAGCTTGTCTCCCGGGAAAGGAGCCCTGAACCATAGACAGCCTCTTGACTAAAAAGGCAGCACAATCAGCACGCTGGTTTCTTCTTAAATGTGCACCCAGGGTTAGAGGCTTCATCCTTCCCAAGTCTCTACAAAGTCTCTGGGCTCCGGATACCAATGCAAGTTGCAAAAATCCTCGAAAAAACTGCAAAACATGTTTTCTCCACTCGGAACAGACATCCCAGAGCACCTCAACCTGCCTAACTGAAAACTGGGGTGACATCTAACCCTTCTGACACCATGACAGGGCACACTAATGTGACAAGGTGCTGCACTTCACAATAGACATCAGTGGGAGCTACAACATCCCAGAAAAGTAAACTCATCTTTATCCCTTCTAAGTCTCTACAAAGCCTCCAGAACCAAATGCAGGTGCTACCAACCCTGGAAAACACTGCAAAACCTGTTTTCTCCACAGACATCCCAGTGCTCCTCGACCTGGATAAGTGAGAACTTTGGGTGACATCTAACCCTTCTGACATTGTGATAAGGCACACTAATGTGACAAGGCACAGTACTGTCACAGTAGACATCAGTGAGGGCTACAACGTCACAGAAAAGTAAAGTCACCTTTATCCCTCCCAAGTCTCTGCAAAGTCTCTAGGCTCCGAAACCCAATGCAGGTGCTACCAATCCTGGGAAAAAAGTGCAAAACTTGTTTTCTCTACTCAGAACAAACATCCCAGAGCCCCTCATCCTGCATAAGTGAGAACCCTGGGTGACATCTAACCCTTCTGACACAGTGGCAAAGCTCACTAATGTGACACGGCGCAGGACTATCACAGTAGACATCAGTGGGGACTACAACATCACAGAATTGACCATTTCTTGCTTCAGTGCCCCTTCAATATAGAAGTCTATAAGCGGGTGGGTGGAGCTCTGGGTATCCCTTTCCCACTTGAAATATGCGGAGTGGTCGTACGGTCTTTTGAGATGCTTCGGGATTTTGATTTTGAGACACTTATTTCCAGTTAGCTCAGTAGTCCGTTACTTCACAGTGTTGAGTTTCCACTCTGGAAAAAAGTCCTTCCTGTCGAGGTGGTGGTGCACAATATTCTGGGTCAGGTTGGGAAGATTCAGGGTCTTGACGAGGACAGGTGGTGGCCAGGAGCCTGGACAAAGACGTGTAGGAATGTCAGGTCCCAATAGCTGCTGTCTGTCAGTTTTACAACCCCTAGATCATGGGATCAAGGTGTAAACGTTTCTTAGCCTGAGGGTATGTTGGAGTTGTGGTTAGGGCTTTGTTGTGGTGCATAATAATAGTAATAACATATATCTTATGCCTCGTTTCCACTGAGTGGTACGGTACGGTTCAGTTCAGTACGGTACGGTTCAGAACGGTACAACTTGCGTTTCCACTGCCAATGATAGGCGTGGTGTAGCAGGAAAGCTGTGATCGACGATTCTCTGTCAAACAATCAAAGTTCTGCAGAGTGTAGCTCCACCCTGTTGGTACGGTACTAATGTGCTTGGTACCCCAACAAAAGGGTCCCAAAAAAGTGGTACAGTGCGGTTTGGAATTAGGGTACCATTCACAATGGAAACGGCAAAAATTGCGTACCGTACCAAAACGTACCAGAAAGCTCAGTGGAAACGAGCCATTAGTTTGTATTTTTTGTTCTGTTTATGTTTTTTTCCGGCAAAAAAAAAATAATAATTTTCTATTTCTATGCTGAAGTAAGCTATTTTTGTTTATTTATTACAACATCACAGAAAAGTAAAGTCACCCGGCATTTATATAAAAAAGCGTAGACAAAGACAAACAACAATATATACCAGCCTGGATCTATGCCACTACATAGTCTCTGCTGTGAGTTGACTGTCACTACGGCATCTTAATTGGGCTCTGCTCAGATGTAGTTTCATCCGTGTGAAATGCAAATGCACAAATCTAAATAAAGCATGTCCGTTTTGTTTGGTAACATGGCAATTATTATCAGCTTAAGCAAGATCATACTGCTGCACAGCATGTGTTTACAGTAAAGAATACTGCATGCTGATGACTGCATGTACAACATGGTTGTGTTATTCTCTATGAGTATTTGCAAGGGCAATGCTGCTCGCTTGATTACTCAGAAAGATTTCCCCCTAAACAGGTTTATTTTACTTCACCTGGAAAGTATATCATACTTGCCAGCTGTCCCGTTTTTGCCGGGACAGTCCCGGCTAATAGGAGCCTGTCCCGGGTAATTTACATTGTCCCGGCAATGCACTTATTTACACTTTGCACTTTATTTATATTTCCATATTCCATTTTTTTGTATGGTCACACCTGAGCACATTTCACACTTTAGAATTGCAGGGAATTGTGAAGAGAATTTTAAACTTTAGGCAGAAGTAGTGCAGCTGAATGGGAGAATTATTCCAACTACTTGGCCTCAAGTTTAAAATTCCCTTTTCAATTTCCTGTAATTCTCTCTTTATTGAGTAGACCCTATAATCTGATGATAAGTAGGCTGAGATTAATTATGTGGAGTGGGAGGAGCTTCAGGGGAAGTGGGTGTGGTAAGTAATTGATAGCTGTGCTGCAAAGTGTCCCTGGAATTTTTTTTCCAAATGTTGGCAACTATGTTATATGTAGCACCCTCCTAGATAGGTGCTAGGTTAAAAGCATTATTATGCTCCGGCTGCTTATCAGAGGAGCCTGATCTGTTAGTTTTGCCTGTTGCATGTCCCCATGTGTATATCACTGGGTCTGAGGGAGTCTCCCCACTGTATCCAATAGGGGAGCCTGATGGGCAGTGGAGGAAACCTAGCCAGTGACACATAGGCTTTTGTGAGGGTCCCAGTGGGAGAGCACAATCGCAGTGCATCCTGGGATTGCTCATAAAAGCCAAGGGCACATGTGACAGGGCATCTTTGGTGGGAAGCAGTGCTTTAAGTGGGCCGCTACGCACCAGTACTCAGTACCGCCACTTCCAAATATGACTCTTGAGGGTACCGCCACCTCTCCGTGCGACTTAGTGTACCGGTATGCTCATTTTGGACATCTGCGACAGACCAGTCACCACCAGTGAGTCCCCCTGGCTCCGGAGACCCAGCCCAGGCCAGCAGCGGCGGCAGAGCTGCCACGCTGCTGGCCTGTACTGCAGTGCACTGGTTGCTATCGCCGCTCGGCGTCTAGCAACCAGTGAGGTCATCTGAGGAGGAGGAGAGCGAGGCCCCAGCATACACTGTGGAGCCTCCTTCCTCCTCTGCTGTGCACCGAGTGGAGTGTTGGCTCCTACCAGCTCCTCCCTCCAGCTACTCAAGGCCAGCACAATACAATGAGTCCTATGTGTCAGCCGCCCTCACCCTAAAAACATGAGTAGGAGCATTTCTGGGGACCCTGATGTGGGATGGGATGGGGGGCTCTGTGGGGACCCTAATGTGAGGGGGGTGCTCTGTCGGGACCCTGATGTGGGATGGGAGGGGATGGGGTTGCTCTGTGGGGACCCTAATGTGTGGTGGGGGGGCGCTCTGTGGGGGCCCTGATGTGAGGGGAGCTCTGTGGGGACCCTGATATGGGGGCACTCTGTGGGGGCCCTGATGTGAGGGGAGCTCTGTGGGGACCCTGATATGGGGAGGCTCTGTGGGGACCCTAATGTGAGGTGGGGGGTGCTCTGTGGGGGCCCTGATGTGAGGGGGGACTCCGTGGGGACCCTGATGTGGGGAGGCTCTGTGGGGACCCGGATGTGAGGTGGGGGGGCTCTGTGGGGACCCTGATGTGAGGGGGGTCTCTGTGGGGGCCCTGATGTGAGGGGGGGCTCTGTTGGGGCCCTGGTGTGAGGGGGGGCTCTGTGGGGGCCCTGATGTGAGGGGGGGCTCTGTGGGGGCCCTGATGTGAGGAGGGGGGCTCTGTGGGGACCCTGATGTGAGTTGGGGGTGCTCTGTGGGGGCCCTGATATAAAAAAATGTATAGGCTATAATAGAGTACCGGCACCTCTTTTGGGCCACTTAAAGCACTGGTGGGAAGCATCTTTGGTGGGACGCAGATTCCCAGGAGGGGGGTAACGGCTGTCTCTCCTCCTGTTGTGTGAGTAAGGTGGTCAAAGGCAGTCGGCCTAGAGAGTCAGGTGTGGAGCTGAGCCTAAAGTATCCTGTGGAGCTCCACAGGAGAGTCACCTGGGAAAAACAGTGTCCGTGAGTACCAGGGGACTTGCCTAAGGGTCTGCCCAGGAAGGGGGGCCACTCCAGTGAAGTCAGAGGATAGATGGTCAGTTCACAGAGTACGGCAGAGTAAAGGGGGTGCCAAGTAGAACCCTGAAGAATAGGGGTAAAGGGGGTGCCAAGCGGGGCCCTGAAGAGAGATTCACTGAATAGTTTGCTTGTTAACTACTTCACTACAGTGGCAAGGTGAAGCAGCGGCCTTGCCGCATTCAACTCAGATTAGAAGTCCTGAAATTGTGCATAGTTTGTTCAGTTGGGAGTATTCCACTCATCCCTTCTCCCATCCCAGTTCTCAAATAAACAACAAAAAAACAAATCCCCTGGACTGTTTTCTGACTGAGCCAAACACTTAAAATATCTGGAATTGCTAAGTTGTTGCTATGGGTAACCCAGGGGAATCCATATCCAGCAGCTCCCATGGGAGTAGTGCTACATATAGAAAAGCTATAACTGGACCACAACCTGACCACTGATCCTGTATGTGACAGGTATGGGCCCTGAGCTAAAAAACACTTTGTTCCTATTATAATCTAAACTATGTACTTGTGTAATATTACAGCCTTCTAATAGTAAAAGGGTCTTCAGCTAAACATCCTTCCAATGGGTAATGGATGGAAAAAAAGGCAAGCTTTCTTAAATCCAGACCAGATCCTGTACGGGCCCCAGACACCAATGCCTCAGAAGGCTCTACTAGCTACATGACACCTTTAGTAATGGATGTGGGTAAGCCAAATGATGATATCCACCATGATCTTCCTAGTGAGGGAGATGCAGACTCACACCAGCATAGGACAGTTGGACTTCTTCTAAAGGCGTAACTAGAACCTTCAGGGCCCCGGTGCAAGAAACCTTGAAGGACCCCCCCAGACCCCTGGCTGGGGCCCTTCCCTTCAAGCCTGGGGCACTTCCCACTGATCCTGGGGCCCTTTACTCTTGTTGCGGGACCCATTGACAAGTTCTGCAGTGGGCCCCCTTCCTGCCATCTTGGGGCCTCCCCACGGTGGTGGAATGCCAGGGCCCGGTCGCGAGTGTGACCTTTGCGATCCTGGAAGTTCACCCACTGGTGTCATTAGTTTTTATTTTTTGGAATTTTAATTGTATTTTTTTTTATCATTTTATTTTATTTTTTTTACAGTGTCACTGACTATGACTCTGTCATGACTCTGATTCAGAAAAGGAAGGAGCTGGTAAATTACATATTTACTGACCCCCTTCATGGTTCTCTATTGTGACACATCCTCTGCAGCAGCCGGCAGGAGAGGGAAGGGAGCACAGTGGGGGGGAGGGGGTTGGTAGCACATTAGGGGGGGGGGGGCCTGGGGAGCACACAGGGACCCAGAGACAGCAGAACACAAGTGAATTGGATAGGAGTGAGCGGCGGGGGCAGGATACAGAGGAACCAATCTCCTCCATTTTCCTCCTGCAGCTACAGGAGGAAAAAGGAGGACAGCGATTTCTCTACATGCTGCCCCCGCCCCCTCCTATCCAGGTGTACAGGTGTACAGGTGAGCCACACAGGCCCCCTGCAACCCCTGTAGTTATGCCCCTGACTTCTTGCCACCGACTTCCTCCTGGTTCTCTCCAGTGAGCTTCCTCTTGAACCAACTTGATCCTGGGACAATGGATCTGTGCCCCCCCCCCCCCACAGTTAAGCCTAGCTGGGACATTCAATTATTCACAAAGTATTCCTAACACTCCTTCCCCAGGGGGCAGAGAACCCGCACAGGGGACTCTTCCTGCAGGACTGGACCCAGGAACACTACTCTTGCTGTTCAGGCTTTAGCCCATTTATGGGCTCTCTCTCCACCTTCTGAGCACACCCCCAGGGAATGGCTGGAGGCCTATAAATATTCAGTCTGCTTGTTATGCTCTCCCTCCCACTATGGGCAGCTACGGGACCCGACATTCATCCACGCCTTTGTCCATGCCCCCGGCTGCCACCTGTTCTTCTCAAGACCCCAAATCTTCCCAACCTCACCCAGAATGTTGTGCACCACCACCTCAACTGGAAGGACTTTTTTTTGAGTGGAAACCTGACACTGTGCATTCCACGTGAATTAACAAACTACTAAGCTAACTAGAAAAAGCGTCTCAAAATCAAAATCCTGATGCGTCTCAAATGACCCGTACGACCACTCCGCATAACTCAAGCAGGAAAGGAAAGGGATACCAAGAGCCCTATCCACCCTCCTATAGACATCTGAATGTAAGAAATGGTCCATTCTGTGATGTTGTAGTCCCCACTGATGTCTACTGTGACAGTACTGCACCTGTACCTCTTTCCTCCAATGATCAGATTTCTCCTGACATGCCTCCACCGCACAGCAATTCACTGGAAAGCTCAGTGTGCTGCCGCTTCTCCTCCCCCAGCTTATATGCAGCTGAGAACAGAGGGAATATGATTACTTGAAAAAAGGTATTTATTATGTTTTTTTTATATACTGTATATACAAAAAAGTTTTGCCTTTTATTTCTATTTTAAACTGAATGGGTTGTTTTACAAGATGATCGTTTAGAATTATTTTAACCACTTAAGCCCCGGAAGATTTTACCCCCTTCCTGACCAGGCCCTATTTTGCGATTCGGCACTGCGTTACTTTAACCACTTTACCATCGGAGGATTTTCCTGCTTTACGTCCAGGTCACTTTTTGCAACTTGGCACTGTGCGAATTTAACTGACAATTGCGCGGTCATGCAACCCTGTACCCAAACTAAATTTACGTCCTTTTTTTCCCACAAACAGAGATTTCTTTTGGTGGTATTTGATCACCTCTGCGCTTTTCATTTTTTGCAATATTAATAAAAAAAATAGCGAAAATTTTGCGAAAAAATTGATATTTTCTACTTTGACAGTTAAAAAATATCCAATATATTCAATCTTTGTCATATATTTAAGCCAAAATGTATTTAGCTACATGTCTTTGACAAAAAATCCTCAATGAGCGTATTTGTAACGGCTTTAAGACCAGAAGATTTTACCCCCTTCCTGACCAGGCTATATTTTGCGATTCGGCACTGCGTTACTTTAACGGACAATTGCGCGGTAATGCGACTCTGTACCCAAATTAAATTTATGTCCTTTTTTTCCCCACAAATAGAGCTTTCTTTTGGTGGTATTTGATCACCTGTGCAATTTTTAATTTTTGAAAAAAAGAGCGACAATTTTGAAAAAAAAAAACAATATTTTTTACATTCTGATATATAACATTCCCTAAAAAAAATTTAAAAATCAAAATTTTTTAACATTTTTGGCCAATTTGTTTTCTGCTACATATTTTTGGCAAAAAAAATCACAATAAGCTTATTTTGATTGGTTTGCGCAAAAGTTATCGCGTTTACTATGTGAAAGATTTATGTCATTTTTATTGTTTATTTATTTTTACTAGTAATGGCGGCGATCTGCGTTTTTTTTTTTTTTTTTGCGGGACTGCGACAGATCGGACCCCTAACTGACATTTTTGACACTTTTGGGGGGACCAGTGAGATTACTACAGTAATCAGTGCTATAAATATGCACTGTTACTGTAATAATGACACTGGCAGGGAAGGGGTTAACCTTATTGGTGATCAAGGGGTTAAATGTATGCCTCATGCTTACTGACGTGTGTGGGGGGAGGGGGTTGTGTGACACAAACACAGATTGCAGGTTCAGCTATGCTGAATCCTGTAATCTGTCCCTGCCTGTCACAGAGGGGATCCGCTAGGAAGAGGTTCCTGACAAGAAGGGTAAGTGTAGGGTCACATCTCTACTGGACATTCTCCCAATTCTCCCAGTGTGAATTATTGTCTCCGCACCACGCTGCACCCCACCTACATACAGTTGCTCCACTTTGCCACTGATCTCCTATGTAATTCAGTCATGTAGCAGAAAATCTTAGGGATGTAATTCTTCTCTTCTCCTCCATAGATCTGAATGAGAGTAGAAGTCTAATTGCTCAACAATCGCTTTGTTAGGAGATTCTCCAGCAAACTTTCCCTTTTAAGTATTCCCTAAAGGGTTAATCTCAGGAGACTAATTTCCTAACAATCCCCTAAAAATTCCCTGCAGTAGCAAAAGAAGCACTTTTTTTTTTGCAGTGTCTGAGATCAAAAATAGCCCATGGAACCCTACCCTTAGCGGGTCTGAGCAACACAGGACATCACTAATAGAGCAAGTATTCAAAGGGCAATGCTGGTAATGTATTTCCAGGGGCAAGAAAGGGCAGAATACCTTCCCGTGATGCTCACCACATGGATTGGAGAGCATAAATTAAAAAAATTGTCTTGAGTTGACCCTACACAGAATGAGCTTTGTTCTGCAATAAGACATATTTTGTTTCTCTCTGGAAGCCCGGACTTTTTCTGGCACTTTTTGTTTACTGTTTAAATCAGTATTTTTTGCTAGAAAATTACGTATAACCCCCAAATATTTTATATATATATATATATATATATATATATATATATATATATATATATTTTTTTTTTTTTTTAACCACTTACCGCAAAGTGACCTATCCCTACGTCGGCTGACTTTGCAGGGTTATACCGGGGTGATGCCTCTAGCTAGAGGCATCACCCCGGTACCGTTGTTTAGAGCCGGCAGTCGGCTTTCTGGCGGTAACGACCGATGCGGCTCGGGAGCCGCGTGGTCGTTACCCCCGCGAGCGGGAGGGGACGTCTCCCGCGGCTTTGCCCGGGTCTCCCGTCCCACCAGGCACGTCCGGCGGCTGGATGGAGTCCCGATCTAAGCCGGAAGTGGCTTTGATCGGGTCTCCGATGACGTAACCCGGAGGCAGCGTCCATGACTCTGCTGCTAAAGGCGGCAAATTTAAAAAACGAGTGTATTCAAATGATTTTAAATGATGAGGCCCTCTCTATGTACCTGAGCCATGTAGTTACATGGCTCAGGTACATAGATGATATCCTCATCCTTTGGGACGGGGAGTTTGAACTATTCGAGACCTTTTTTCAAAGGTTACAGATCAACTCCTTCAATTTGAAGTTCACTATGTCCTGGAGCAGACAGGAGATTGATTTCCTTGATACCACTCTCTATTTTGAAGAAGATGGAAGTGTCGGATCAACGTTATTTCGTAAACCGACAGCAGGGAACATAATACTACACTATGATAGTTCCCACCCCAAAACCCTAATCTAAAGTATTCCCTACTCCCAATACCTTAGATTGAGGCGAAATTGTTCTAATGATACGAACTTCAAAAGGGAGGCGGATAAATTAAAAATACGACTGTTACAGAGAGGGTATAGTGCAACAATACTGAGGAAAGCATATAACAAAGCCAAAGCTAACACTAGGCATGACCTACTCTTTAAAGAGAAAAATAAAAAAACAGATGATAAGGTCAGATTCATCTCCACATACTCCAGACAGCATAATGAAGTTCGCAGCATTTTACAAAAAAACTGGGAAATTTTGACAAGTGACCCAATCTTGAGAAAATACCTAGATGATCATCCTAACGTCACGTATAAAAGAGCTAAATCTATAAGAGATGGTCTAGTAATGAGTCACTATCGGAGACCAAATGAAATGTCATATAGAAAAGGCCTTTATAAATGTGGGTCATGTGATTTTTGCCCATATATTCTTGAAGGTGAGTCCTTCATAATGCCTAATGGTCACAGAACATACATCAATCAGACAGTTACATGTCAAACAAAGGCAGTAGTATACAGTATATCATGTTGTGCCCATGTGGGGCGTTTTATGTGGGTAAAACCATAAGGCCCCTGTGGAAGAGAATTTCAGATCATATCTCGTACATCAACAATGGCCAAATTAATACTCCTATAGGTGGCCATATTGGATTAAAAGATAAATATGACCGCAGCATTGTGAAATTCACTGTGTTAGACGTTATCCCCGAGGATACAAGAGGAGGTGATATCGACAGAAAAGTTCTGGCACGTGAGGCCAGATGGATTTACGATTTAAGAGCTACCTTATACCCAGGTTTGAATGATGTAATTAGTTACAAACCGTTTCTATAGGAGCCATATTAAAATTTCCCCTCCAAAATTATATATAAAAAATTCTGTCTCCTCTTCCTCTCGTGCTTCCTCTATCCCCACAAAGTATCTCTTCTTGCATCAGAAAGAGGGAAAAATGAAGATTTATTTCTAAAATAGGGACTAGTACTTGAAAAAAGGAAAAAAATAGAGTATAAAAATAATAGAGATATATATTTCATATAAATGTCACAGGAAAAAAAAAAAAAAGTATGATTTTGTTTATATGTAAAGAATAACATATATATATGCATTTTGTCTTGTATATAATAGGTGACTGGAGAGGCGACACGGCTGTGGCGGATGCTGTGGCGTAGCGATGCAGAATAATTAATTGGTACTATATTGCCAGGGATGATTATCTAATATGAATTTTGTATTTAAAATACCACCTTGCATTTTAATACCGATAGGTACCCCTGTGTAATTACAATAGGCAGGAGGGCTGCTGTGATATAATACTGATCCACTAGAGGGAGCCCAACATACGAACATCTAGTCAGAGATCAGACAGCATCCGATTGGAGGACGCAGTCTGAGAGATGTAGGGCGGATTAAAAAACAAGTTCCTCCGTGCTATCAATGTCATCATTTCCGGTGCGACTAGACGCAACCGGAAGTGACGCGACAAGGCGACGCTACCGCCCTTCGGAGTCCCCAACAGGAGAAAAGACTGTCCTCACTTCCGGAGCGACCGGAAGTGATGCGGCCAGGCGGCGCCACCGCCGACCGTAATGGGACACAATTGCTCTCACCTGAGGAATGTATGTTTGAGCGCCAAACAGAGCGATAAGGGCGGACCTCTCCTCCCTATATAAACTCAGGCAAGGTAAATAACAGGTAGGCAGGCGGTGAGCATATGACAATACAGAGGTAAGTGATGGGGGCTCCACAACACACCGAAGGAATGACTGGCTAAACTTTTGGATATATGGGATAGAAGATTGGAAATTCTGGAACTAACCCCTCTACCTATGTCTTTTAGGGCTTGGATAGCCCAGGACTGTGGGTCCATATAATTGGAATAGATGTTCGTATAGGTCCGATTTACCTGCCTGAAGCACCCTTCAGTCTGAGGAGAGGTACGTATAAGTGGACCCTCTCTTCAAAGCAATAGAGGCCCCCAGAGACCTTGGCTCTCTACCATGGCTATAAAGAAGTAATTCCTATATGTACCCCCTTTCCAGGTCAACTCTGCGGTCATTTAGGACAAGTTTGGGGATATACCTCCTACAAACTACACAGAGAAAGGTCCCTTGAGCCTGGCTTAAGCTAGTGCAATATAAACACTAGGTGAGTGTCTGTATTATTGATTTCAATCCCTCTATATAATCAACAGCATTTCCTACTTCCCTCCCTCGTTCAGCCATATATGACTTTCGGAATATGTACCATCATCTGATGATTAGCCTCAGATGGTGGAGGTATTGTAATCTTGGATATATGGCGAACAATATATAATATATGTACTCATATCCCTAGATTGATTGTATCTGGGGGTGAACGCACATATGGATGAATAAACCAGGAAGAGGATATTTACTTGCTGAGGGGTGACTATACCCCAAGACGCTTGAATGGAGCCATCTTTAGCAGGTTGGTTATAAAATACAGAATAAAATACAGAATAAAATACAGACTTTATTAGGACTGTTGGCGGCCATATTGCAAACATAGATATACACCTATTGGCACTTTGATTCACAGCTTTGACCTTGATGACACAGCTGGGACCCAATATATCGGATTTAATGCAAGAGATTTTCCTTTGATGCCTATATAGATTCTGTATGGTGAATACCAGAGGCGTAACTAGAACCTTCAGGGCCCCGATGCAAGAAACCATGAAGGGCCCCCCAGACCCCTGGCCGGGGCCCTTCCCTTCAAGCCCGGGGCTCTTCCCACTAATCCTGGGGCTCTTTAATCTCATTGCATGGCCTTTTATTACGGTCCCGCATCAGGATCCTTTCACAAGTTCTGCAGTGGGCCCCCTTCCTGCAATCTTGGGGCATCCCCACAGTGGTAAAATGCCAGGGCCCGGTCGCAAGTGTGACCTTTGAGATCCTAGAAGTTCACCCACTGGTTTGCTACCGGGCCCCCTGTAGCATGGGGCCCGGTAGCGATTGCAACCCCTGCAACCCCTGTAGTTACGCCCCTGGTGAATACGGAGGTATTATCTTCTGAACAGCTTATGCATCGCTACAGCCCTGTCGCTTAACTCAAGTCACTGTTAAAAAGGGTCAGTATAAAACTAAAACTAGAGCCAAATACAAAAATATTCAGTAGCATGATGTATGTTATATTATTAAACATGTAAACTGATATGTATTTACTTGTATTTATGTTACTCATAGAAACATCGGTCTGTTATGGTCTCTCAGGCCCTGAGGAAGCCTTAAGCGAAACGCGTCGGCTTGCTGGGGACCTACCGCGACCGAATTCAGCTTGAAACCCATCATCCACCTACACAGGCTTTGTTTTTCGCTCTAATCCCTTTTGGGATATGTTTCTATACAAACAGTGACGTTAGATTTTGATTTTAACAATTTTGTATGTTATTTTGTTGCTATCATACATGCATGGTAATCCATGCTTGTTTTTTACTTGCTATATCAATAAAATGTATCTTTGATTTTACAATTGGTTCTGGTTCTGATCCTTCTACTCCCACTGGCCCGCAAAGCCCCGCCTTTTTCTATCCCAATGTTTTTCACTAATCTTCTACAGGGGTAAGGGCCTATTTTACACGGCAATTTTTTGTCTACGAGTGTATTCAAAAATGCCGTTTTTGGCGTTTTGAATACATTGAAGTGCAGTGGAGGGGTTTGGGGTCTTTTAGACCCTCGATCCCTCCATAAAGAGTACCTGTCACTGCATATTGCTGTCACAAGGGATGTTTACATTGCTTGTGACAGCAATAAAAGTGATCAGATTTTTTTTTTTTTAAAACCTGTAATAAAGTTAAAAAAAAATAAAATAAATAGGAAAAAAAAAAATTTTAGCCGCCCCCGTCGCTGTTAGCTCGCGCACGAAAGAAAACGCATATGGAAGTCAAGCCGCGCATGAAATCGCTGTTCAAACCACACATGTGAGGTATCGCCGCGATCGCCAGAGAGTGAGCAATAATTTAAAAAAAAGAGCTACAATCTAACTCTAAACTGGTAACCGTTACAAAATTTTAAAGCGTCGCCTATTGAGATTTCTATTGACCGTAGTTTGTCGCCATCCCACGCACATCCACACAAGAAGGACACCCAAAGTTAGAGGTGATATATTCTTCCATAGCAAATACACTTTTGCAAACTGGTACTGACTAGTAATCTAATGTTTCTCTTCACCCTCAATGTTTCTCCATCACTCAGCTAAGATGCCCTCAAGAAGTTTGTAATGGTGCCCAATGAAAACCCATGGCTTTCTGTAACTAAAAGGCAGCTTTATCCACACGCAGCTTGTATACAATTTTAGGGCAATTTTTAGGCATTTTGCCAAGGCACCCCTGAAGAAACCTCAAGGCACCCTGGTTGAAAAAAGGTGCCCTAGAGAATAAAATGGAGATTTTTGCAATATTTTTTATCACACCGTATTTGCACAGCGGTCTTCCAAACGCAATTCTTTTGGAAAAAAAATTCACTTTTTTTAATTAAAAAATAAGAAAACAGTAAAGTTAGCCCAATTTTTTTTTCCTATAATGTGAAAGATAATGTGACGCCGAGTAAATAGATACCCAACATGTCATGCTTCAAAATTGCGCACGCTCGTGGAATGGCGACAAACATTGGTGCTTAAAAATCCCCATAGGCGACAATTTAAAAATTTCTACAGGTTACCAGTTTAGAGTTACAGTCGAGGTCTAGGGCTCAAATTATTGCTCTCGCTGTAACGATCGCGGCGATACCTCACATGTGTGGTTTGAACACCGTTTACATATGTGGGCAGGACTTGCGTATGCGTTCGCTTCTGCGCGCGAGCTAACGGGGACGGGGCACTTTCATTTTTTTTTTCCTATTTATTTTATCTATTATTTTTTTATTATTATACAGTTTTTTAAAAAAAAAACATTTTTTGATAATTTTTATTCATATTACAAGGAATCCATTGTAATAGAAATAAGCATGACAGGACCTCTTTACAGTATAATGAGATCTGGGGTCAAAAAGACCTCACACCTCACATCTACACTGAAAAAAAAAAAAGAATCATTTTTTTCATAATGAAAAACAATTGGCTCTTTAAATCCGTTGCTAGTAGATGACGTTTTATGTCGCTCCGGTCCTCCAAGACCATAGAGTGGAGTGGGGGCCATCTTGCCCTCCCTCGACTTCCTGCCTGTGAGGAGCGCAGACCGGATCATTTTCCCCGCTGCTGGCGGGTCCGGTAGGTGGGGAAAACGACTGGGAAGCGGCAGGAGGGGCACCTCTCCCGTTGCACCGTAAGGGTGATCCCGCGGCGAATCCTCACATTTTTGTAAATATTTTATTCTATCTTTTCATGTGACAACACTGAAGAAATGACACTTTGCTACAATGTAAAGTAGTGAGTGTACAGCTTGTATAACAGTGTAAATTTGCTTCAGTGTTGTCACGTGAAAAGATGTAATAAAATATTTACAAAAATGTGAGGGTGTACTTACTTTTGTGAGATACTCTAAGTATACACAACCTTTTCCATGACACTCAAAATTGAGCTCAGGTGCATCCTGTTTCCACTGATCATCCTTGAGATGTTTCTAAAACTTGCTTGGAGTCCACCTGTGGTAAATTCAGTTGGTTGGACATTATTTGGAAAGGCACACACCTGTCTATATAAAGTCCAACAGTTAACAGTGCATGTCAGAGCACAAACTAAGCCATGAAGTCCAAGGAATTGTCTGTAGACCTCTGAGACAGGATTGTATGGAGGCACAGATCTGGGGGAAGGGTACAGAAACATTTCTGCAGCATTGAAGGTTCCAATGAGCACAGTGGCCTCCATCATCCGTAAATGGAAGAAGTTTGGAACCGCCAGGATTCTTCCTGGAGCGGGCTGAGCGATTGGGGGAGAAGGGCCTTAGTCAGGGAGTAGACCAAGAACCAGAGGGTCACTCTGACAGAGCCCCGGTGTTTTTCTATGGAGAGAAGAAAACCTTCCAGAAGAACAACCATCTCTGCAGCAGTTCACCAATTAGGTCTGTATGGTCGAGTGGCTAAAAGGAAGCCACTCCTCAGTAAAAGGCATGTGGCAGCCCGTCTGGAGTTTGCCAAAGGGCACCTGAAGGACACTCAGACCATGAGGAACAGAATTCTCTGATCTGATGAAGAAAAGATTGAACTCTTTGGCCTGAATGGAAAGCGTCATGTCTGGAGGAAACCAGGAACCACTCATCATCTGGCCAATACCATCTCTACAGTGAAGCATGGTGGTGACAGCATCATGCTGTGGGCATGTTTTTCAGTGGCAGGAACTGGGAGACTAGTCAGGATCGAGGGAAAGATAAATGCAGCAATGTACAGAGACATCCTTGAGCAGTCTGGACCACAGACTGGGGTGAAGGTTTACCTTCCAACAGGACAGCGACCCTAAGCACACAGCGAAGATAACAAAGGAGTGGCTATGGGACATCTCTGTGAATGTCCTTGAGTGGCCCAACCAGAGCCCAGACTTGAACCTGATTGAACATCTCTGGAGAGATCTGAAAATGGCTGTGCCCCGACGCTCCCCGTCCAACCTGATGGAGCTTGAGAGGTCCTGCAAAGAAGAATGGGAGAAACTGCCTAAAAAATAGGTGTGCCAAGCTTGTAGCATCATACTCAAAAATACTTGAGGCTGTAATTGGTGCCAAAGGGGCTTCACCAAAGTATTGAGCAAAGGCTGTGATACCTTTGAGCATGCATAGGGAAGGGGATGTATTCCAGAGACAAAACTAAAATCCTTATACTTTATAAATCACTGGTCTGACCACATCTGGAGTATTCTGTCCAGTTCTGGTCGCAGGTCCTCAGAAGGGATGTGTTGGAGCTGGAGAGAGTACAGAGAAGGGCAACAAAACTTATTAGGGGATTAGATGACTATAATTACGAAAAACGTTTAGAAGCGCTCGATTTATTCTCCCTGGAGAAGAGATGCCTGAGAGGGGACATGATAGCAATTTACAAATACCTCAACGGTAATCAGAGCATAGAAAATAAACGATTCAGTCGCAATTAATGTATGAGGACACAAGACCATACAATGCGATTAGAGGAGAAGCGTTTTAACCTCAGGCAACGAGGAGGGTTCTTTACAGTAAGGGCTACGAGACTGTGGAATTCTCTACCGCAAATGGTAGTAACTGCGGGAAGTATGGCTACTTTTAAAAGACTTTTGGACGTACATCTGAAGGATAAAAACTTTCAGGGGTATGGGAAATGATCACACCTACACAGGTTGAACTGGATGGACTATTGTCTTTATTCAACCTCAACTATTATGTAACTATGTAACTTATGTGATTTTATTCATTTTTTTTATTTTTAATAAATTTGCAAAGATTTTAAACAAACTTTTTTCACATTGTCATTATGGGGGATTGTTTGTAGAATTTTAAGGAAAATAATGAATTGAATCAATTTTGGAAAAAGGCTGTAACATAACAAAATGTCAAAAAAAGCGAAGCGCTGTCAAAACTTTTATATGCACTGTATATACAATATATATATATATATATATATATATATATATATATATATATATATATATATGTATTTTTTTTTTTAGCAGAGACCCTAGGGAATAAATTGTCAATCATTGCAATTGTTTATGTCACACGGTATTTGCACAGAGGTTTTACAAATGCAATTTTTATTGAAAAATTTTTTTTTAATGAATTAAAAAACACAATAAATACCCCCAATTATTTTGTATATTATGAAAGATGATGTTACGTTGAGGAAATAGATACCGAACATGTCATGTTTAAAATTGCGTGGATCGCAACTACGATACTTAAACATCTCCATAGGCGATGCTTTAAACGCCTGTGCCAATACCTTACAAGTGTAATGCGAACACCGTTTACATATACGCATGTGTTGGATCCTGCACACAAAAATGTCGCTTCTAAACACAGGGGGATGGGGGCGCGTTCATTTTTTTTTTTTTTTCACTGTCCCTTTCATTTATTTTTTATTTTTTAATCACTTTTATTCCTATTGCAAGGAATGTAAACATCCCTTGAAATATAAATAAGGATGACAGGTCCTCTTGGGGTCAAAAAGACCCCAAATCTCTTCTCTACCTTTAAAAGTAAAAGATAAAAAAAAAGAAAAAATGTTTTGATGCTTTGTTTTAAAAAAAAAAAAAAATGTATTTCCACCCTGGACCAGAAGTGACGTTATGACGTCGCTCCGGTCCTCCAAGGCCATGGCAGATCTACTCTTTGATCTCCTCGCACTATCGGATCATTTCTGGGGTGAGATGGCGAAAACAAAAAGCCCGAGAGACACCGGCGAGTAGTGTTGGGGTACGTCCCCTCTTGCCGCTTCTGAAAGCGTTCCAGGGCGGTCTTCAAAATGCTTTCAAGAGACAGCCAGCTGCAGGCATAAAGAAACAATACTGGGGTTATGGCTGACAGATTCAGCCTTAATCCCGGTAAACCTCTTGCAAACCTCAACGCATCAATGTATATATATATATATATGGATTGTGGTCGGCAAGTGGTTAAATAGGAGAGCGGTCTGAAACCACTTGACTGGATGCCAACCTGCCTCCCCTGCTAAAATCTGGAGACCAAAATGTTGGAAGAAGAGATATCAGGACGCTCAAATAAACACTTTCTCAATGTGTTCCCCCAGCTGTAGGAGTTGGGATATGTAGTTATTCTTATCTGGTTTAAGCCCAGAGCTGGCCAACAGCCAGTTCATTTCTGTCAATACTCAAGAGAAACCGCGCCATTGAGCGTGCCGAAGAAAAGGGAGCAACGGCACACGCACCACAGAAGAAAACTTTTTCCTCAATACAAGAACTATCTGCACTGCTAATGATGAAACCATGTATTAAGTCATGAAAAGTATTATACACTTTACTAGGTACTACAAGGACAATAATCCCAGGGAGCATGTAGCCATATAAATAAGACACAACTAAATGCTAAAGAAAAGGCCTTCAAAAATACAAGGCTGAGGGGTCATTGGCAGCATTCAAGCATTACAAAGAGTGTAATAAGAAATGTAAAAACGAAATCAGGGCGGCTAAAATAGAACACGAGAGACATATAGCGGAAGAGAGTAAAAAGAACCCCAAAAATTCTTTAAGTATATAAACAGTAAGAAAGCGAGCCCAGAACACATTGGCCCCATAAAAGACGACAAAGGAGATTTGGCCACAGAGGACAGAGAGAAGGCGGAAGTGTTAAATACTTTTTTCTCTTCAGTCTTCACTAAAGAATTGGGGGGCTACACTAACCCAGCTTGTAAGGCCAAACTAAATAACACACCTCAGGAAGTACCGCCATGGCTAACAGAAGATAGACTTAGAACTTTAACATAAATAAATCACCGGGACGGGATGGCTTGCACCCGAGGGTTCTTAAAGAGCTCAGCCAGGTGATTGCCAGAACATTATTGTTGATCTTTAAGGATAGTTTACAGACGGGTATGGTGCCAGCTGATTGGAAAAAAGCCAACGTGGTACCAATATTTAAAAAGGGGCCAAGATATATCCCGGGTAACTATAGGCAGGTCAGCCTAACATCAGCAGCCTGCAAGATTTTGGAGGGGATGTTAAGGGACCACATACAAGACTTTAGTAATGAGAACGGTATTATTAGTAGTAATCAGCATGGATTCATGAAAAATCGTTTTTGCCAAACCAATCTATTAACCTTCTACGATGAAGTGAGCTGCCACCTAGATAAAGGTAAGCCTGTGGATGTGGTGTATCTGGACTTTGCAAAGGCCTTTGACACCGTTCCCCACAAATGCTTACTGTACAAACTAAGGAAGGTAGGTATGGACCATAGGGTGAGTACTTGGATAGAGAACTGACTCCAGGGGAGAGTGCAAAGTGTGATGAATAATGGGGAGTACTCGGATTGGGCGGGTGTGGAAAGTGGGGTCCCCCAGGGTTCGGTCCTGGGGCCAATCTTGTTTAATTTATTCATAAATGATCTAGAGGAGGGGATATCTAGTACAATCTCAGTATTTGCGGATGATACTAAACTAAGCATGCCAATATCTTCTGGGCAGGATGTGGAAACCTTACAAGCGGACCTGAACAAAATAATGGGGTGGGCAACTACATGGCAGATGAGGTTTAATGTTGAAAAATGTAAAGTAATGCACTTGGGTGCCAGAAACCAGAAAGCAAGCTACTCACTAGGGGGGAACCTCTGGGTGAGTCTAGGATGGAAAAGGACCTGGGGGTACTGGTAGACAACAGGCTTGGCAGTGGCATGCAATGCCAAGCCGCTGCAAGCAAAGCCAACAGAATACTGGGATGTATAAAAAAGGGGATTCACTCCAGAAATAAAGAGATTATTCTCCCACTCTACAAGACTCTGGTCCGGCCACATCTGGAGTATGCTGTCCAGTTCTGGGCACCGGTCCTCAGGAAGGATGTGCTGGAACTGGAGAGAGTCCAGAGAAGGGCAACAAAAATAATTAGGGGAATGGAGGACATCAGCTATGAGGAAAGACTACAAGTACTGAACTTCTCTCTGGAGAAGAGACGATTGAGGGGGGATATGATATCAATGTACAAATACTGTACTGGCGACCCTAGCATAAGGAACAAACTATTCAGAGAAAGGGAATACAATAAGACACGTGGCCACTCACTAAAACTAGAGGAAAGGCGGTTTAACCTTAAAATGCGTAAGGGGTTCTTCACTGTAAGAGCGGTAAGGATGTGGAATTCTCTTCCGCAAACAGTCGTATCAGCAGGGAGCATTGATAGTTTAAAAAAACTATTAGATGGGCACCTTAAAGACCACAGCATACAGGGGTACACAATGTACGGTTAACAGCAAACACACACACACATCATAGAATGAACTGGATGGACTGATGTCTTTTTTCAACCTCACTAACTATGTAACTACTTAGTGCCTAAATAACAATTTATTGAGTAATCAAAGGGATAATGTTTTGTGTAATAAGTGTGACACCCTCCTAGAGTAGTGTATATTGTTAGGCAAGTTTAGTTGACTCCTCTGTAGTCATAAGAGCAGGGGTTGATTATTCAGGCCTGCTCAGTGTTTCACAGGCTTTTGCTTTGATTGCTTCCCCTTGTAATCTAGAGGATTCTAGAATTATAGTAGGATGAAGAACAGAGTAAGCAGCCTGAATATTTATGGGACTCCAGCCAATTCTTAGGGAGGTGTGCTTGGTAGGTAATTGGGGAGCCTATAAATAGTCTGCGGCCTGAGACAGGAGAGCAGAGTTCCTGGGTCCAGTTCCTGGGCGGGACTATTGGAGGTGCTCCTAAGAAGAATTCAAGGTCCCAGCTAAAAGTGTTAGCTAGAGGGCCTTTTTGCAAGTTCAGTCCTAAAGTTGGTTTGGGTCTGGAGAAGCTCACTGGAAAGAGCCAGAAGGAAGTTGGGGGGGGGGGGGAAACATGTCCAGCTGTCCTATCGTGGGGTGAGTGTGCATCTCCCTCACTGAAGAGTCAGAAGTGGATATCGGAAGAAGGCAACCAATGATCCTGTGGTCGTGTGAGTATATGACCCCGAGGCTGGGCGTTAGTGACTGTGTGCAGCTTTTGGTCTTTTGGGAAAAGTTCTAGTCACCTGTCAGCATTAGAGTTTCAGTGGGTGCATTTTTGTGCAGCTCAGGAAGCTAGAGGGGAGTCCCTAAAGTGTTCAGCTCATCAGTTTTGGGGTATCCCATGCTCCTTTCACCCCATCCAAGTTCATCATTCCAATAAAACCCTAAAAAGACACCCCTATACTGTTTCTTCGAGCTAGTGAGAGAGTGGAGAAAATACTGTGTGCCTGGCTGTGTGTGTTTTAACTAGTGGGAAAGGACACAAGTTCACAAGCAGCTCTTGCGGGGGTGTACTACATAAGGGTTAACAATGTGTGCTATGATGTGCCTTCTCCTGCATGTGTTACTTTCTGTTTTTCAGAGGAGGATAAATACAAGAGGAGGTCGGTCCTTGTGGTCAGCAAAACATGGGAAGTGAGCAGCAAGGACCATACATAAAAAGATGTGATCGTAGTGTCGTTACCCCTCAGTGGAACCCTCTCATGGGTCTGAGGACTGAGTAGCCATATATCACCTTGTGGGGGATACATTGAAAGGTATGAGCACCACAGCACGGTATTTACGAGAGGGGAGCTGAGGAGTGTTCTGCATTGAAATGTTTTAGAGAGCTTGGGAGAGGGAGCGGTGGTGGCTGGTGAGAGGGGTTCTTTGGGTAGGGTGGTCTGGAACATCATCCTGCTGAGTAGTTACAGTAGGTCCCTATTTTAGGGTCCGCTGTGGAAGGGAAATGGTCCTAGGGAGCTGGCCAGGAACCATGGTGTGCAAAGCTTTGTGATGTGTGCAGTGGCTTCTCTCCTCGCTTACAAGCTAACCACAAGAAACATTGCATGGTAAAGAACTGGTGGAGGGAGTCCGTGCTCAATGCTGTTCCCCTCAAAATGTCTCTGTAGTCAGTGTTGGGAAAGGTGTCACTGGCAGGTTAAAGAACATTATCTTTTTGTATGTGAAGTAATTTGACCCCTGGCCATGAGAGGGAGCTATCCCCTCATGAGTGACAGGAACAATTGTAACGATGCATTTCCCCCCATGCCAACAAGCATGATTAAAGACAGTTAAAACCTGCCCCGAACAAGACCCAGCCACCAATCTCCAAACACGCTCAATACGTCTAGGCCACCATTATCCCAATGTCCACCAAGGTAAGTGGGTTTTTCTCCCAATGGCCGCCCTTTTCTCAATGACCACCAGTGTAAGTGGGTTCTTCTCCCTATGACTACCAGTGTAAGTGGGTACCTTCTCCGAATTACCACAAGTGTAAGAGGAGCCTTCTTTCATTGACCACCCTTCTCCCACTCACCACCAATGTAAGTGGGTTCTTATCCCAATGGCCATCATTTTCCCAGTGGTTACCAGTGTAAGTATATCCTTCTCCCAATGACCATCAGTGTAAGTGGGTCCTTCTCCCAAAAGCCAATTATGTATATGTTGGTCCTAATCCCAATCCCCACCATTGTAAGAGGGCCCTTCTCCCATTGATCACCCTTCTGCCAATTATCAACCTTCTCCCAGTGACCACCAGTGTAGGAGGCCCTTCTTCCATTGGTCACTCTTCTCCCAATGGCCACTAATGTAAGTGGGTCCCTCTCCCAATGATCACCAGTGTAGGTGGGTCTTTCTCCCAATTACCACAATTGTAGGAGAGCCTTTCTCCCATTGACCGCCCTTCTCCCAATGACCACCAGTGTAAAAGAGACCTTTTTCCAAAGGCCACCTGTTTAACTGGGTCCTTCTCTCAATCCTTCTCTAACCTCTAATTGACCACCCTTCTCCCCTTCTACCAATGGCCATCCTTCTTCCATTGACCACCAATATACAGTGAATATAAACAGTCTACACACCCCTGTTAAAATGGCAGGTTTCCGATCACCAATGTAAGATGGTTATGATAAAGATGTAATGGGAAAGTTTAGAAATATTTGGAGAAGCTGGGTAGATATTAAGACCACAAATAAATATACTGAATTAAAGGGAATGTGAAGGTAAATTGAGGAAAGATAAAGGAAAAGAGAGAGGGGTCTGGATGGGTGGAAAAGGGGGGGGGGGGAGGATGGGGAAGGGGGGGGGAGTGGGAGGGAAAATTGTACTGTGACTTTTTTTTTTTTGATGGTCTTTGGATTAATTGTTTTGTATATTGGAAAAATCAATAAAATGTATATAAACAATGTAAGATGGACGTTTTCCCAATGAATACGAATGTAATGGAGCATTATACAGACTACAGGTGTAAGGGGACACTTCAGTGAATACAATATTATCTGTTTGTCTTTCTTTTCTGGCTATTATTATCATTATTATTATTTTATTCACAATTACTGAAAATAATTAGACTAAGTGTCAAATACGCAAAGCATGTCATGTGCCTTTTTCTTTTACTCATTCTTATTTTTCAACTTACTGTTCCATGCTATTATACCGTGAGCTGTAGATATATAATTATTGTCAGGGTTCTTGAAATGTAAAGGTTATTTTCTAGGGGTTGTCAAAGTCTGAAAACTGAGTAAAGCTAGCCTGGAAACATCTACTGCACTTTTGCTATAGCGTGCTGGAAAAGAGCTCAGATTTTAGTGCCGGCCTTTTGAACTTTGAAGATGAATTTCTCCAAAATGCCTAAAGCTACAAAGGTTATGGGAGGGTTGCTTTAAATTACTTTTACTACATGTTCAAAATATGTAATACTTTAGCTTGCATAGCCAGAACACCAGCCAGAGTAAAAGGGCCATACACACTATAAGAATTTCTGAAGACTTTTTCCCTCAGATTTACCTATTCTATGTACTGCAAGTGCCTGCCAGATTGCATACAAATTGAAAGTGTTTAGGTTTGACCTCATATTATATGATTTTGGTAAGTCTAAAGGAAAAAGTCTTCAGAAAATCTTATAGTGTGTATGGCCCATAAGTGAAGCACCCTCCTAGATAGGTGCTAGGAAAAGCATAGTCTGCTCCATCTGCTTATCAGGGGAGCCTGATCAGCAGTTCTGTCTGTTGCATGTGTCCATGTGTGATTCATCTGGGCTGAGGACGTGTCACCACTGTATCTAATAGGGGGGCCTGTTGGACAGTGGAGGAAACCCAGCCAGTGACACACAAGATTTTGTGGCTGTCCCAGTGGGTTGGCACAACAGCGGTGCATCCTGGGATAGGTTATAAAAGCCAAGGGCACATGTGACAGGGCGTCTTTGAGCGGGAAGCCAGGTCTTAGGAGGAGGGTGACGGCTGTCTCTCCTCCTGTCAGTGTGGAAAGTGGTCATAGGCGGTCAGCCTAGTGGACCAGAAGTGTGGTGCTAAGGTGTGAGGTCCAGAGGATACTGACAGTGGAGCAAGTGGCAGAGCAACCTAAGGAAAAACAGTGTCCGTGAGTACCAGGGAGCTTGCCAGGGGTCTGCCCAGGAAGGGGGCCACTCTGGTGAGAGTCGTTGGACAGGGGCTAGCACACACAGCAAGTGAGAAAGGGGGTGCCAAGTTGAGACCCTGAAGAGTAACTGTAACAGGAGCCTACTCGTCTATCTTCACTTCTGTGGCAAAGTGAAGCAGTGGCCTTGTCGCACACACTACAGTCAGTTGTCCTCAGAATTTGGCATAGTTCATAGTTGGAGTATCCTACTCATTCCTTTTCCCATCCTAGTTCAAAATAAAACACAAAAACCAAATCCCCTGGACTGTTCATTGTCTGAACCAAGCGTTAACCACTTGCCGACTGCCGCACAACAATATACTGCGGCAGTCAGCCGCCTACAGGCAAAGTGACGTACCATTACGTCACTCGCCCATGAGCCTGTAGGGGGCGAGCGCGCTTCCGCCCCCGCTCGTTCCCTGACATCCCCGCGCGTGTGACCGGCGGCTCCGATCAGAGCCGCCGGCCACTCGCGATCTCCCTCAGTAGAGGGAGAAAGGCAGGCGGTTGATGTAAACAAAGCCGCCTGTCATTCTCCCTGGTGTAACTGCAGAGATCATACGATCCTGCTATGTAGGATCATATGTCTCTGTTCTTACATCACAAGCACCGCCCCCCCACAGTTAGAAACACGCCCCTAGGGATACATTTAACCCACTGATCACCAATAAAGTTAACCCCTTCCCTGCCAGTGTCATTTTGATAGTAACAGTGCATATGTATAGCACTGATTACTGTAGTAATGTCACTGGTACTCCCAAAAGTGTCAAAAATGTCAGTCAAGGGTCTGATCTGTCCGCCAAAATGTTGCAGTCTCGCAAAAAAAAAATCTCAGATCGCCGCCATTACTAGTTAAGAAAAAAAACAATAAAAATGACATAAATCTTTCCCTTTGTTAGTAAACGCAATAACTTTTGTGCAAACCAATCAAAATACGCTTATTGTGATTCTTTTTACCAAAAATATGTAGCAGAAAACAAATTGGCCTAAAATGTTAAAAAATTTAGATTTTTACATTTTTTTGTGGAGAATTTCATATAAAAAAATGTGAAAAATATTGTTATTTTTTTCAAAATTGTTGCTCTTTTTTTGTTTATAGCGCAAAAAATAAAAATCGCACAGGTGATCAAATACCACCAAAAGAAAGCTCTGTTTGTAGGAAAAAAAGGACGTCAATTTTATTTGGTTACAGCGTCGCACAACCGCGAAATTGTCCGTTAAATTCAGTTAAATAGTGCCGAATCGCAAAATAGGCCCTGGTCAGGAAGGGGGTAAAATCTTCCGGGGCTTAAGTGGTTAATATGTTTATTGTTTTACCAAAATTTTCATATGTATTCTTGTTATATGACTGTATGATCAAAATTTTCAATAAATTTTTTTTGAAAAAGAAAAAAAAAAAAAAGAAATCCCCTGGACTGTTAAAGTGATACATTTTACAGATTGTTGCTATGGGTAACCCAGAGGAATCCAATCTCAGCAGCTCCCAAGGGGGCAGTGCTACATAAGATTGTTTCACTTTTCCAAAAACTCTCCATCCCCTTTGACAATAATCATAAAAAATTCATTAATAAACAACCTAAAACAAAGTCAACTTCAGAGCTTGCACTTTAAACCAGATATCCATTTTTTTTTATTTTTTTTTGCTGCTTAGATGGCCTGGCAGCTGAGATAAATTGTCAAAGCATTGCTCGCAGAACATCTATATCGTCCTTAATCTCTGCAGTGCAGCATTTCTAATAAATCCAATGTACAGCTTTACTGAAACACTTTACTTTAACCTGGAGTGAACCCTTTGAGCTTCTACAGACCTCAGGAACAAAATTGTCTCCGTACGGCAGTTTGAAAGGGTAATTACCCTATTTAGCACTTTGCAGAAAGTGATAACGAACCACTGCTTTCTACGCATTCTCTGCCTTATTATGTGGCCCGTCTCGCTTTTTTTTTTTTTTGGTTTAACCACTTAAGCCCCGGAAGATTTTACCCCCTTCCTGACCAGGCCTTATTTTGCGATTCGGCACTGCGTGACTTTAACGGACAATTGCGCGGTCGTGCGGCGCTGTACCCAAATGAAATTGACGTCCTTTTTTTTCCAACAAACAGAGCTTTCTTTTGGTGGTATTTGATCACCTGTGCAATTTTTTGATCATGCGCTATAAACAAAAAAAGAGCGACAATTTTGCAAAAATAACAATATTTTTCAAATTTTTTTATATGAAATTCCCCCCCAAAAAAATGTAAAAATCAAAATTTTTTAACATTTTATGTCAATTTGTTTTCCGCTACATATGTTTGGTAAAAAAAATCGCAATAAGCGTATTTTGATTGGTTTGCGCAAAAGTTATTGCGTTTACTAACTAAGGGAAAGATTTTTGTCATTTTTATTGTTTTTTTTTTTAACGAGTAATGGCGGCGATCTGCGATTGTTTTTGCGGGACTGTGACATTGCGGCGGACAGATCGGACCCTTGACTGACATTTTTGACACTTTTGGGGGTACCAGTGACATTACCACAGTAATCAGTGCTATAAATATGCACTGTTACTGTATAAATGACAATGGCAGGGAAGGGGTTAACTTTATTGGAGAAGGAGGGGTTAAGTGTGTCCCTAGGGGCGTGCTTCTAACTGTAAAGGGGTGTGGCTGTTTGTGTAACTACAGAGACATACGATCCTACATAGCAGGACCGTATGATCTCTGCACTTACACAGGGGAGAATGACAGGCGGCTTTGTTTAAATCAGCCGCCTGCCTTTCTCCTTCGGTACCGGACGATCGCGAGTGACCGGCGGACATCGGGTCCGCCAGTCACACGCACGCACATGTTAGGGAGCGAGCGGGGGCGGGAGCCCACCTCCGGCGGCACACGCTCGCCCCCTAGAGCCTCACAGGCTAGCGACGTAGCCCTACGTCACTTTGCCTGTGAGGGGCTGACTGCAGCCGTAAATAGTCGTGCGGCAGTCGGCAAGTGGTTAATGGTCCCTCAGATCTCTTTGTATCTGTGTGAAGCATGGCAAACCCATACTCACTCTGCAGGGGGTATCAATCCAGAATGCTGTAATAGGTTTCCCCATTCACCGTCACATAAACCGGCCAAGATCAATGTTACCCACAAGTCCGAGCCATGCACACCATTCTTTGGCCATTTTACTGAAATGTTAGACCTTGTTATTAAGTCTTTTCACCAGCTGGGAACATGTATTTAGAAAAAAGTTTTTCCTCTTTTCTTTCTTTTTTTCCCTTTTAGATATTTCCTTGCAGCTTTTTTTGGATTTTACGGTTCTTTGATTTGTTTTACCATTATTTTAGAAAATAAGAAAGGAAAAAATAAACTTAAAACAGAAAAAGCGACAACAGCTGGGGCTTCTCTGTAGCCAAATGTTTATTTCTAGGTGATGTCAATGCCGTTGGACTGATATTAAAAGACAGATCAAACTACAAAGAATCAAAAGGTGAAATGATCAGAAGGAAAACGGATACTTTTCTTGCCGACCTGTCTGAGATGTATTTACCGTACAGTGCGGGGGCTTTTGTGTGACACCAGACGGGGCCAGATAGAGATCCTGTATATACAAGAGATCTGACCGCCTTAGATGGATCAATCTCTATTCGCTGCTTTAGTGTTGAAAAAAGGAATACAATAAGGGAAGAGAAGGACATGTTTCCACTGTAAGAACTTCAATCAGTCCAGCAGCTAAGAATAACTAGGACAAAACAGAAGAGGAAATTGGGATGAAGGAGTTGTCGCTAAGCTTGCCTTTGTCTTGTGAGGTCATTATATACAGAGATGTCAAAATTCTCGGTGCAATCTCTGTAGGAAGGCCAACCAATTCATTCAGATGAATAAGAACAAAGTTGTGTTAGTTGTTTTTAATAAAGTGGTGAGAAATGTTTTAAATTTATTATTATTTATTATTATTTCAGGTTCTTAGGCTCCGTTCACATGTAGGCGTTTTGGGGCGTTTTTGGGGCGTTTTTCTGCTCTAGGATCAGCTCTCAAAACGCCCAACAAGACAAATCCTATTCATTTCAATGGCCCCTGTTCACATCTGAGCGTTTTGAAGCTGTATACAAAACGCCCAACGCTCAAAAAAGTACATGAGCTTCTTTTTGGGCAGATTACAGGCGTTTTCCATTGATCTCTATTGAATCTAAAAACGCCTGCACAAAAATCGCGGTAAAAATCGCGGTAAAATCGCGGTAAAAAACGCCGCAAAAATCGCGGTAAAAAACGCGCGAAAAACGCTACGCTCAGGTGTGAATGTAGCCTTATATAGCGCTGTCAATTTACGCAGCACTTTACATATACATTGCACATTCACATCAGTCCCTGCCCTCTAGGAGCTTACAATCTAAGGTCCCTAACTCACGTTCATACATACATAGTAGGGCCAATTTTATACAGGGTCCCAATTAACCTACCAGCATGTCTTTGGAGTGTGGGAGGAAACCCACGCAGGCACAGGGAGAACATGCAAACTCCAGGCAGGTAGTGTCGTGGTTGGGATTCGAACCAGTGACCCTCTTGCTGCTAGGTGAAAGTGCTAACCACTAAACCACTGTGTTGCCCAAGCATAAGTCTAATACGGATAAAGTACAACTAAAGGCTCCTGTATGAAGGTCTAAACAGGTCCCAAATCTTTTTACTGTGGGAAGTACAAGCGTCATAAAGTAACCCAATTGGTGGTCAGTGGGAAGAATGCTCCTTACATTGGTGGTCAGTTGAAGAATGCTCCTTACATTGGTTGTCAGTGGGAAGAATGCTCCTTACATTGGTGATCAATGGGAAGAATGCTCCTTACATTGGTGGTCAATGGGAAGAATGGTCCTTCTATTAGTGGTCAGTGGGAAGAATGTTCCTTACATTGGTGGTCAATGGGAAGAATGCTCCTTACATTGGTGGTCAATGGGAAGAATGGTCCTTCTATTAGTGGTCAGTGGGAAGAATGTTCCTTACATTGGTGGTCAGTGGGAAGAATGCTCCGTACATTGGTGATCAATGGGAAGAATGTCCCTTACATTGGTGGTCAGTGGGAAGAATGCTCCGTACATTGGTGATCAATGGGAAGAATGTCCCTTACATTGGAGGTCAGTGGGAAGAATGTTCCTTACATTGGTAGTCAGTCGAAGAATGGTCCTTACATTGGTGGTCAGTGGGAAGAATGTCCCTTACATTGGTGTTCAGTGGGAAGAATGCTCCTTACACTGGTGGACAGTGGGAAGAAAGTCCCTTACATTGGTAGTCAGTCGAAGAATGCTCCTTACATTGGTTGTCAGTCGAAGAATGCTCCTTACATTGGTGATCAGTGGGAAGAATGCTCCTTCTATTAGTGGTCAGTGGGAAGAATGCTCCTTACATTGGTGATCAATAAGAAGAATGTCCCTTACAGTGGAGGTCAGTGGGAAGAATGCTCCTTACATTGGTAGTCAGTTGAAGAATGCTCCTTACATTGGTGATCAGTGGGAAGAATGCTCCTTCTATTAGTGGTCAGTGGGAAGAATGCTCCTTACATTGGTGATCAATGGGAAGAATGTCCCTTACATTGGAGGTCAATGGGAAGAATGCTCCTTCTATTAGTAGTCAGTGGGAAGAATGGTCCTTACATTGGTGATCATTGAGAAGAATGTGCCTTACATTAGAGGTCAGCGGGAAGAATGTTCCTTACATTAATGGTAAGTGGGGAGAATGTCCCTTAGATTGGTGGTCAATGGGAAGAATGCTCCTTACATTGATGGTCAGAATGCCACCCTTACAGACATCTAAAAAATCATTGGTGTTCTGTTGCAGGCACTCCTAAGTGGTGTTGGACCCAAAACTATGCAGGCATCATCAGATGGGAAGTCATCAGCCACAGCTCAATGAATCCCCAACAAACTCTAGAGTAGGGGTCTCCAAACTTTCTAAACAAAGGGCCAGTTTCTTCAAACTTTTGGGGGCCCGCACTGGCCAGTGGAAGTAGAAAATGTCCTGGAGTCAGAGGGAGTAAACTATGCCCCAAGATTGGTATTAGGGGAAAAATAGTGCCAAATTGTTGGAATCAGTGGGAGGAATAGTGCCCATCATTGGTATCAGTGGGAGGAATAGTGCCCATCATTGGTATCAGTAGGAGCAATAGTGCCCCACCATTGGTATCAGTGAGAGGAATAGTGTCCATCATTGGTATCAGCAGGAGGAATAGTTCTCCACCATTGGTGTCAATGAGGGAAAAAGTGCCTCATTGTCTGTGTCAGTGGCAGGAACTATGCCCCACTGTTGTGGAAAGCGGGGGGAATAATGCCCCAAGGGCAAGATTAAAGCAAGCAAAGGGCAGCATCCAGCCCTGGGGCCGCAATTTGGAGATCACTGCTGTAGAGAAACTATTATTTACCAAATTGGGCACATTTCACTAGAATGAAGCATTTTGTGGTCATCCCATTGCTCCTTATGTTTCCATCTATGGCGAGCTCTGTTCAACATGTGATGTATTTTGAATATGATTTGTTGATGTGCATCTGTTCCTTTCATGATGATTTTATGATAAATTAAAACATTTACATTTCATACTTGTATCATTAGTGTATGTCCAGTGTTTATGGTACCATAAAAGTCCATTATGCCTCCAATCCTTTTTTCATAGCCTATTAGAGAGACCTGAAGAAATGGAGATCGAGTTTGTGAGAGCTCTGAGAGCAAGAGGCCCTGATAATGCCCCTCCACATGACATAATATGCTGCCTTCAAAACTTAACACTAAAAGAAGATATCCTACGGAATGTCGGTAACAATCAAATTGTCTTTAACCACTTGCCGACTGCTCACAGTATATTTACTGCGGCAGTCAGCCCCGCACAGGCAGAGCGACGTAGGTCTACGTCGCTAGCCTGTGAGGGTCTCAGGAGCGAGCGCGCGCCGCCGGAGGCGGACACCCCCGTGCGTGTAACCGGCGGACCCGATCGTCCGCCGGTCACTCGCGATCGTCGGTGGAGAGGGAGAGAGGCAGGCGGCTAATGTAAACAAGCCGCCTGTCATTCTCCCCTGTGTAGGAATGGTGATCATACGGTTCTACTATGTAGAACCGTTGACCACTGTTCCTACACCTCAAGCCACAGCCAATCACAGTTAGAATCACGCCCCTAGGGACACACATAACCCCTCCCTCTCAAATAAAGTTAACCCCTTCACTGTCAGTGTAATTTTACAGTAACAGTGCATATTTATAGCACTGATTACTGTAGAAATGTCACTGGTAACCCAAAAAGTGTCAAAAATGTCAGTCAAGGGTCCGATCTGTCCACCGCAATGTCGCAGTACCGCAAAAAAAATCGCAGATCGCCGTCATTACGTGTTAAAAAAAAAAAAACAACAAAAATGACAAAAATCTTTCCCTTTGTTAGTAAACGCGATAACTTTTGCGCAAACCAATCAAAATACGCTTTTTGCGATTTTTTTTACCAAACATATGTAGCAGAAAACAAATTGGCCGAAAATGTTAAAAAATTTAGATTTTTACATTTTTTTTGGGGGGGGGGGGGGAATTTCATATAAAAAAATTTGAAAAATATTGTTAATTTTGCAAAATTTACGCTCTTTTTTTGTTTATAGCGCATGATCAAAAAATCGCACAGGTGATCAAATACCACCAAAAGAAAAGGACGCCAAATTCATTTAGGTACAGCGTCGCACGACCGCGCAATTGTCCGTTAAAATCATGCAGTGCCGAATCGCAAAATAGGCCCTGGTCAGGAAGGGGGTAAAATCTTCCGGGGGTTAAGCGGTTAACGGAGAGACTATAATGTTATTCCAGGACCTATCCCAAAAATTAACGGAAGAACTGCAGAACTTTACGCCCCCTGCTGGATAAAATAAATATAAGAAAAGGAATTAAAATACACTTGGCGCTTTCTGTTTACTTTATGCGTTACTTATAATGGCAGACAATACCTCCTGCATTTACCAAGTGAACTTCCAGACTTTTGTGACACATTACAACTTGTCCCAGTTGAATTACCTGAGTGGTATCAAGAGTTCCTTCTGACAACGATAGAAAGAAGCCCACAGCTCTCTCCATTCACCTCTCCAGATAAGAAGATAAGAGACATTACAAAAAGATGAAACATTCCCGCACAGAAGGCTAAGTTGCTGGAACTCCGATCTCCAAAGCCCATTCTTCAAGAGGCCATGAATGATGACACCTGAATATTCACCTCCTTCTTCCAGTAGCGATGTCTAGTTTACATCTCTACACCCACTGAAGATGACATCTCACCACACTAAGAACTGTCCACCCTATTCCTCCCTCTAAATATTATTATTATTTTTTTTTTTTTTTTAGGGGGAGGGGGTGGGAGGGGGAGTCGGAAAGGAAGAAAATAAGACAAAAAAGAGAGAACAATCTGATCAGCCCTGATCCCTTTATGGCAATCTGGTTCTCCCTTAGGAGGCAATAAGGCCCAAATTCTACTCAGGATCCTCTGGTCTGCCCCCGTTCTGCGGGTACCACTTATGGCGCTTTTCCACTGCATGGAACCGTACCAGTTCAGCACGCTTTTGTGCTTTTCCACTGCGGTACCGCATGGTATAGGGTCGGAACGGTTCGGTACGGTACGGTATAGGTTTGCTTTACCACTGCATGGAACCGAACGGTACGGTACGGTACGGCTCTGAAAAAACAGTACCTACTCGATTGTGGTTCCAACAGGTACCAAACTGGTACCATATCCCACAATCCTTTGCATGCAGTCACTACTAGCCACTGATTGGTCAGAGAATCACACCCACCCTGTTGTTATCCCACCCACTTAACTTTAGTACTACTTTAGTGGAAAAGCAAACCTATACCGTACCGTACCGAACCGTTCCGACACCGTACCATGCGGTACCAGCAGTGGAAAAGCAAACCGGGCCAAGCAGGGCCGAGTAGAGCGGAGCCGGTACTAGCCGGTACTTGCAGTGGAAAAGTGCCATTAGATGGTCCTGGAGGAGTTGGGATCAATATAAAATTTGAATTTGTTTGTTTAGGGCTGTGGGTCGTTAATCTTACATAAGTTATCTGTTACTGTTTTCATTATTCTTGTGCATTTCGCCTTGGTAGTGCTGTTCATTCTATTCAACTCTACCCATTTACTCCAAGGAAGTGATCTGTTGTACGACATTTTTGTCAAATATCACGGAGCACTAGAGATAATACGTTATTTCTAAAGGTGTTTCATTTTTCTACTTCTTTCTTTCTCTTTATTTCTACCCTTTTGCCTTTCCCTTTCCCCCATTATTAATCACTATATTTTAGTGTAATTTTCTATTAGAGCTATCCTCTGAGTGAGAAACGTCCATCCGATTTTACATATACCTCAACTGTTGTTCAACCAACATGCACCAAATCTTCTAAAATGGCATACTCTTCTCTGGGATGCAGCCCCACAGTGGTATCACACAACAACATCAAGGGACTGAATATCCCAGGAAAATGCACTACAGAAATGAGAGAACTCAAGAAAGGTAGGCCGCATTTTGTATTCTTACACACTTTAAAACACATCATTTGCCTGGGCTGACCGACTCCTCTTACACAAGTGCTTTTCATTCCACCAATAATGTATCAAAGTTGAAGAAGGTTTCGATACTGATCAGCAAAGAGGACCCCTTTGAATTGACCAAACAACTATCCGACACTGAAGGCAGGTTTCTATTTCTCAAAGGTTCATAGAAAGGTTCACCGCTGACATTGACCAATGTCTATTTCCCAAACTCCTCCCACAAAACTTTCTGTAATCGTATCATCCCAGAACTGTCGGGTTGCAGCAGGATGCATCATTCTGGGAGGAGACTTTAATGGTCCCCTAAACCCTGACCTCGACACCTCAAACGGTAAATCTTGTTTAAAGTAAAAATATGGGGGATTTCTACGCTAAACAAGTAACGTAATATAGTGATCAAACGTGAAAAGCTGCACACACAAGATCCACAAACAAAGATCCAAAAATATAAAAGCCAAAAAAGTGTAGCGCTAATCATAAGCAAATAAACCATTGATTGCAACATGAAATTGAGCAAAAATGATTCCACGTGGTGAATATAGAAAGAAAAAAAACAAAACAAAACGTGCAAACTACACAAAAAGTATTAAAAATGGTAAGTCCCAGAAGTGAATCCGAGGGTTCCAAACCACAAGAGTGATAGTCCAAATAAATTCTTCAAATAAAACACCACCAGGGACGTGTAGGTAGAGGGACACCATGAAGTGCAACTGATGGGAGGCAGCTTACCGGAACACTATGGTCATTCAAATTAATGAAATGACCTCACCAAGCTTTTGAATCAATATGATGGACTCCAGCCCAAACAGGAAAACCAGGCAGTGATAAGGAAGCTCCAGTCTCCACAGCAGGTATATTCGTTAATGGTCACATATGCATGAAAATATATGATGGAAGAACATAGTGTAATACTGTATGGTGCTTAAAAGGATTTATTTAAGAAAACTACTCACAATGACAGGCGAAATAAAAGGCACATCAAACATAAAAGCTGCAGTCGGTCCGATCGCGGCATCCCGCGTGTTCCCAGCAGCGCAATGAAAACAGAGCCGGCATAGATGGGGGCGTGTGTACGACATGTTTCGTCATCCAAAGACGTCATCTTGGTAAATCTTGTTTGACATACAAAATTCTTAAGAGAATCAAGTGAGAAACACATTACCAGTCCCTGCGCAGATCCTGGAGATTAATTCTCAAGCTGGGGAACCTTGTAGTATGGCCAGTGGTGAAACACATGAGAAAAAGCGTGGCAGCTCTCTTAACCCTCCATGGGATATGAGGCAAAGAAACTAGGCTGAAAACAAAAGAAAGAGCGCACACCGCCCTAGTGTAACACCATTTAATGAAAATAATTAAAGCCATAAAAACAGGTACTCACAAACAAGTATAGTGTCATGCATGGAAATTATAGCCCCCGATTTGATGTGTGTAAGGTACTCTCCTCCTTGCCGGCGGCTCAGCTGTTTGTTCCCGCAGTGGTACGTGGATAACGTCCAGCTAAGGCAACCACCTCGGATGACTCAAGGTAGATCAATACAGTGCGCCTGCGCACGGTCTAGCCGCTCGCTGCACACTCTGCAAGAGCTGGATACTGTAGCCGACAGTGCGGTTACACAGAGGAGAGATCCCCGATCAGGACTCAGGACATGACATTCATGGGGTTGCTAAATACAACGTTTCAGGGGCATGGCCTCCTTCTTCAGGTCTCAACACCCCCGCACTGTCGGCTACAGTATCCAGCTCTTGCAGAGTGTGCAGCGAGCGGCTGGACCGTGCGCAGGCCCACTGCATTGAGCTACCTTGAGTCATCCGGGGTGGTTGCCTTAGCTGGACGTTATCCACGTACCACTGCGGGAACGAACAGCTGAGCCGCCGGCAAGGAGGAGAGTACCTTAAAAACATCAGATCGGGGGATATCATTTCCATGCATGACACTATACTTGTTTGTGAGTACCTGTTTTTATGGCTTTAATTATTTTCATTAAATGGTGTTACACTAGGGCGGTGTGCGCTCTCTTTCTTTTGTTTTAAGAGAATCAAGTCACTTTTACAATCCTTACATCTCATAGATGCGTGGCACTTTCTACATCCTGCAGATAAGGATTATACCTTTTTTTCTACTCCTCACGATCGATACTTACGTATCGAATACCTCTTTCTTACACAAAGAGATTTTTCATCACAGATGAACAGACGCCCACAATGGCATACAGTCCATATCTGATCATGCTCCTATCTCTTTAACCATACATTTGACTACCACTACCTCACATAAATCCAACATATGGAGATTGAATTCTCCTATGTTAAAAAACCCTACATTACTTCCCAAGATATCAAACCTTCTACATACTTTCTACAAACAAAATGATGGTCTGGGAAGCACACAAATGCACTATCAGAGGTGAACTGATTAAATTGGGGGCTCAATGTAAACATGATGGAGAAAAATAAATTAAAATACTTATCGACAAAATCTCCAAACTGGAACTTTCACACAAACAATCCCTAACAATCCAACATGCTCAAGACCTACTGACGGCTAGGAAAAATCTCCAGCAGCTACTAGAGTCCAAGGTGAAATGCATACTATTTTTCAGGAAAAAAATCTATGATAAATCCGGTGACAAAGCTGGTAAATTACTAGCCAGAGCTTTAAAAGAACATAAGATCAATCACAATATCATGGGCGTTAAAAACGGAGAGGGGAAACTAGACATCAGTACAGACAAAATAGCTGACCACTTTCACGCTTACTACACAAAACTGTATAATCTCCCAAAACAACATAAACCTGCCCATTTGATTGGCGACAGGACCAACATAATTCAAAATTATTTATCTGCAAGCACTCTGCCTACATTAAACAAAGCAGATATCGATAATCTAGAAAGGCCCATCGAGCCAGATGAGATCTGTATGGCCATCGAAGAGTTAAAATTCGGAATAAGTCCTGTTCCAGATGGATTTACATTTATCTACTATAAAACAATGTCATCAATCCTTACACACCCTCTAACGAAGGCCCTGAAGGCATTATCAAAACACTGAACAGTTCCCCCTGACTCCCTATCTGCATTTACAGTATTACAGCAATTCCCAAGCCAAACAAGGACCCCTCAGATTATAGGCCTATTTCCCTCCTAAACCTCGATGTGAAGCTTCTAGCGAAAATCATGGCCACCGGACTATCACCCCTACTTCATGATGTAATAGATCCTGAACAGGCTGGCTTTATGCCAGGACGGGAAGCCAAAGACAATGTCCAGTCCCCCAATTTAATCCAAATGGCCGTCTTGTCCACGGATGCGGAGAAGGCCTTCGATCAAGTAGCTTGGGATTACATGATGGAAGCAGGGCCGGTGCTTCCACTAGGCAAACTAGGCAGCCGCCTAAGGCGCATTGCAACCTAGGGGTGCAGCCATGAGTTGGCACTCTCTGTCCATCATGAATGATCCTTGTGAGCTGAGGGGAGGAGGCGGCAGTGGGGGAGGAAGAATGGACAGAGGAAGATGCCAGGTGTCTGGGGCAGTGGCTGAACTACCAGGCCCTGGCTTTCCACCACTGTTGGGGGGCCCAAGAGGCAGGAAGGGAGCCCACAGGAGTGCTGCCTGCATGATGATCCTCTTCAGCTGGAGCTGAATGGTGTAAACCCTGGGCAGGAAGTGACTCTCTGCACTGAGCTGGTTGGCAGCCGTTCATTTCCCTGGGTCGGTATTAAGCAGGAAGCGGAGAAGAGATGAACCTGACCCCAAGCTTGGCACTGGAGGGCGGCACCTTTACTGGAGCAGAAACGGTGAGGCACCGGAATGGTCTGAGGAGGTTGGGGATTAGGGACATGCGGAGTTCTCGGACTGCTGCTTCTCCCTTCACCAGGAGCCGGTTGGAGCTGTGGTGAGCACTGTGGTCCAGAAGAGGAGCATCCTAGAAGAAGGAATCAGCAGGATCATGGTGAAGGAGGGCAGAGTGTGGGTCACTTTCTCCATACCGCCCAGTGAGTGTCCCCAGAACAGGGGATCAGGGTCCCTGGGTGTGACATGGAGGTTCCCTGGTGTGAAAGGGAATCAGGGTCACCACGTTTGCCGGGGGGGATAGGGGTCACCGGGTGTAACAGGGTTTCGGGGTCACCAGGTGTGAAATGAGGAATTGGGGTCCCTGGGTGTGCCATGGGGGACTGAGATCCCCAGGTGTGACATGGAGGAATATCAGGGTCCCCAAGTGTGACATGGAAAAACATCAGGGTCTCTGGGTATGACATGGAGGAACATCAGGTGCCCCTGGTGTGACATGGAGGATCATCAGGGTCCCTTGGTGTGGCATAGAGGGACATTAGGGTCCTCAGGTGTGATATGGAGGAATATGGGGGTCACTGGGTATGACAGCATAACATAGAGGAGCCATCAGATCAGGGTCACTGGGTATGACATAGAGGAGTTTTTAACCCCTTCCCTTTTTTTTTGGGGGGGGTGGGGGGGGGGGCGCAAGTAGCTGGTCTTGCCTAGGGCGTAAAATAGTCTAGCACCAGCCCTGGATGGAAGCATGCATACATATTGGACTGGGCTTGCGTATGATGGCCTGGATATCAGCTCTAAATAATAACCCTTCAGCTAGGCTGAAAATTAATGGCACTCTTTTCGAGAAAGTTACCATCACAAACGGAACGAGACAGGGGTGTTCGCTCTTTCCCCGTCTTTTTTTTTTTATCTCTTGAACCATTCATCAGAAAAATAAATTCCAAAAACTCAATTCAGGGTTTCAGAACATTAAACAAAGAGTTTAAAATTTCAGCCTACGCTGATGATTTACTGTTTTTTTTTTTTTTTTGACCAACCCACATATCACAATGCCAAATTTAATGAAATAATTTACAACTTTTGGATGCATCTCCAATTTAAAGATAAATTACTTAAAGTCAGAAGTGATGAACATCTCTCTGCCTGACACAGTTCTCGATCTGACCCAAGACAATTGTCCTTTCAAGTGGGTTTTATCACTTAAATATTTGGGGATTTGGCTGACACCCACCCTAACATCATTACATAGTAGGTGAGGTTGACTAAAGACAATAGTCCATCCAGTTCATCCTGTGTAGGTTTGTGTGGCTGTAATCATCTCACATAGCCCTGAATGTTCTGATCCTTGAGATGTACTTCTAAGAGTCTTTTGAAAAGCCACCATACTTCCCGCAGAAACCACCTCTTGTGGTAGAGAATTCCACAATCTTGTAGCCCTAACAGTAAAGAACCCCCCACGTTGCCTGAGGTTAAAACGCTTCTCCTCTAATCGCATTGTATGACCTTGAGTCCTCATGCAATCCTTTCGACTGAATAGCTTTTTTTTTTATGCTGAGATCACCATTGAGATATTTATAAATTGCTATCATGTCCCCTCTCAGGCGTCTCTTCTCCAGAGAGAATAAATCAAGCGATTGCAGACGCTCTTCATAATTAAGGTCCTCCAATCCCCTAATTAGTTTAGTTGCCCTTCTCTGGACTCTCTCCAGCTCCAACACATCCCTCCTGAGGACTGGTGACCAGAACTGGACAGAATACTCCAGATGTGGTCGGACCAGAGTTTTATAAAGTCGAAGGATTATAGCTTTTCCACCACAACTTCCCCCCACCCCTTAAAAACAGTGAGCAGGACCTGAAAAACTGGAATAATAAACACTTATCATGGTTCGGGAGGGCGGCTGTTATTAAATCGGTAGTTCTCCCATGGCTACTCTATCTGATCTGTACATTATCAAAATTCCCATGTCCTTCTTTAAGTCCCTGCAATCAATTCAGCTCAAATTCATCTGGGCTTACAAGAATCCCAGAATCAAATTCTCACTCCTAACCAGACAGAAAGAACTGGGAGGTATGGGATCAATTCAGCTCAAATTCATCTGGGCTTACAAGAATCCCAGAATCAAATTCTCACTCCTAACCAGACAGAAAGAACTGGGAGGTATGGGACTACCTAACCTCAAAAACTACTATTAAGCATCACATATTTTAAGAATTATTGATTGGCATTGCCATAGTAACCATAGGGAATGGATTTCTCTGGAGACTGAATCGAGTCCAATTCCCTTAAGGTTCTCACCATGGATACCATGGCCTAGTTGCCCACAGACACTTTAACACCACCCCTTAATCGGGAACACTCTTACAATATTCTATAACCTAACTAGGTCAAAGACTATTTCCACAAATCTGAGCCCACTCACCCCTTTGAGAGACAATCCTGACTTTCCCCCCCCCGGTTTCAACAACCCATATCTCAAGACACCCAACTCCACAAACCCTCCTCTAGCTGGGAACTGTTTCACAGACTATCGTATAAAGTAACTTGATACAATGGCACAAGATCTGAACATCCCGCAACTAAACCTCTGGACATATAGACAAATACATAACCACATCACAGATAGAGCAAAGAAAGGTAATTTCACGAGAGGTCTCACTGTACTGGATTTAGTCTGCCTTCAGGGAAATGTATTGAAAAAGACTACATAGGTCTCATTCTCCTGGGTAAAAAAGGCCGCAGTCCCTGCCTCAGACAGGTTCAGGACGAGTTGTTCAGCAGATCTCAATATAGAAATGAATGATACACAATGGGAAAATGCTTGCCTTCTAGCACATAAATGCACAAAATCTCAAGAGACGGCCTACAAACTACTCACCCAGTGGTATGTGACTCCTGATAAAATCAAATAATGGTCACCAAACACATGCTGGCGTTGTCAGTCCGATAAAGGCACACTCTTACACATATGGTTACAGTGTCCGGCCCTGTCATCATAATGGACCAAGGTTAAAGATACCATACGCCAAATCCCGGATACAAAACCAAAATTTTATGGAACATGTTGCCTGCTTCATATTTCCAATTCTCCAATTAAAAAATATCAAAACTCCCTTTCAAGGCATCAACTCAATAAAGCCAAGTCGATTATACCTCTTTGGTGGAAATCAACCAAGGCACCATCGATACAAGAATGGTTCCATAGGTTATATTCCCTTCGCACACCTTCCTGGATATAGGCACATGAGTCGTGGGTGCTGCAGCGATCACCAGCTGGACACTGGATCTATCACAGATACATACATATTCGCCAGCACATGCCTAACGAAGGGGGTCCTGCGTGACTCCGAAATGTTGCACCTATCCTGATGTGATCCTTTTGAAATATAAAGTTTCTTAGGACTGCTGTGCTTGCTCCATAGAGTGTCACAGATTTGTGAGATGGAAGAAACCTTGGCCCAAGCAACTGACAGGGTAGACCGCCTCCATAAAACTTGGACCCTTTGGTTCACCTTTTGATTCTCTAATGCGTACACTTCCCTCATGCCTTATCCTCCCTAAAACCGGATTGTTTCCCTTTCTCACTCAAGTTGCCATAGAGAATTCCACTCTAAGAACCATTAGTAGTGCATTATAGCTTTACATACAGTATTTTGCCTTAAAATGTTGATCTCCCATTTAAGGAAGATGATTAGTATTTAAATATCTTTATATCACCCCCCAACTCTAAACTTCTTTCATAACTTTGTCTTTCCTTTCTTTCTTTCACTTGACTTACCTTTTCATTCAAGATACTGAAATATGCATTTTGTTGATCTTATTTAGGGTCACTGTTAATGGATAAAGACTGCCAGGTTTATATATTTTTGCACCTGTCTAGTCCTTTTTGATATTGCGCCATTGACCTTTTCTGTATAACCTGACCCATTGATCTGTAACAGTGAAGATCCAGTTACAGTGCCTTGCGAAAGTATTCGGCCCCCTTGAACTTTTCGACCTTTTGCCACATTTCAGGCTTCAAACATAAAGATATAAAACTGTAATTTTTTTTTTTGAAGAATCAACAACAAGTGGGACACAATCATGAAGTGGAACGAAATTTATTGGATATTTCAAACTTTTTTAACAAATAAAAAACTGAAAAATTGGGCGTTCCAAATTATTCAGCCCCCTTAAGTTAATACTTTGTAGCGCCACCTTTTGCTGCGATTACAGCTGTAAGTCGCTTGGGGTATGTCTCTATCAGTTTTGCACATCGAGAGACTGAAATCTTTGCCCATTCCTCCTTGCAAAACAGCTCGAGCTCAGTGAGGTTGGATGGAGAGCGTTTGTGAACAGAAGTTTTCAGTTCTTTCCACAGATTCTCGATTGTATTCAGGTCTGGACTTTGACTTGGCCATTCTAACACCTGGATATGTTTATTTGAGAACCATTCCATTGTAGATTTTGCTTTATGTTTTGGATCATTGTCTTGTTGGAAGACAAATCTCCGTCCCAGTCTCAGGTCTTTTGCAGACTCCATCAGGTTTTCTTCCAGAATGGTCCTGTATTTGGCTCCATCCATCTTCCCATCAATTTTAACCATCTTCCCTGTCCCTGCTGAAGAAAAGCAGGCCCAAACCATGATGCTGCCACCACCATGTTTGACAGTGGGGATGGTGTGTTCAGGGCGATGAGCTGTGTTGCTTTTACGCCAAACATAAAGTTTTGCATTGTTTCCAAAAAGTTTGATTTTGGTTTCATCTGACCAGAGCCCCTTCTTCCACATGTTTGGTGTCTCCCAGGTGGCTTGTGGCAAACTTTAAACGACACTTTTTATGGATATCTTTAAGAAATGGCTTTCTTCTTGCCACTCTTCCATAAAGGCCAGATTTGTGCAGTATACGACTGATTGTTGTCCTATGGACAGAGTCTCCCACCTCAGCTGTAGATCTCTGCAGTTCATCCAGAGTGATCATGGGCCTCTTGGCTGCATCTCTGATCAGTCTTCTCCTTGTATGAGCTGAAAGTTTAGAGGGACGGCCAGGTCTTTCTAGATTTGCAGTGGTCTGATACTCCTTCCATTTCAATATTATCGCTTGCACAGTGCTCCTTGGGATGTTTAAAGCTTTGTATCCAAATCTGGCTTTAAACTTCTCCACAACAGTATCTCGGACCTGCCTGGTGTGTTCCTTGTTCTTCATGATGCTCTCTGCGCTTTAAACGGACCTCTGAGACTATCACAGTGCAGGTGCATTTATACGGAGACTTGATTACACACAGGTGGATTTTATTTATCATCATTAGTCATTTAGGTCAACATTGGATCATTCAGAGATCCTCACTGAACTTCTGGAGAGAGTTTGCTGCACTGAAAGTAAAGGGGCTGAATAATTTTGCATGTCCAATTTTTCAGTTTTTTGTTAACAAAGTTTGAAATATCCAATAAATTTCATTCCACTTCATGATTGTGTCCCACTTGTTGTTGATTCTTCACAAAAAATTACAGTTTTATATCTTTATGCTTGAAGCCTGAAATGTGGCAAAAGGTCGCAAAGTTCAAGGGGGCCAAATACTTTCGCAAGGCACTGTATATATATATAGTTGTATATATATAGTCTACATATGTTTGCCTTCCCTGTCTTTGAAGTCTTCAACTCTGACTGTTACTTTGTATAAGATTTGTTATGCATCTTATACATTTCAACCGATTACAAAGCTTGTAAACTTTCCTGTACTTTTCAATAAACATCTTTAAGTGCCGGTTCACACTACGTCGCTCCGACTTAGGGGGCGGCCTGTGAAGTCGCGTGCACCGCGACTTCGGTGCGACTTGCACGGTCTTCTTAAAATGAATGTCTATGCAAGTCGCTCCGAGGTCGCCCCGAAGTAGTACAGGACCCTTTTTCTAAGTCGGAGCGACTTGTGTCGCTCCTATCAGAACGGCTCCTGTACCGCACAATGGGAGCGTGACGGACCGCGACTTGTCAGGCTGACAAGTCGCGGTCCAAGTCGGATCAGGCCCCGTTCACACTGGGGCGACGCTACTTCCCGGGGCGACCTCCGAGCGGCCGACACGGACTTCATAACATTGAAGTCTATGCAGGTCGCTCCGGGTCGCCTCCAAAGAAGCTCCGGACCCTTTTTCTAAGTCGAAGCGACTTGTGTCACTCCTATTAGAACGGGTCCATAGCTTCTCAATGCAAGGCGACCTACGGCAACCTGTCAGGCGACCAGGTCGCCTGACAGGTCGCCCCAGTGTGAACGGGGGCTAAGTGTGAACCGACACTTAAATGTAAAGAAAAATAAATAAATTATTATATTGTTGTATAGAACAGCCCTGGGTGTCAAATACCTTAAATACGCTACATTCCCTATCCTCTTATTTATTCTTATATCCGTAACCTGGTTTGCTCACTAATATCACGTAAGCTATATATAGATAGAGGAATTATAGACAGGGGTTCCTTGAGACCTGAAAATTAATTTAAGGCTTTATTCATGTTAAAAGAGATGTCATAGGCGGTCAGAGACTTTCTGACAACAGCATCCTCTGAACCTCCTGTAACCATACCCCGCTATCTTCCTAAACGTAATACAACCACATGATTGTTCTACAAGCCTGGATACATTGGTATTCCGCTATGATTAATTTTGCTGCATGACCCTGGCACACAATATTACATAACAATACTTCATAGCAGTGAAATTGTATTTACCATGTAACGCAAGGCCAGCACAGTCAAGGTTACTGATGCACTTGGAGAGAGCTATTTAATCACGAGAGCTTGGAATTAGAGGGCGAGGGTCAAATGATTTAATAACTCCCCAGAAAGGACTAATCTAGTAATACAGAGTAATACTCGGCATCATACAGACAATGGGATACAATTGATCAGTTTTGCTGATCTGCAGATACTGGACGGTAAATCAGAAAACAATCCGACAAGCGTGCCGGCAATGCAGGTGCATCAATACACAAAGTGCAAAGTCTCTTATTAAACAAAGGAGAGTGAGACGCGGCGGACGACCAGCAGAGGGCAGCGACGAGGTTTGGAACGCAGTAGTCGTTTTCCGTAGACTTTCGCAGCGCTGCAGATGAAAAGTGTAAAAAGATGAAGTTAACATATGCTTCTCATGGCATATTTCCCCTGAGACAGCACAACCATTTATTCTATACAATTAATGTTTCTTCACCGTACTCTTAGATGAACATAATGTGCAACACGCTAAGGGAAAACATCATTAGGATTAATTATTCACACGATGGATAGATTTTCTTTACACCAACTAATGTAGACACGTAGCAATGACTCTTGCATTGGGGATTAAACACAGTTCTATCACAAACATTCAGAAAGAATCACATCATGATTTAATGTGCATGTGGAGCTTGAATAAAGACGACGGATAAAGAAAAAATGCAGCAACTCTGTCACCAAGATCATACGATTGCAGCACAGGAGATGGATAATGGCTTCTTTATATCTTAACTCGATAGGAAGGAAATTTTATCCTAACGTCATACCATAAAAAGACTTGTGGGTCAATGAGCAGAAGCATCCAATGTGGCGAAGTGTTAAAAGCAGGGCTTTTTTTCAGTGGGAACGCGGGGGAACGCAGTTCCGGCACCTCCAGCACTGAATGTATGCCAGGGCAAGGGGTGCTCAGGTGGTCTGGAGGGTCTACTGATGCTGGCTGCTGGGGGATCTATTGTTGCTGGAGGGGGTCTATTTTTGCATGCCAAACTATTGTTGCTGGTGGAGGATCTTTTGTTACTGGGGGTTAATTGTTGCTGGAAGGGATCTACTGTTGCTGGATAGTCCATTGATGCTTGCTGCTGGGAAATCTGTTGTTGCTGCTGGGGGTCTATTGTTGCTTAAGGGGGGTCTATTGCTGCTGGTTGCGGGGGATCCATTTTATTGCTTTTCTTGTTATCATTACCAAATTTCATACATTACACTACAAAATGATACTTGGCCCTATATTCTACAAAAGGGGCTGTACTGGAAGCTGGGTAGGGGGGTGGAACCAAGGGTCAGTGCTCGGAGATGGGTAGGGGGCCGAGACACAAAGTGACTTAGAAAGGGGGGGTTCCTGCACCTATTCTCTGAGAACAAAAGCCCTGGTTAAGAGAGTAACCAGAACCATTAATGTAACCATACCGGAAGAGCCACAAGGCACCTAGGGTGTCTCTGGTCTAGGATTTCTCAGGGACCCTGTGACAACATTTGTTTTCCCCAAAGAACCCCCATCCAGAACAGCCAAGGGCCCAAAACCATTACCAGTATTCCCACTACCAATGTTCTGGTAGTGGGAATACTGCATTTCTAGCCGCGGCCATCTTGAGTAAGGGCAGATGATTCATCCATCCATTTATTTCCTTGAATCCATCTTCCCTTAGTTCAGGCATGCAGGCAGGAGGGTGTGCTTAGCTGAGAAAGTCCCTCCTCCCATGAAGACTCCTGGGGTGTATGATATCATTTTGGCTTATGCCAGAAACCAAGAAGCCACTAAAAAAAAAAAAAAAAGTTTACAACAAGTAAGTATCATAGTTACATAGTTTGTGAGGTTGAAAAAAGACATCAGTCCATCCAGTTCAACCTATGATGTGTGTGTGTGTCTACTGTTAACCGTACATTGTATACCCCTGTATGTTGTACATTGTATACCCCTGTATGTTGTACATTGTATACCCCTGTATGTTGTACATTGTATACCCCTGTATGTTGTACATTGTATACCCCTCTATGTTGTACATTGTATACCCCTCTATGTTGTGGTCTCTAACCACTTTACCACCGGAGGATTTTGCTGTCTTACGTCCGGGCCACTTTTTGCGATTCGGCACTGTGCGACTTTACCTGACAATTGCGCGGTCATACAACGCCGTACCCAAACTAAATTTACGTCCTTTTTTCCCCACAAACAGAGCTTTCTTTTGGTGGTATTTGATCCCCTGTGCGATTTTACTTTACCAATCAAAATTTTTTATCATTTTAGACCAATTTGTTTTCTGCTACCTATGTTTGGTAAAAAAAATCAATCGCAATAAGCGTATTTTGATTGGTTTGCGCAAAAGTTATTGCGTTTACTAACTAAGGGAAAGATTTCTGTCGTTTTTGGTGTTTTTTCTTTTAATGAGTAATGGCAGCGATCTGCGATTTCTTTTGCGGGACTGCGACATTGCGGTGGACAGATCGGACCCTTGACTGACATTTTTGACACTTTTGGGGTTACCAGTGACATTACTACAGTAATCAGTGCTATACATATGCACTGTTACTGTAAAAATGACACTGGCAGGGAAGGGGTTAATTTTATTGGAGAGGGAGGGGTTAATGTATGTCTGGTGCTTACTGACGTGTGTGGGGGGAGGTGACTGAGTGACACAGGGACAGATCGCATGTTCAGCTATTCTGAACCCTGCAATCTGACCCTGCCTGTTACTTAGGAGATCCGCCCGCTCTGTTTACACAAGCGGGCGGATCTCCAGACTCGATTCCCCGACGATCGGGGAAGAGCGGCGGTGATCACCGCCGCTCCTCCCCTGGCCCGACTCCCGCTGTGACTGAATACAGCAGGAGCGAGCGTCCGGGGGGGGGGGGAGTATCTGCCGACGTTGGTCTACGTCGTCAGACCTACAAGAGCCACTTTGCGGCAGTAGAGCTCTAGTGAGCAGCGGTAAAGTTGTTAAGGTGCCCATCTAATAGTTTTTTTGAAACTATCGATGCTCCCTGCTGATACAACTGCTTGTGGAAGAGAATTCCACATCCTTACTGCTCTTACAGTGAAGAACCCCTTACGTATTTGAAGGTTAAACCACCTTTCCTCTGGTTTTAGTGAGTATAATCTCCCTTCCTATCATTTTACTAATGCTAGCAGTATAAGGTTTAAGCATAGTTCATGTTGATTAAAAGAGTTTAGTGCCACTTTAAGAAGCAGTTAAGGAGCTTTACTGACCTCAGTTGCTGCAGGAACTGTGAAGCAATTGAGTCTCAAAAGTTCACAGCAGAAGTAGGAAGTCCTCTATTTATTCTCTCAGTAGCTCAGGCTCCCTGCTCCCAACTCTGTAAGGCTTCATGTACACATAGCCTACTTTGACCTCCAGCGGAGGAAAAACGCAGCAAAACCTGCAATTTTACAGTGATTTTGCCGTGTTTTGGGGCTAGCGGTCAAAACATTTCTATCCTGAACGCGATTCTTCCTCGTGTTCAGGAGAGGGAGGTTGAGGGAGGTTAAAGCTCCCCTAACAGCTCCTAAACTCTGGTAAAAGCCTACGTGTACATGGATATCAGTGGTGTGGGCAGCAGCAATCAATGTGGAACAATGCTAAAGTATTGCGAGTTAACAGAACCATTATGTAACCAAACTGGAAAGAAGCAATGCTACAGCCCTAACATACCCAAAGTCTTCTTATCAAGGAAAAGCCCCAAGGCACCTAGGGTGTCTGTGGCCTAGGATCCCTCAGAGGCCCAGTGACCCCATGGTTTTTCCTAGAGAACCAACATCTTCCACAGCCAAGGACCCAATACCATCACCAGTATTCCCACTACCAGTGTTGTGGTGCAGGGAGGGATATCGAGAAGGTACTAGAGGGGTTTGGCAATGTTCCCTCTACGGAAGGTAATGAGGGGAATTTTGTGGGTGTGATAATTGAAAAGAGGGGTCCAGAGGGTAGAGGAAGGGGGGGAAGGAAGGTACCCCCAAAGGGTGAGAGGGGGGGGATAGTGAGGAGGGGGTGAAGTCAGGACTCCCATTTGCAGCTCAATGGAGTGGCGTAGGAGGAGCAAGGATAGTGGGAAAACTACTACTGATGCCCCAGACATGAAGTCTTTTTACTCATCTGCGAAGGTATAAGTTATCCAGTGGTGCCAAGTGGTTCAAATGAGGTGCCCTCGATGGAACTGTCTAGATCCTCCAATCTTTGGATATCAGTGATATGCTGGGGTCAATGTTGGATTTGTGGGATAATGAGCAGAAGCAATCAACGTGGAACAATTGAAGCCCTAATATCGGAATGTCCGTAGTCTGGCTACAGTTCTACTGTTTGTCAAACAAAAACAAGTTGGCTAAATGGCCAACAAAGTTTGTTTATGGCCAGTTATGGACAGGTCTGAATTAGACCGAAACAAGAATATATTCTGTGCTAGAAAAAGATGGTCCTTATTCTTCAGTCATTAGAATGAAGACTTCTAGCTGTTACGGTTCTCTCTCAAGGTACAAGACTTGGCCATGGAAACATCTGCGGCAATAATAAAAAATGTTTTATATTCACAAACTAAATTATGGAAGAGATTGGAACATGGCCTCTGGGGCATGAAGGAACGATCTGCATGTCTCTTCCCAATATCGTCAAATGAGAAACAAACCTTGATTATTATTCTTCCCTGATGGAAGTCATGACGTTGGATGGCACCTTCTATTTCAGAAAGAAATGTTCTACAGTATTTACTATGGAGAGGTTTGCGGTTTTCTTTTCCTCCTCACCACAACCTATAGATTCAATGGACATGTGATACATCTTGGAAATTTTATAGATAGGCAACTCCTATTCTAATGCTGATCAGTGGTTCCAAAGTAATAACTACCCCATTAGGGAACAGACACAAAAAGATACACTCAGCATCTTTCCAAAGAACTGTTCTCACTTTATTTGGTGCATTTGAGTTTTTTTCTATAAACATGCTTACATACAGTAGGTATCACTTTAATAATTGTAGTGAAGCAGTACATGGGCAAGCTTGTTTCTTATCAGTGGCAGTATTCCTCCCACTGATAAGAGAAACTATTTCTCCCTTCTACACCAAAAATGGGGTGGGGCATAATTCTCGCTATTGGCATCAACCATGGCACACTATTCCAATTGATTGAATTCCACTGATACCTATTGTGGGCCACTATTCCTCCCACTGACACCAATGATGGGGCACTATTCCTCCCACTGATACCAACAATGGGGCACTATTCCTCCCACTGACACCAATGATGGGGCACTATTCCTCCCACTGATACCAACAATGGGGCACTATTCCTCCCACTGACACCAATGATGGGGCAGTATTCCTTCCACTGACACCAATGATGGGGCACTATTCCTCCCACTGATACCAATGATGGGGCACTATTCCTCCCACTGACACCAATGATGGGGCACTATTCCTTCCATTGACACCAATGATGGAGCACTATTCCTCCCACTGATACCAATGATGGGGCACTATTCCTCCCACTGATACCAACAATGGGGCACTATTCCTCCCACTGATACCAAGGATGGGGCACTATTCCTCCCACTGATACCAAGGATGGGGCACTATTCCTTCCACTGACACCAACGATTGGTCACTATTCCTCCAACTTACATCAACAATGGGGCACTATTTCTTTCACTAATACCAATGATGGGTTACTATTCCTCCCACTGACACCAATGATGGAGCACTATTCCTCCCACTGACACCAATGGTGGGACACTATTCCTCTCACTGACACCAATGATGGAGCACTATTGATGGGGCACTATTCCTCCCACTGACACCAACGATTGGTCACTATTCCTCCAACTTACATCAACAATGGGGCATTATTTATTTCACTAATACCAATGATGGGTTACTATTCCTCCCACTGACACCAATGATGGAGCACTATTCCTCCCACTGAAACCAATGATGAGGCACTATTACTTCCACTGATACCAGTAAAGGGACACTATACCTCCCACTGATACCAACGATAGGGCACTATTTCTTTCCCCTGATACCAATGATGGGGCACTATTCCTCCCACTGATACCAATGATGGGGCACTATTCCTCCCACTGATACCAACAATGGAGTACTATTCCTCCCACTGATACCAATGATGGGACACTATTCCTCCCACTGGTACCAATGATGGGGCACTATTCCTCCCACTAATACCAATAATGGAGCACTATTCCTCCCATTGATACCAATGATGGAGCACTATTACTTCCACTGATACCAGTAAATGGACACTATACCTCCCACTGATACCAACGATAGGGCACTATTTATTTCCCCTGATACCAATGATGGAGCACTATTCCTCCCACTGATACCAATTGTGTTGATGTGTTTTTCTGGTGGGTTTTGCATTTTTGATCCATTTTGTGTTTTTGTTTTCTTTTGGGCTAATAGGAAACTATGACAGTTCTGTTCATGCAGTGTGACTTTGATGCAACTTTAAACTCTCTGGCAATAAAATAGCATTAAGTAGTGCAGGAACCGTTATGTTTCTGAAGTTGCATGTTATTGTTAGGGTGAGGGTTAGGGTTAAGGGCTAAGGTTAGGATTAAGTGTTAGAATTAGGGTTAGTGATAATCATTAGGGTTAGCAGTAATTGTTAGGGTAAGCATTCTAACCCTAACCCTTAACCCTAACATGCAACTTTGGACCAATAAACACTACTTTGATATGACTTTGATGCTACTTGAGTGCCAGAGAATGTAAGTCGCACTCCTTGAACAGAACTGTCATACTTTCCTATTAGCCAAAAAAAAAAACACCCTGCAAAATGCGAAACACATCAAAAACGCATAAAAAACACAAGACTTGCATTTTTGGTGCAGGTTCATTGAACTCTATTACCCACAAAATACAACCTGCTGCAGGAAGTCCCTGACGATTTCCAAAAAACGCACGGCTCAAAGCTCACAGATGCAAACTAGATCCGTAGGAAACCATGTTAAATGGACTGCAAAACGTACATAAAATACATGGGTGTGAACCAAGGGTAAGGCCCCATTCACATCTGAGTGATGCTCCCGACTCCTACTCTTTTGCTAGTTTTTGTAGTGCGTTTTTGTAGTGGTACCATTCATTTGAATGGGTCTCCGTCCGCTACAAAAACGCGCCAAAGAAGCTAATGGACCAAATTTTGGCACTGAGCCAAGCGTGTTATGCAACTTGTGACTGCTACCTGCATTTGAGATGCCATTAAAAAATAATGGGACCACAAGCATGTCCTGCGTTTTTCTTGCATTTTTGGAAACGTGGGCAGAAACCAATGTTCCTTCCCACGTTTCTGCTATGCCCAGATGCCAAAGGGGACTTCTGCACCCATAGGCTGCTCTGTGTCCCTTCTAATATAACCTCCTTGGATATATGATGGGGATATCCCAGGATGCTGCGGGAGCTGGGAAATGCCATTATCGCTTAGGTTGGAAATAGAAAGATGAACATCCTTTTCATGTAGCGGATTTGTAGAGGGCCAAGCTCTGGTGTGAAGTTCCACTTTAACCACTTGCCGACCGCCGCAAGTACATATACTGCGGCGGTCAGCCCCTCACAGGCAAAGTGACGTATGGGTACGTCACTAGCCTGTGAGGCTCTGGGGAGCGAGCGTGCGCCGCCGGAGGCGTGCTCCTGCTCGGTCATGGACCCCCCCCGCACTCGCGATCGTCCGTTAGAGCGGGAGAAAGGCAGGCGGCTAATGTAAACAAAGCCGTCTGCCATTCTCCCCTGTGTAAGAACAGTGATCATACGGTTCTACTATGTAGGACTGTTGATCACTGTTCCTACACCTCAAGCCACAGCCAATCACAGTTAGAATCACACCCCTAGGGACACACACCACCCCTCCCTCTCAAATAAAGTTAACCCCTTCCCTGCCAGTGTCATTTTACAGTAACAGTGCATATGTATAGCACTGATTACTGTAGTAATGTCACTGGTACCCCCAAAAGTGTCAAAAATGTCAGTCAAGGGTCCGATCTGTCCGCCGCAATGTCGCAGTACCGGAAAAAAATCGCAGATCGCCGCCATTACGCATTAAAAAAACAACAAAAATTACAAAAATTTTTCCCTTAGTTAGTAAACGTAATAACTTTTGCGCAAACCAATCAAAATACGCTTTTTGTGATTTTTTATATACCAAAAATATGTAGCGTAAAAGAAATTGGCCTAAAATGTTAAAAAAATTTGATTTTTCAATTTTTTTGGGGGGGGAATTTCATATAAAAAAATGTGAAAACTTTTGTTATTTTTGCAAAATTGACGCTGTTTTTTTGTTTATAGCGCATGATCAAAAAAATCGCACAGGTGATCAAATACCACAAAAAGAAAGCTCTGTTTGTGGGAAAAAAAGGACGTCAAATTCGTTTAGGTACAGCATCGCACAACCGCGCAATTGTCTGTTAAAGTCACGCAGTGCCGAATCGCAAAATACCCCCTGGTCAGGAAGGGGGTAAAATCTTCCGGGGCTTAAGTGGATAAGGAATACAGAACATCATCCTTAATTTCTCCTTAGTACGAGGATACAGAAGATCATTTTCATATGCCGGGAGCCTCCGCCATATCTACACTGCAAGACTCACAAAAATAAAATTTTGTCTGAACGGACTTGGGTTTTTTTTTTGCACTTACTGGTAGAAGATAATTACAAAATGTTTTGCAAGACTGTCTGAAGCCGAAGCTTCGGGTACTTAAAATGCAATCTGCGTCCAGGAGTGTAAATTATTTACAGGCTGTACCGGCTACCTTAACGCAATATGTTTTTTTAATGTTTAATTTCTTGTTGAAAGGCACAAACAGCAAACTGCAGAAGAAGGCCGCACTCATCAACCTGGCGATGGTGCTGAGAGAGACGCAAGATGGCTTTTTATCCATGGAAATGGGCGCCGGCATCCCAAAATCAAAGATTTCTAAAAAAACTTTCAACTTCTAGAAAAGTTCTTTAAGGGCTAAAGCGGCACGTTTTAGTAAAGGTTCAATTGAGGGAGACCAATGGACGGAAAATTAATTTTTTTAACTTAAAACGTATTTGAACTAGTGATCGAACGATATCGGTTCTTCCTTGTCGATACCGATACCAATATTTTGGCCATTGTATATTGGCCGATATTTTCATACATTTAACCACTTCAGCCCCTGAGGATTTGGCTGCTCAAAGACCAGGCCCTATTTTGCGATTCGGAACTGTGTGACTTTAACGGACAATTGCGCGGTCATGCGACGCTGTACCCAAACAAAATTGACGTCCTTTTTTCCCCACAAATAGTGCTTTCTTTTGGTGGTATTTGATCACCTCTGCGATTTTTATCTTTTGCGCTATAAACAAAAAAAAAGCTACAATTCTGAAAAAAAAAAACATATTATTCACTTTCTGCTATAAAACATTCTCAAAAAAATTTTTTTAAATCAAAATGTTTTAACATTTTAGACCAATTTGTTTTCTGCTACATATTTTTGGTAAAAACAAAATCACATTAAGCGTATTTTGATTGGTTTGCGCAAAGGTTATCGCGTCTACTAACTACGGGAAAGATTTCTGTCATTTCTATTTTTTTTTTTTTTTTTACTACTAATGGCGGTGATCTGCAATTTTTTGCGGGATTGCGACATTGCGGTGGACAGATCGGACCCCTAACTGACATTTATGACACTTTTGGGGGTACCAGTGACATTACTACAGGAATCAGTGCTAAAAATATGCACTGTTACTGTAATAATGACACTGGCAGAGAAAGGGTTAACACTGAGGATGATCAAGGGGTTAAATGTGAGCCTAGGGGAGTGATTTTAACTGCATGGGGGCTTGGCTTGTGAAATGATCATAGAGACCTGTGATCCTATATAGAAGGATCACAGGCACTCTATGATCATTCCAGGGAGAAGAACGGTCAGCTGTGTTTACAACAGCTGACCGTCCTTCTCTCTCAGCGGGGAACGATCGTGGGTGTCAGGCGGCAATTGGAGCCGCCTGATCCGTGCATCGGAGTCCCCGCTGCCGAGTGGGGGCTGGAGCACACCGTCGGCGGCGGTGCGCGCTTGCCCCCTAGCTGCAGGCGTGTGGCCGATGTAGGGCTACGTGGGTTCGCGCAGGGGGGCCACACTGCCGCAGTATATCTGCGGCAGGCAGTCCGGAAGAAGTTAATTAATTGATAATCGGATTAAATGGCGTTGTTTTTTTTTTAATATCTCCCCGGAGCTCATCCTAAAACCCAGGAATTTGTTAGCACGAGTACTTGATTGCTCAAACTCCAGCTAATGTACTTAAGGTTCCTTTCTTCTAATGATGCCGAAGGGCTCCTCTGCTCCTCATTAATATTTGCCGCCATATTGATTCTACAGAGGGATGAAAATTACACCAAAAAGTTATTAATCTGCAAACTGAAAAAGACGAATGCAATGCAGGCCGGCAGGATGCGAACAGATGTCGGTCCGTCCAGCTCCGGCACACATCAGTCTGCCATCTGATGATAGCTTGCCGCCTCGTACCGCTCCACGTAAAATATTGTATCTGGAGAATCTAATTAACTGCTGCAAAATATCCAATTGCCTATCGATCCCGGCGAAAAAAAGCAGTTTATAACAAGGGATGCAAATTGATGTTTTTTTCTCATAGGAAATGAATGTATTGACCTTTAAATGTTTACCCAATCAGAATCCCATCATTCCACCTTCCTGTGATGCCCCCTCCATTGTGCCGCAATAAAATACATATTATGAACAGAACTCCTTCACAGCGGAGCCACGCCTATCAGACCTATCTGACGCACATTGACCATATTTTCGGTATTCACAAGCACAGATTTTGGATAAACTTATATTTACAAACATATAAATCCTATTAACTCAAACAATCAATAGAATCAAATAATTATCATTTATAATTCATGCAATTAATGTATTGTTTGAGTTCATGGGATGTGTATGTTTGTTGTTTTCGTTATTTTTAACAGTATATTTATTGGTATATTTGACCCGTATTGGCTCCATGAGTGTTACCTTTGATGGTATATTGTCTGTTTAACCCTCATGGCGGAGCCCCATGTGGTTGTTCCCCTTATTATTTGTTTTATTCTACCCGTGAGATCGCTTCTCAGGTTGAGGCTTGGTAATATTAACCATTCGCCACAATGCGATTAACTGTCATAGAGCAATCCAGATTAAGGCCAAGATAGAGAAGTATTTAGAAGAACGAGGCTTGGTTTCTTACTAGTGCGTATCTGGGAGGTGGCACTTTTTTGTATACGTGGGTTCGCTTCTCAGGTTGAGGCTTGGTACTATTAACCATTCAGCACAAATCGATGAACTGTCATAGAGCAATCCAGATTAAGGCCAAGACAGAGAAGTATTTAGAAGAACGAGGCTTGGTTTCTTACTAGTGCGTATTTGGGAGGTGGCACTTTTTTGTATACGTGGGTTCGCTTCTTAGGTTGAGGCTTGGTACTATTACCCATTCGGCACAAAGCAATGAACTGTCATAGAGCAATCCAGATTAAGGCCAAGATAGAGATTCATTTACAAGGATGAGGCTTGGTTTCTTACTAGTGCGTATTTGAGAGGTGGTGCTTTTATTGTATCTGTGGGATCACTTCTCAGGTTGAGGCTTGGTACTATTAACCATTCGGCACTATGTGATGAACTGTCATAGAGCAATCCAGATTAAGGCCAAGATAGAGATGTATTTACAAGAAGGAGGCTTGGTTTCTTACTAGTGCGTATTTGAGAGGTGGCGCTTTTATTGTATACGTGGGTTCGCTTCTCAGGTTGAGGCTTGGTACTATTAACCATTTGGCACGAAGCGATGAACTGTCATAGAGCAATCCAGATTAAGGCCAAGATAGAGAAATATTTAGAAGAATGAGGCTTGGTTTCTTACTAGTGCGTATCTGGGAGGTGGCACTTTTTTGTATACGTGGGTTCGCTTCTCAGGTTGAGGCTTGGTACTATTAACCATTCAGCACGAATCGATGAACTGTCATAGAGCAATCCAGATTAAGGCCAAGATAGAGATGTATTTAGAAGAACCGGGCTTGGTTTCTTACTAGTGCGTATTTGAGAGGTGGCGCTTTTATTGTATCCATGGGATCTCTTCTAAGATTGAGGCTTGGTACTATTAACCATTCGGCACAATGCGATGAACTGTCATAGAGCAATCCAGATTAAGGCCAAGACAGAGATGTATTTAGAAGAACGGGGCTTGGTTTCTTACTAGTGCGTATTTGGGAGGTGGCACTTTTTTGTATACGTGGGTTCGCTTCTCAGGTTGAGGCTTGGTACTATTACCCATTCGGCACAAAGCAATGAACTGTCATAGAGCAATCCAGATTAAGGCCAAGATAGAGATTCATTTACAAGGATGAGGCTTGGTTTCTTACTAGTGCGTATTTGAGAGGTGGCGCTTTTATTGTATCCGTGGGATCATTTCTCAGGTTGAGGCTTGGTACTATTAACCATTCAGCATGATGCGATGAACTGTCAGAGCAATCCAGATTAAGGCCAAGACAGAGATGTATTTAGAAGAACAGGGCTTGGTTTCTTACCAGTGCCTATTTGGGAGGTGGCACTTTTTTGTATACGTGGGTTCGCTTCTCAGGTTGAGGCTTGCTACTATTACCCATTCGGCACAAAGATATGAACTGTCATAGAGCAATCCAGATTAAGGCCAAGATAGAGATGTATTTACAAAAGCGAGGCTTGGATTCTTACTAGTGCGTAATTGAGAGGTGGCGTTTTTATTGTATCCGTGGAATCGCTTCTCAGATTAAGGCATTGGTACTATTACCCATTCGGCACAAAGCGATGAACTGTCATAGAGCAATCCAGATTAAGGCCAAGATAGAGATTCATTTACAAGGACGAGGCTTGGTTTCTTACTAGTTAGTATTTGAGAGGTGGCGCTTTTTTTGTATCTGTGGGATCATTTCTCAGGTTGAGGCTTGGTACTATTAACCATTCGGCACAAAGCGATGAACTGTCATAGAGCAATCCAGATTAAGGCCAAGACAGAGATGTATTTAGAAGAACAGGGCTTGGTTTCTTACTAGTGCGTATTTGAGAGGTAACTCCACTTTTGTTGAGAAAAAAACATTCCCCTCTGGGTGATTTTATTGTATCTGTGGGATCACTTCTCAGGTTGAGGCTTGGTACTATTAACCATTCAGCACGATGTGATGAACTGTCATAGAGCAATCCAGATTAAGGCCAAAATAGAGATGTATTTAGAAGAACGAGGCTTGGTTTCTTACTAGTGCGTATTTGAGAGGTGGAGCTTCTATTGTATCTGTGGGATAATTTCTCAGGTTGAGGCTTGGTACTATTAACCATTCGGCACGAAGCGATGAACTGTCATAGAGCAATCCAGATTAAGGCCAAGACAGAGATGTATTTAGAAGAACGGGGCTTGGTTTCTTACTAGTTCGTATTTGGGAGGTGGCACTTTTTTGTATACGTGGGTTCGCTTCTCAGGTTGATGCTTGGTACTATTACCCATTCGGCACAATGCGATGAACTGTCATAGAGCAATACAGATTAAGGCCAAGATAGAGATTCATTTACAAGAACGAGGCTTGGTTTCTTACTAGTGCGTAATTGAGAGGTGGCGCTTTTATTGTATCCCTGGGATCACTTCTCAGGTTGAGGCTTGGTACTATTAACCATTCAGCATGATGCGATGAACTGTCATAGAGCAATCCAGATTAAGGCCAAGATAGAGATGTATTTAGAAGAACGGGGCTTGGTTTCTTACTAGTGCGTATTTGGGAGGTGGCACTTTTTTGTATACGTGGGTTCGCTTCTCAGGTTGAGGCTTGGTACTATTAACCATTCAGCACGAATCGATGAACTGTGATAGAGCAATCCAGATTAAGGCCAAGATAGAGATTCATTTACAAGGACGAGGCTTGGTTTCTTACTAGTGCGTATTTGAGAGGTGGTGCTTTTATTGTATCCATGGGATCGCTTCTAAGGTTGAGGCTTGGTACTATTAACCATTCGGCATGATGTGATGAACTGTCATAGAGCAATCCAGATTAAGGCCAAGATAGAGATGTATTTAGAAGAACGAGGCTTGGTTTCTTACTAGTGCGTATTTGAGAGGTGGCGCCTTTATTGTATCTGTGGGATCATTTCTCAGGTTGAGGCTTGGTACTATTAACCATTCGGCACAAAGCGATGAACTGTCATAGAGCAATCCAGATTAAGGCCAAGATAGAGATGTATTTACAAAAACGAAGCTTGGATTCTTACTAGTGCGTAATTGAGAGGTGGCGTTTTTATTGTATCCATGGAATCGCTTCTCAGGTTAAGGCTTGGTACTATTAACCACTCGGCACGATGTGATGAACTGTCATGGAGCCAGTTCTGGGCCAAGGACACCCAGAGTCCAGGTGATCATGCAAAATTGTGCCCCCCCCCCCCCCCCAAAAGATGTAGAGAGCATTATGTGTCAGCAAAATTTCCCTCCAAAAAAATAGACGCTAATCTGCATGCTTAGCTCAAATCCTCTCATTCCACATATGCTCTCAGTACAATACCACCCCCCAAAAAAAATCCCCCCCTTCCTAGCACAAATCCTCTACCCCTCAAATGTACCCCCTGGGAACAAAACCTCAATCCCCACACTCCAAATCCCCCCTCGCAGCACAAATTACCCTCCATCAATTCCCCATCCTCTTCTCCCATATCCCCTCTCAATAGAAATCCCCCCAAATCACCATTCCTAGCACACCTTCCAAAATTTCCCTGCTAGAACAATTCTTACCTCCTTACGCCCCGCCAAAATTCCCCCATCCAACACAAATCCTCTCCCTCCAATCTCCTTGTGGTGCCCCAGAACCTCACATAATACCACAATGCCCAGGATGGCCTCCCCTCCTGCCCACCCCTTGTCCTGGCCCTGCATGGAGCAATCCAGATCGAGGCCAAGATAGGGATGTACACTATATTATAAAAACTATTGGGATGCCAGCCTTTACACTCACATGAACTTTAATGGCATCCCAGTCTTACTCTGTAGGGTTTAATATTGAGTTGGTTCACCCTTTGCAGCTATAACAGCTTCAACTCTTCTGGGAAGGCCGTCCACAAGGTTTAGGAGTGTGTCTATGGGAATGTGTGACCATTCTTCCAGAAGCACATTTGTGAGGTCAAGTACTGGCTCACAGTCTCCACTCTAATTCATCCCAAAGGTGTTCTATGGGTTGAGGTCAGGACTCTGTGCAGGCCAGTCACATTCCTCCACCTCAAACTCGCTCATCCATGTCTTTATGGACCTTGCTTTGTGCACTGGTGAGCAGTCATGTTGGAACAGGAAGGGGCCATCCCCAAATTGTTCCCACAAAGTTGGGAGCATTAAATTATCCAAAATGTCTTGGTATGCTGACGCCTTAAGAGTTCCCTTCACTGGAACTAAGAGGCCAAGCCGAACCCCTGAAAAACAACCCTTGAAAAAACTAGATTTATGTGGGTATAGCGTCGCACAACCGCGCAATTGTCAGTTAAAATAACACAGTGCCGTATCACAAAAAATGGCCTGGTTATGAAAAGGGATAAAGGTGGTTAAAGAGTAACTCCACTTTTGTTGAGAAAAAAACATTCCCCTCTGGGTGATCTCTGTACATTGCAAGGCTTTTAACAAACTTTGCTGCAGATTCCTACCTGGTGTTATTCTAAATAAATCATGGTTTGTTCCTCTGTGCTGAGTGGGTCTAATGGGAGTGGTTTCATATTTATCTATCAGCTGTGGCAGCTGCAGGGCTCTAATGAGAAAATCTGCTGGGCCTGCATCCCTTTAGACGTGTTCCTATTGGGAGTATCTCACCAAAAATTACATTTTTGCTGCAGGGGATGCCAGAAATCTGACTTTTTAGGCAGACTCCTGGGAAAATCAGTGAGCCAATCACAAAAGCAGGAAATGATGTTTCTGGGGGTGTGGTCAGTATTCAGTCATGTTTCTGGGGGTGTGGTCAGTATACAGTCTGTGTACAGAACACCTCCAGGCGGCCATATTGCATTGCATTTTCAGAAAATTACAACAGCTGCAGATTGAAAAGGAAAGGTCATTTTTATTAACATTCAATTACGATACGATTTGCGTTGCAATTGTATACGCTATATTGTTTTTTCTGTATTTGCTAAGTTTTTTTTCCGCCACGAACGTGGAATTACCCTTTAACCACTTAAGCCCCGGAAGATTTTACCCCCTTCCTGACCAGGGGGTATTTTGCGATTCGGCACTGCGTGACTTTAACGGACAATTGCGCGGTCGTGCGAAGCTGTACCTAAACGAATTTGACGTCCTTTTTTTCCCACAAACAGAGATTTCTTTTGGTGGTATTTGATCACCTGTGCGATTTTTTGATCATGCGCTATAAACAAAAAAAGAGCGTTAATTTTGCAAAAATAATATTTTTCACATTTTTTATATGAAATTCACAAAAAAAAAAATGTAAAAATCAAAATTTATTTACATTTTCGGCCAATTTTTTTATATGAAATTCACAAAAAAAAAATGTAAAAATCAAAATGTATTTACATTTTCGGCCAATTTGTTTTATGCTACATATGTTTGGTAGAAAAAAATCGCAAAAAGCGTATTTTGATTGGTTTGCGCAGAAGTTATCGCGTTTACTAACAAAGGGAAAGATTTTTGTCATTTTTGTTGTTTTTTTTTAACGCGTAATGGCGGCGATCTGCGATTTTTTTTGCGGGACTGCGACATTGCGGCGGACAGATCAGACCCTTGACTGACATTGACACTTTTGGGGTTACCAGTGACATTACTGCAGTAATCAGTGCTATACATATGCACTGTTACTGTAAAATGACACTGGTAGTGAAGGGGTTAACTTTTTTTGAGGGGGAGGGGTGGTGTGTGTCCCTAGGGGCATGATTCTAACTGTGATTGGCTGTGGCTTGAGGTGTAGGAACAGTGATCAACGGTCCTACATAGTAGAACCGTATGATCACTGTTTCTACACAGGGGAGAATGACAGGCGGCTTTGTTTACATTAGTCGCCTGCCTTTCACGCGCGGGGGGGACCGTGACCGCGTGGAAGCGCGCCTCCGGCGGCACGCTCGCTCCCCAGAGCCTCACAGGCTAGTGACGTACCGGTACGTCACTTTGCCTGTGAGGGGCAGACCGCCGCAGTATATATACTTGTGGCGGTCGGCAAGTGGTTAAGGGTGCATTCTTCCTATTTACGACCAACGTAATGGCATTTTTCCCTTTGACCTCCAATTATTTAGTGTTAGGGTTCCCCAAGGCCTAAAAACTATTTTAGGGGCCCCGTTAGGGTAAAAAAGGTTGGGAAAGGATAAGCTGCATCCCCTATTTAGCTGGTAGCAAAGCTTAATAATTACATTCGCTTGGTGATTTCTACTCCTGCATGCAATGTTCAGTTACCGGGGAAAATCTCTTACAAGCGTTGACATAGAAATCTCGCAATTCTTTTTGTCAGAGTAAAGAAAGAACCTCTCTCAGTGCATTAAGCCCATCTTATAAGTTAACACATGCAAGTCATACAACACTATAAAAAACAAACATGATGGAGTGTAAGTGAGTGTGTAATACCGATGCTTTGATCAATATTTTATCCGCTGGCCTTCAATACAACAACCATTTACATTCAAATGCTGCTAAACAGATTTATTTGCAGCGCGCTGATGTTTCAGAGGGAAGAGAAATAATGAAATAAAAGGTCTACTTGCATGACATCCATTAATTGTGGTTTGTGTGGTTCTTTTCTACCATCACTATATATTCAGTTGGACGGGCTAAATGGAGTTCCCTCTCTCTGCTTCTAATAGCCTGATCCTTCACGACACTTGCTTACAGAAAGTGGTCACTGACAGCTCCTTAACCGATTGTCCAACGTGTACCCAAACTTTATGTCCATTATGCTGCATATTTAAAAGTGATTGCAATAAAAATTTTATATGGAAAAAAAAAAAAAAAAAGAACAATAATTTGAAATACAAGTATAGTACCAAAAGTAATGCAAAAGTGGGCATAACTTTTTCTTGTTCAAATATTTTATTGAAGAAGAATAACAACTTTTGACCCTTTGAAAACGTCATCTGTGACGAAACGTCGTAAGGACACGGCGTACTGACGTCATCTTACTGCGACAAGGAAGTGCGGATGTGCGGAGCCGTCCGGCCGGCGGCTTTTGCTACCAATGCATTGTACTTCCTGCAAATTGTGAGTTTTATTCCCTTTCTTTTAAAATAAAGTTTATGCGGTTTTACACTATGGAACCTCTTCTTTTTTTATGGTGGTGATCATCTTGGGGTAATTTCTTGGAGAAATCTGGGTCGGGACCTGCCTTAAACTAGAAGTATTAGATACTATTGTTCCCATCTTTGGAGTTTGATCTACCTGCAGGCGTTTTTATTACATTTGTTTGGTAAGAGGCGATTTCATCTGGTGAAGGATAGCACTGTCATTTGGGTGTTATATGTGATTGCCTTGATTTACTTTGGTAAGGAGTACCTTAAGGTGCCTTTCTATATGGGATTCACTTTCCTTTATTAATTTTTAGTGCACGCCTATTTCATACATATATTTTTATATTTTTTGTTTTGTAAGCAGTATAATTGGTGGTGGTTACACCATTTCCACTATTTTTGAGCACTTTTTCTGTGTTAACCACTGAAAACCACATTGGTCTCAAAAGTCACAATATATCACTTTTTGTTGGGTTTTACGCTATTGCGTTTTTTCAATTTTTTCATGACTCAACGACCACTTATTCATTACGAGTCTACTGGTTCCAGTCTTCCATCAAGTGGATAAATATTCTGTTATAGAGAACCTGCATCCAAATTTTACCTTTCTGGTAAGCATATATCCATGAGGAGCCTGGTTTGAGAATCACGGATTGCACCATTTTTATGGACTTTATATGGACTTTAGTTGTTCCATTTTTCATTGCTTTAGCGCGACTTGATTTATAATTTGTTTCACTGGGGTGTGGTCACACTTGAAGTTGCAGATTTTTTATTTTATTTTTCCATTAGCGCGGTTATTATTTCCATTAAACTTTTGATATACATTGCAGAAGACTGGCGTAAGCCACGTCAGGTAACTAACAAAATCAACAATAGCTGCAGTATAAACATGAGAGCTTGTGTGAATGGAATAACAAGCTGGGCAAGTACAAGGAGGCAGAAAGTGGCGCGACCAGCCCGTAGGCACCCCATAAAGGGAACACACTGTGCCTAGACGGGAAGGTGCAGCCAAGTAGCTAGTGAGCCAGGGGTATACAGTACCCTATACCTTAACAACATATAGAGAGAAGCAAATGGGTGTGAGAAACCGCAGAAATGATTGACCAAACGTGAGGAACAGGGAGTATAGTCCAGTAAACTGGGAGAGCTGACTAAACATGCGAGTCTGCTTGGTGGACCATATAGTGAAAGGTGGGATTAGGTAAGGACGTTGTTAGCGCTATGAGAGAAGCATGTAGGAAAGAAGAGTGGGGAAGGTGGGGTAGGTGGGGGGGTGAACATTGGGTGGGGGTAGCACAAAGAAGAGAGGGAGGGTCGCCAGGCGGGTCCGTGAATGGAGGGAAGGGATGAGCATAGATCAGGGTAGAATTAGGGCATCAAAAGGGAGTTATCGAAATTGGAGGGAAGGAAGTTGTCAACCCAAGGTTGCCAGAGTCTGTCAAACCGTTCTACTTTGTCCATCAGGGTAGCTTCGACCTTGGCATGTATCAGGGCATAACTTTTTTATTACTTACTTAGGTTGTTAAAATTTTACATGTTAGTAGAGTAACTCTCCCTCTATAGCAGGGGTCTTCAAACTATGGCCCTCCAGTTGTTCAGGAACTACAATTCCCATCATTCCTAGTCATGTCTGTGAATGTCAGAGTTTTACAATGCCTCATGGAATGTGTAGTTCCGCAACAGCTGGAGGGCTGTAGTTTGAGGACCCCTGCTCTATAGTAACTCTTCTTCATCTCTTTTTTTCCATTGCAGGTATTCCAAGCAGAAGCAATGTGCTGTCATTGAGTTCTTGATGAAGGAGGGGTGCAGGCTGTCCGACATCCGACATCCACAGAAGGCTTCAGAATCTTGCCAAACCCAATTTCATTTAATTGTAGGCCAAACAGCATTATGGTTGCCCTCAAAGGGCTAGTTGCTTCTGTAAGACCAGTTGTCCAGAGCACCTCCCCCCCACCCCTTACATCAAATGTCAAAAGCCTCTCCTAACCATCTGAAGTCAATAGAAACTATGAGCCTAAGATAAATGGAGAAGTGATAGGTACCAACATCTGAATAAGCATATAATAAATGGAAAAATGGGGCGCAGAGACCGTTGTCCCCATAGTGAACTGTCTCAAAGGGAGGGGGAAAATGGGGAGAAGGGAAAAGGGAGGAAGGTCGGACATTAACGGTACCTTGGTTCAACAATGATCACGTATGATGTAAAAATATACATACTTCTATACATAACCACTTACCTGCTGCCAGGAAGAAGTTGGGTGCGGAGCTTTGAAGCAGAAAGTGTAAGGTCTTGAGGAGGACCAAAGGAGGGCTGGAGTTAGCTGACAGAGTCTGCTGAATGCTGAGACCCGGGGAGGCAAGATGAGGGGGTGCTGTGGCTGCACAGGAGAGCATCTGTAGGAGTTCTGTCCAACTGCTGAGACAGGGAGGGGGGACAGAGAGGAGCCTCTCTGCGGCTGCCCAGAGAAGCTCAGGATCTGGTGGAGGAGGTCTGTCCTCCTCTCTGCTGCCAACTACTAAGACAAGACGGGGGCAGAGATGAGGGGGGGGTACCACAGCTGCAAGAGAGGTTTGAGGGCTACATGAAATGGCTTGGAGAGCCAGATTCGGCCCACAGGCCTTGTGGTTGACACATGTGCTATAGAGGAAGAGTTGCGCTACCAGCATGTGAAATTTAAATGACCTATGTAAATTATTAAAAAGCTATGCCCACATATGCAATACTTTTGGTACAGGCTTGTATAAGGTAGGTTGGTAATTTTTGGAAGCCTTCAGAGATACTTTAACAAGTAATAATTTCCAATCAAAAAAACACATGGACTTTGTAGGCACAGAAGTATGATAAAAAAAATTGACGTTTTATTGTTGTACAGTTTAAAAACAGAAATGCCACCTATAAGGCCGTAATATGCCAACAGTTATGTAATTGGTGAAAGGCACAACAAAGGTACAACACATTTTTACATAAACACAAAAATAAAGATAAATAATTATCTGTGATGTGATCCACATCAGAAGAATCCGTCAGAGGGGACAGATGGATAAAGCTGTCCTCCGAAGGGATCTGTACATGTGGTCATCGCAGGTACATATGGTTGTAGCACCCGCTTAGATAGGTGCTAGGCAGGTGAACTATAGTTTGCTCTGTCTGCTTATCAGGGGAGCCTGATTATTAGTTATGCCTGCTGCATGTGTCCATGTGTGATTCATCTGGTCTGAGGGAGTGTCCCCATTGTGTCCAATAGGGAGGCCTGTTGGACAGTGGAGGAAACCCAGCCAGTGACACACAGGCTTTTGTAGCTGTCCCAATGGGTTGGCACAGACAGTGGTGCATCCTGGGATAGACTATAAAAGCCAAAGGCACATGTGGCAGGGGGTCTTTGGGTGGAAAGCCAGGTCCCACAAGGAGGGTGACATTAGTCTCTCCTTCTGCTGCTGTGGATGGTGGTTACAGGAGGTCGGCCTAGTGAACCAGGAGTGTGGAGCTGAGCCAGGAGGTCCTTAAAAGCTGACTGGTGGAGTTGGAGGCAGAGCAATCTTGGGAAAAAACAGTGTCCATGAGTACCGGGAAGCTTGCCGGGGGTCTCCCCAGGAAGGGGACCACTCCAGGGAGAGCCAGTGGATGGGTGTCAGCACACACAGCAAGTGAGAAAGGGGGTGCCAAGTTAGAACCCTGAAGAGTATTTCAAGCAGGAACACTTTATCTATCTTAACTACAGTGGCAGGGTGAAGCAGCGGCCTTGCCGCATTCTAAAGTCAGTTGTCCTCACCATTTGTGAATAGTTATCAGTTGGAGTATCCCACTCATCCCTTCTCCTATCCAAGTTCTCAATAAAACCACAAAACCAACATCCCCTGGATTGATTATTGACTGAGCCAAGAACGTTCATTGCTGTTTAGCTGCTGTCAGTTGCTAAGGGTAACCCAGGGGAGTCCAGAAAGTGTAATTCTCAGCAGCCCTCTAGGGGGCAGTGCTACATGGTTAATATAGTTGGAGCTAGAACACTCAACATGTTTCGCATATGTGCTTCATCTGGAGTTTGAGTTCATCACTCTGTACTCTGCTTGTAAATAGTATGAAACGACAAGGGGGGTGAGACAAAAGGAGCCGGAAAAAACATAAGGTGACTAGGAATCGTACAGCACTGATGCACTGATTCCTGCCAGTTAGATGATGATGGTGTCAGGTCACCTGTGGCCAGGTGACAACTGCACCCTGTTGGAGGCAGGGGTACAGCGCAAGGTAGTGAACCCGATAGCTGACTGCTGCGGAAGGACCAGAACGTGAGCCCAAGATTCCCCATGGCGCGGAGTCTAAGACCCAGCAGGTGTTAACCAGAGCCTCTAGTGGTGAGGATGGACTTGGCTGCAGCTGGACCCAGGTCGCGGCCCCTGGGGTCACCCGGGTCACGCTCCGTAGGGAGAGAAGGGAAGCAGCCACTCAGGACACACGAGAAAGGAGGGGTAAGACCTGGCGCACAACAGGGGAAGGGGTGTCCAAAAACACTTCACAAACTCCAATAGTAAACATACAGACATATGCTACTATAATGGAAACAGCAACATAATGGTGGCTATATTAAAAAGTACATATATAAAGTCCATGTACATGTATCTCCAAACACCACACTCCGTAGGCTGCTCTGGTGACAAGTAGAAGGGGCTTGTGGCGAGCTAGAAGGAGAACACAGGCGCCACACTAAGTGCAGTATATCGAGATTTATTTGTTAATTAACCAACGAAAAGGTACTCACAAACATGTGTGTAAAACCAGCATGACAGTATCATAAAAAGGAGATGATGATTCCGGTGTCCAAATTCAGGATGGCACAAGCGGTCTCAGAGCGCTGGGTAATATCGACTGGACGATCGATACTTCCCATCTGCAGGGGAGACAGCACTAGCCGTCCTGACGTCACTTCCGGGATACGTACTGTCGCCGGCGACGCGTTGTCGAAGCATGCGCTCCTTCTTCAGGCCGAAGAAGGAGCGCATGCTCCGACAACGCGTCGCCGGCGCCAGTACGTATCCCGGAAGTGACGTCAGGACGGCTAGTGCTGTGTCCCCTGCAGATGGGAAATACCGATCGTCCAGTCGATATTACCCAGCGCTCTGAGACCGCTTGTGCCATCCTGAATTTGGACACCGGGATCATCATCTCCTTTTTATGATACTGTCATGCTGGTTTTATACACATGTTTGTGAGTACCTTTTCGTTGGTTAATTAACAAATAAATCTTGATATACTGCACTTAGTGTGGCGCCTGTGTTCTCCTTCTAACTCAGGACACACGGAATGGTGCCGAGGTCGGGGTAACAGGCAGACGAGGGTAACCAAGGGACAGGCCAAAGGTCAGGGTAACAGGCAAACAGGAATAATCAGAAACAAGCCAAAGTCGGTACACAGAAAGGTAGATCAAGCACACGGCAGACAGGAAACAAGAAACAGCAAAGCAGACCTGCAGTGCACTGGTTAATATAGACTTCCTGTGATGACCTGGGGTGGGGCAGGAACAGGAAGGAGAGATGATAAAAAGGAACCAGAAGTGAAGTCTGGCCTCTAATACAGACATGAAGGAACAGGTAAGCTGCCAAACACTATTGCAAGTCCATGACAGATGGTTCACGTATGTCATACATCATAAGAGCTTCCATTATATTATAGGTCCTTGGATATCCATGGCCAGAAAGATATATAGGTGGCCCAGTCGGTGAGGAGAAGGTAAATTAAATTTTCAGACTGTAATCCGGGTGTGTAACAGGAAGTAATTAAAATGACTCCAAAAAAATATATCACGGCCTATAGCCGGCTCCTAAAGTCTTGTTCACCCCCCAAGGATGGGGAATCGCCACCATGACAAGTAACAGTAATAGTTTCCTTTGTTTTGTCCTAACCAGGGCACCTTTGTCCTTGACTCAGTAGATGAACTTTGCAGACCTTTCAAAGTAATTATCGATATCTCTCACAACGTTCATACTTGGATGCTAAAAGAGTTTTGAGGGACAAACTTTTCACAGAAGTGTTTTGGCTGATTAGTATGATCTTCCGCTTATAAGTAAACCATCACTTGGAGATCCTGGTAAACCCTCTCTCTTATTAATACATTTAACTTTCTTTATCATAGATTAATAGACTAATTAAGATTTGGTGACACTATTTGAAAACTGTAATGCACAAGCATAATTAAAATAACCTAAACAACCCCGAGCCAATCTAGAAGAATAGGCCAACATCGTTTCCAAACAGTATGCAAATTTGTAACGTCTTCTACAAAATGTGGTGGTACAAAAGATTAAAGTACCTCTATGGGAGGATCTTTTTTAAAATACATTTTTAGCCCCCGGATAACCTACATCACCCCAACTCTATACTGCTTGGGAAATACAATGCATCCCCACTGACTGGGGACACCCACGCTTTCTGCATCAGGTGTCCACCTACTTATCAAAACATCTTGCTCTTGCGTTTTTTCCTTTTTTTTTCTTCTCCCTTTTGTGGAACCTTGCCGGTACATGATCCCTCCCCTCGTAGCCCCCCCACCGATTGGCCTACCACAAGTTAATCATTGCTGACCCCAACCCATAATACTCCCCCTGTTGTACCCGGTCCTGACTATAGTTGGTTCCCATGTGGGGTAGTCGGAGCCCGGTGTACCTTAATGTTTGGTCCTCACAAGGTGGAAGCTCAACACACTCATGTGTTACCGGCAAGGTTCACCTGAAGTGCCGTGACTCGACCTGTTATGTTCATGTTTCGAATCTGTGACCATTGTGATAATTTTCTCTTCCTTATTATGCTACTACAACGTTTGTACCTAACCTTCTTGCAAAAATTCAATACAAATTTGGTTATAAAATACATTTTTAATGAATATTGCAGCTGACAAAAGTGTACCTGTGACTGGCGTCCTACATGAAGAAGGTGATGTTGGAGGTAACTTAGGCATACTTTGTTGCTAAATCTTGTACTGAGGACAGTTTGCCTTCTAAAACAATGGACAAGGTATGGAGAAAACAAACCCCTTACAGGAACATGTTCAAGATCCGACAACATTTTGTGCATCACCATAAAATGAGTAAGTTGCATTTGTGAGCCATGAAGCACGCCTTTCCAGTGAAATAAAGCTCTATGTTAATCGCCAAACATGATGACCCTAAACCATCCTTAGCTACACCATATCCACAGTACATACTCCAATGGGTATTTTGAAATCCCCTTATCCAACAAATATTCCACCCATCTGAGAGCCCCACAAATGATCCACCCTTGAGGCCTCAAGACTGACCAGCTTGAACCTGCGTGGAGACAGGGGTTTTCTCCACCTGCCCCAATAGAAGGATTGCACCAGCACCGGAGTGGAGCACTGCAGTAACAGGGGGGTGCCAGTCAATGCTGGGACAAGGTCATCCAGTGCCCAGGGCAAAGATGCCAATCTACACCCCCCAGTGAGGGGAGGAGGTGGCCGGGGGTGTAAGAAGAAACAGTCCCAAGCTGTCAGTGCACTTGTATGCCAATGCCGGCAGCTGTATTTACAGGCTACAGGAGTACTGCACTGACAGGAGAGAGGAGCAGGAGGGAGAGAGAAAAAGCTCAGCCTAGTCTCCTACCTCCTCTTTCCTCCACTCCCACCTCTCTCCTGGACACTTCTGCGCTCGGCTGTGGGCTGTGCTCTCTCTCCCCTCCTGTCAGTGCAGAGCTCCTGTGTTTCTGTGATTAGCAATGCCGGCTTCTGAATACAGGAGCGCTGTATTGGCAGGAAGGAGGAAGGGGAGAGAGAACACAGCCCACACCACTTCTCGGCTCTCTCCTCTCCACTCCCAGAGCTCGGCTGACAGGAGAGGGATGCTATTGTCACTACATTTGTCAGCCTTGTAACAGAAGGAAGGCCCCCATCCCTAAAGTAAACCATTGCGCCCAGGGCAGCCACTACTCCCGTCCACCCCTCTTCCCAGCCCTGGCACCAGTTACTTTTATCTTTAACAAATGCTTTTGGCCCCGGCTCAAAGAGAGAAAGGGTTAGGCCTTCAGATATCTCCAGCAACATGCGCGCGAAACATGTAGTCCCGTCAACCAGAAGCTTGCGTTCCACGCTCTACATCCGGTCAGCTTTCCATCTTCGCTTCGGTCGTCACTTTCGGTGACGTAGCCAAGGGGACACTTCCGGCATCAGTGCCAGGTCTGATACACAGTCTGTGCTGCGGCCGCACACAGCATCTGCACGGCAACACCTGCCCACACTGGTGTTCCTTCGGACCCCCCGGATTCCACCTCCTCCACCACCTTCAGCTTTGGGCCATCCTGCTCTGTGATCCCAAGGTGTGGGACTCCCACAGCACCCTAAGTGATGCCAAAGACTTCAGGACCGGTTTGTTTTTAACCCCTACCATTATCAATAAACTTCCTTTTGCCAACACTTATTGTCAGTGTCTTGACCTATGGGACATGGTTACTCATTACACTGTAGCCGCCATCCCTCCTTCCAGCAAACTCCATAATCTACACATCATCCTGTTTCAGGGAGTCGGCAGCCTCAGGTGTTACATTATTATCTGTTTCCATTTCCATGCCTCAAAGCTTTTTTGGTACTACGACCCTATAGGAGTACGTCCAAGGGACTAGCGCCAGGACATTTTTTTGTTTGTTTTCAGACTCTAACTACACCAGTGCCGCCGCAGTGCATATTGAGGACCACGATGCATTGCAAACACAAGGATCATCAGGCAACCACCAGCAGCACTGTCTTCAGAGCTCTTCAGTCAAGCCATGGGCACCTCTAAAACATCCTCCTTCCAAGGGAGTACCAGGATCATCTGAGGGTCAAACTCCATTCTCCTCCAGCAGGAATTCTTCCTCTAATTCTCCACCTTGGGTTCTGTGTCCTCTTCAACCAGACAGGGCAGCTTGAGGATGTGCTAGGCCCAAAGAGACTCCTGGCCTAGTCAACACACAAAACTGCACACACCTCCTCAGGCAGCAGCCCATGGAGAGGAGAGCTCACCAGGCCTCAAATATTTATATCATTTTCCTTATTGCACCACTGGCAGGAATCCCCCTGGAGGTTGGACAGGGGGGTGGGGGCATATATATTCATAACTCAGCATTGCTATAGCTCCCATTTCTAATGCCATAAGTGCCAAAGGCAGCCAGGAATAGCAACAACACTGAGCTTAGGCGAGAGCCAAGTGAAAGACTATAAATTAGCCTGGGTAAATTACCTTAGGATACCTAAATCTACTGCCCACCATTGCTTGCGGTAGGGTGTCTACAGGGAGAACATACAAACTTCATGCAGATGGTGTCCTGACATGACTTCAAACCAGAGACCCCAGAGTTGCAATTGCTAAAAACTAAGCCGCTGTGTATATTGTAGCTTAGGATAGGCTGTTTAGGACTCTTTCCACTCCCAATTATAATGATATATGGTTATTTTGCTCAGCTAACTCATTTGACGAGTACATTTAATTTAATAGTATAAAAAAAAACACTATGAAGTCAGGTGCTGGCAAACCAAACTCACTCTGGAGAAGCATTAGGATTAGACAATGAATATTACCATGCAACAACAATGATAAATGTCCCATGCTCTTGCTGTTATATGTATATCAACCTTGTGGATAATTGAACACAGAAAAAAAACTAATCTCAATGTAACAGTGCACAAAGTCTCAGGGATGAACATATTATGGACTTCATGTCTGGACCAACCAACTGGGCAAGACCTATAGGAGAAATACTCAAAGGCCACCAGAAAGTGTTACATAATAATGATAAAAATAATATCCCCCTGAAATTTAAAGGGTGGTAACCAATGCATGACTGCTGGGCTTGTGGGATCACAGCCAAAAAAAAAGTCACAGTCACCGTGATGCGGTATTGTGAATAAATATATCCAGGTTATTGCAAACCATCACTAAAGCAATATGATGTCCTTGTGTTATTAGCGTATGTGCTGCCCGGTGGCCCCATGATGTTTGGTTGAGCCACAGTGGTATGCCACAAGAACTGTCCCTTAGAGCCGGTTCACACTACCGCGACCAGAAAGTCGCCCCATGAAGGAGCGACTTTTTAGCATGACTTTGAAGAGACTTGTTTAGAGACTTGGAAGAGACTTGGAAGAGACTTGGAAGAGACTTGGAAGAGACTTGTGCACTAATTTGAAGAAACTTACATGATAGGCGACTTTGTCTGTTGGGAATGCCTGGTTAATCTCTTTCTTCTTCCTGGAAAGTCTGATAACAAGTCGCTTGAAAATAGATAAGGATCCGACTTAGAGGCGACTCCCATTGAAGTCTATGTGCACAAGTCGGATACAGGTCGCCTTGAAGTAGTACAGGAACCTTTTCTGAAGTCGGAGCGACTTCAGTAGTGCATATTAAGACAACTCTCATTCATTTACATTGAATTTGTGATGACAAGAGACTTGGGGCGACTTGAGGGCACACAAGTCGTGTCCCAAGTCGGAGTAGTGTGAACCGGCTCTTACAGGGTGGCCAATCCTGAAGAGTACACTCAACAGATGTAATCTGCGAAAGGGTGGCAGAGGCCAAGTAAAATATGGGGTGTTGGTGGTAGAGGCGCTGATGCAGGAGCACCTGCAGTTGCCAACACTTCGAATGCTGACCAGGATAGCCACAAGAATCTCAGGTCTCCAAGACGACACATTTCGAAGTGTGGCCTCTTTATCATGTCCTTTTTATTTGGTCATGCAAACAGGTGTGCTGGCACTGCTACGTTCCTTCAATCCTCAGCCCCACCCAGTTCTCAGACTATGACCTCTGTAAACTGTGGATCACTAGAAGAATAGTTGGCATTTGGGTAAAAGTCAAATGGCAGTTATCCTTTATTTATATAACATGAAACAGCTGTAAAATAGTCAACATGTTTCAGCCGTCAGGCCTTAATCAGGCTCAACCATGATTACAGCTTTTTTTTTACAGCTGTTTTCATATCAGTTCATTAAAGTATAATTGCCATTTGACATTTAACCGAATGCCGACAGTCCCTCCTGTGGTCTACTTTTTTTTGGTCGTGATCCCACGAGCCCAGCGGACATACTTTGGTTACACCTACTACCCTTCCATTTCAGGGCAATATTATTATCATCATTATTATATAACACTTTCAGACGGCTTTTGAGTATTTCTCCTATTGATCTTAAATGGTTGGACAAGTCCAGACCCGAAGTCCATAATATGTTAATTCCTGAGACTCTATGTGCTGATACCTTGAGATTTAGTTTTACATTTCAACAGGGCTTTTTTTCTCAGAGAATAGGTGCAGGAGCTCCCTCTTTCTTTTTTGTTGCAGGCGTTTATTGGGCTTTTTTGTGGACGTCTTTGGAGGCAAGCATGACATCTGAACTTCTGTGTAGGGGTATATATACACACACACATATGTGTATATATACACCTACACACATATAGGTGTGAAAGTAGCAGAACCCTATGCCTGCGCTAATGAAATTATTTGCAGGCATAGGGCTCCGCTCCTATCACACCTATATGTGTGTATGTGTATATATATGTACTATCTATATGTGTGTGTGTATATATATATATATATACCCCTATACAGAAGTTCGGATGTTATGCCTGCCTCCAAAGACGCCCAAAAAATGCCCAAAAAAACGTCTGCAACAACACACCTGGGCGTTTTTGATGCAGGCGTTTTTCTGGGCGTCTTTGGAGGCAGGCATAACATCTGAACTTCTGTATAGGGGTATATATACACACACACATATATGTATATATACACACATCAACCATATGTCCCCAACCAGCAACAATAGACCTTCTCAGCAAGAATAGACCCCCCTTGCAAAAATATATTGCCTCCAGTTAGAATAGATCCCCCAGCAGCGAGCATCAATAGACCCTGCAGCACACCCCAGCACCTTTTTCCATTACATACACTCAGTCCTGGAGGTGCAGGAACTGCGTTCCCCCTGTTCCCGCTGAAAAAAAGCCCTGCATTATGCTGTACTACAATCTATTCATGGTTGTATGGTGGTAGGGAGCTTCTGTAGTAGGAGAGCAGACACTTGTTAAATTTGCACCCGATGTCTTATCCTTCATGTTATGAAAGGTTCCCATGATTCTGATGACATCCCCTGAATTTGAGTAGTGCTTTATAATAGATGCCTTGAAAGAAATATCTGTTTCCATGCGAGAGCTGCTCCTATGTATTTATGCATGAAGCTGTGATTTCTTCCTGGTAGATGTATGTCTTGGCTGACCATTAATCAGAACGCAGGCCTTCTGTGGGCTAAGTGCCGCTGAAAAGCATTTTTCAGAAACCAATATTGTACCACCAGACAAGATTTAGAAAAGTCTGTAATCACCAAGGCCGAGAACAGACAACCGATACCGGTGAAAAATACTAAAACACGCGTCAGCATCCCGACACAAGATTGTACCTCTCCGTGAATACAAATGTGTGCAACTATTTAGTCAGATACATTTATTAGTCCTTCAGTAAAAGGCCAGCAGTGCCGTTTACTAACCACGGCCATTTCATAAACCCAAAGAATGGAAAAACATGTACTCCGGAGAGCAGGTCAATAGTGCAATAAAAAGATAGCACTTACCAAGGATGTTATTCCTTTTTTTAGAAACGGCGATGTAGCCGCGAATAAAAATGTCATTTACACTTTTCATGAGCGTCTGTGAAGACTGAAATTGCCATCTTGATCCTGGGTAGGAGTAACACTGTTATAATAGTGGATAATGCGTGCCTGCCCTGTAGGGAACCATTATACCGGTTCTCCATCAATAATGAGGAAGGTTTGCCGCTTCAAAGGTAAATATATTCATAAGAGTACTGGAAGAGATTGTATTTTTTTTTTCACTTATCAACTTCACAGACTGACTTACCAGAGAAATTTGTGGGGGTAACTAAAATTTACATGAAGTAATCTTTGTTTACTCTACAGGCTCTTGATCGGTAAACTGTAACAGCAAATTACAGCTCTCTATATAAAGGAGATGCTATGCTTTCTTATATTAGCATGCTCAGATTTTTGGATGAAAATAATGTAATGTGGTTGGTTAGAAAAGTGACAAAGTACATGACGGAGGTGAGCCTGCCATAGAGCCACACACGGCAGCCAATTCCGGATAGGTCAGGTTGTGCCAGATCGGACTGTATTCCGTAAAGCCAGTAACCTTTTGAAGTTGTTTCACCTTGGCCCAAATTTTATGTATCAATCTATAAGTGGGGAACAATTTGTTAGATTTCAGAAACAGGGACTCAGGTAGACTATCCGCACCAACCGCATAAAGCAGAACCCCCAAGGTGGAGTCCCTCCTCCCCCGGTCCCCTCGGTCTCGGACACTAAGGGCGCCCAACATGTGCTGCAGCTGCGCCGCCAGATAATAAATACCCCCCCATCCTTAGACCTTTGTAGTTGCTCCAACCTAATCCTGGCTACGCCCGACTTCCACAACAAAGAGCGGAAGAGGGAGTTTACCAACCTAAAAATCTTCAGTGGAATGACCACCGGTGCATTATGGAGAAAAGTGACAAATGTAGAAAATCTATGGATTTAGGCGACCATCCTGACTAATCTACAAGTAACAAATATGAACTATAGAATATCTATGGCCATCATGACTTAGCTACGGCAAATAACAAATATGGACTATCTATGACCATTGTGACTTATCTACGACAACTAACAAATATTAACTATCTAAGGACTATCTATGACCACCATGACTTATCTACAACAAGTAACCAATATGGACTACCCTTGACCAACATGGCTTATCTACGACAAGTAATAAATATGAACTATCTGTTGTTAGGTGGAACGCATGCCGGCTAGCGATCCCGGAAGTGGACGCAAGATATGCTCTGATGTGGTGTTTTCAAACGCTGTCTGATACTTCTACTTTTGTGAGTAGCTTTTCAATGATATTGATTTAAATAAATTGTTGCGGGCTTCACTATGTCTGGCTCTTTCCCTCTTTTCTGAGCATCTAACCAAGAGGGGGCTATTATCTAAAGTTGGAGGCTTGCTTGGTGGTGTGCTGATCCATCCATTCCCTGGGCTATCTTGGTGAACCTATTGCTTTTGGGGCTTGATTATTCCTAGTATCTGGTGAGTGGATCCCCAAAAGGGTCGTTTTGGAGCACTTATCACTGTGTGGAGCACTTCAAGCACTTTTTGTCCAGCACCTTATTTGGCAACTCAGTGAACTTATATTTTTGGACTGCACTTTATTTTGCACAATTTCACTTCAGCACTTAGTATTTTTAATATATTGTGAAATCCCTTTATATATATATATATATTTATTGATATATATGTATATATATTTTTTTCATCATTAAGTGCACTTTATATTTATGAATTCGATTTTTACATTTTATTTATTGAAGTATTATATTTATCACTTGTATCACTCTCCTGGTAGCGCTGTGTTTTATAATGTTTTAAGTAATAAATATGAACTTTCTAAGGACTATTTAAAACCACCATGACTCATCTGCAACAAGTCACAAATATGGACTATAGACTAGCTATGACCATCATGACTTATCTAAGACAAGCAACAAATATGGACTATTTAAGGACTATCTACAACCATTGAGACTTACCTACAACAAGTAACAAATATGGACTGCCTATGACCATCATGACTAATTTGTGACAAGAAACAAACATGGACAATATATGCCTATTGTCACTTATCTACAACAAGTAACAAATATGGATTAGCTATGACCATTATGACTTATCTACAATAAGTAACAAACATAGATCATCTACGTCCATCATGACTAATCTATGATAAGTAACAATTATAGACTATGGACCATCTATGACCATCATTTACAACAAGTATATACGGTATATGGACTATCTAAGGGCTATCTACAACCATCATGACCTATCTAAAACAAGGAACAAATATGGACTATCTATGATCATCATAACTTCTCTACAACAAGTAACAAACATGGACTATCTAAGGACGATCTTTGACCATCATGACTAATTTACTGTAACTAACAAATATGAGCTATCTACAACAATCATAACTAATCTACAACGAGTAACAAATATGGACTATCTATGAACATTATGACTTATGTATGACAAGAAACCAATGAGGATTATCTACGACCATCATGACTTACAATATATATGCAAGGTAACAAATATGAGCTATCTACGAACATCGTGACTTATCTACAGCAAGAAACAAATATGGATTATCTTTGACCACCATAACCTATCTATGACAAGTAACAATTGTGGAAGGGAAAAGAAATCCTAAAAGTCACACATCACAGCAAAACTCCGATTAACCACTTTACTGCGGCAGGGCGGCCCTCCTGCGTGAAGCAACGTAGGTCTGCGTCGGTTGCACACCTGCAGCTAGGGGGTGAGCAATGGGGACTCCGATGCACGGGGCAGGTGGCTCCGATTGCCGCCTGCCCCGCTGATAGAGAAGGACGGTCAGCTGTTGTACACACAGCTGACCGTTCTTCTCTGGAATGATCACAGAGCTCCTGTGACCCTTCTATATAGGATCACAGGTCTCTATGGTCATTTCACAAGCCCAACCCCCATACAGTTAGAAACACGCTCCGAGGTACACATTTAACCCCTTGATCACCCACTAGGTTAACCCCTTCCCTGCCAGTGTCATTATTACAGTAACAGTGCATATTTTTAGCACTGATTATTGTAGTAATTTCACTGGTAACCCCAAAAGTGTCAAAAATGTCAGTTAGGGGTCCGATCTGTCCGCCACAATATCGCAGTCCCGCTAAAAATCGTAGACCGCCCCCATTACTAGTAAAAAAAAAAAAAAAAACAATAAAAATTATATAAATCTTTCCCGTAGATAGTAGACGCAATAACTTTTGCGCAAACCAATCAAAATACGCTTATTGTGATTTTTTTACCAAAAATATGTAGCAGAAAACAAATTGGCCTAAAATGTTAAAAACATTTAATTTTTAAAATTTTTGTTTGGGAATGTTATTTAGCAGAAAGTGAAAAAAATGGATTTTTGTAAGATCTTACCGTAAAATCCTTTTCTCTTAAGCTCATTGACAAACGTAGTCCTCCTTGATTAATATCAACTCGGGTTATACTGCCCTCTACAGGAGTAGGACTAGACAGGAAAGAAAATGTTCTGGCCACACCTTAGGGGCAGTCCCAGAGGGTATATCCTCTCACTTCCTGCTACAGGATATCAGTTATGTCATAAAGCAGTGTCAGAGAATTTAACCCAACCCAACTCAAAAACAGAGGGGTGGGTACTACGTCTGTCAATGAGCTTAAGAGAAAAGGATTTTACGGTAAGATCTTACAAAAATCCATTTTTCTCTGTCGCTCATTGACAGACGTAGTCCTCCTTGATTAATATCAACTCGGGATGTCCCAAAGCAGTGCCACAAATGAGGGGTGGGATAATGGAAATCCAATCTAGAAGGCCCAACCGGTGCCAACTAGAAGTTTTCAATGCTCATCAATCAAAGGATGAGACTCAACTGAAAATCCAACGGAAAAAAAAAAAACCCTCGAGGTAGACCACTGGTCTCCTCAAATTGCGGCCTGCAAAACCTTGCGGCCAAATGAGGCATCCGCCGATGCCATCACATCAACTTTATAAAATTTTGTAAAGGTATGAACCGACGACCAGGTATCCCAGGAAGTACTGAGCGCTCGAGAGGAGTGCGCCTTAACAGGGAACGGAGGATTCCGACCCTTAATAGAATAAGCCTGTACCACCGTCTGTCTGATCCATTTGGAGATAGTCGCGGCAGATGCAGGCAACCCCTTTCTGGGGCCATCCGTGATCACAAAAAGTGAATCCGTTTAACGTAACGATTCCGTAGTCTTCAGGTATACCCTGATTGCCCGAACCACATCCAAGGAATGCAACGCACATTCCCGAGGATGATTGGGCTTAGGACACAAGGAAGGTAGCACAATATCTTCATTCAGATGAAAGTCTGAAACCACCTTAGGAAGAAAGGATGGCTTCGGATGAAGACCTACCTTATCCCTATGAACCACTAGATATGGGGAATGGCATGATAATGCAGCCAGTTCTGACACCCTGCGTGCAGAAGTAATGGCCACCAAGAAGGCCACCTTCTGGGATAATGTAAGCAAGGGAATCTCCCTGATATTTTCAAATGGAGGTTTCTGCAGAACCGACAAAACCAAATTAAGATCCCAGGGCGGTAAGGGCGCGCACACTGGCGGAGCCAAATGTTGCACCCCCTGGATGAAATTCCGCACCAAGGAATGAGTAGCCAAAGGCTTCTGGAAGAAGATTGCTAACGCTGTAACCTGACCCTTGATAGTGCTCAAGGATAGTTTCTGCTCAACCCCCTTTTGCAGAAAAAGCCAAGATTCGGGTCACCGAATAGGTACGTGGGGGAAAACTCCAACGATTCACACCACGCAATATAAGCCTTCCATGTGTGATAATAGACTTTGCTGGAAGTCGCTTTCCTTGCTTTAATTAGAGTAGGAATAACTGAAGCTGACAATCCCCTGTCCTTCAGTACCTGGGTCTCAATGGCCAGGCCGTTAAAGCCAGCGACTGTAAAGCACGATGGAAGATCGGTCCTTGAGACCGCAGATCCTCTCTGAGAGGAAGTCTCCAAGGAGCGTCCGCGACTAGTCTGCCCAAGTCGGCGTACCCGGCTTGACGGGGCCAGTCCGGAGCTACCAGGATAACTGGAATTCCCTCCACCTCTATCCTGCGAAGAAGTTTCAGTAACTTGAGAGAGGGGAAGACATACAGTAGCTGATACTGCCCCTACGGGGCGCTCAGCGCGTCTGCTGCATCCGCTAGAGGATCGCGGGCGCGAGCCCTGTTGAGCCGACCTGCCAACAGATCCATATCCGGGGTGCCCCAATGAAGGGACAGCTGGTGAAATACCTCTGGATGAAGAGACTATTCCTCTTGATCCAGAATCCGACGGCTGAGATAATCTGCCTGTCCACCCCCGGGATAAATATCGCGGAGAGAGCTGGAACAACTGTTCCGCCCAATAAAGAATGTTGGCCACTTTTATGGCCGCCAGGGCACTCTTGGTGCCCCTTGGTGATTGACATGACCGTGGCAATGTCCGATTGGATCCGAACCGGGCTGCCCTGGAGCTGCTCGGTCCAGTAAATCAGACAAAGTCTGATCGCTCTCAGTTCCAACACATTTATCGGTAACCTGGAATTTATCAGAAGAAATGACTTCCCCTGGCTGAGACCGAAGCCACCAGACCAGAGCCTCCCTGGTCCGCTCGCTTAATCGGATCCGATTGTCCAGGGAATCGGGATTCCGATTCCATATGAGAAGAATCTCCTCTTGGAGAATTCGGGTATGAGACTGGGCAAACGGTACTGCCTCTAATGAGGCAACCATCAGTCCCAGCCAGTTGACGGACAGCAACCTCCGAATCATTGACTGAATCTTCTGGAGTTTCTCCGCATGGAGAAACACTCTTGCCAAGGATGTATCCAAAATTAGGCCCAGATAGTTCAGTCTCCTGGTGGGAACCAGCCTGTGAAGATGGGGATATGAAAATAGGCATCCTAAATGTCTATGGACGCCAGGAAATCCCCCTGATGCAGGGAGGCCACCACTGTACGGATGGACTCCATCTCTCCCAAGACCAGAATTGGACGCACCTAGCCCTTTTTCCTGGGCATTGTGAACAGGTTCGACTAGAACCCCTGAAACTGTCCAAGGAATGGGAACTACCACTCCTTGTTGCATCAAGCTGTCCCCCGCAAAGCTTTTTAAGCGACCCGGGGATGTCGCATATTGGAAGGGAAGAATCGCACCGGTGGAAGTGATCGAAACTCTATCTTGTATCCCGACCGTATGACCTTGCGAACCCCTTTATCCGGGATTCTGGATAGCCATGGATCCGGAAACCAGTGAAGACGTCCCCCCACCCTAGAGATGGGTGGGGCTCATTCTGTCAATCCAACGGGATAACAGTGGCTTTATTTAGTCTGGAAATTGGTGAGTCCACTATTGGTGGTACCGTCCATCTTTATAATGAGGGATTCCTGAAACTGATAGCGCCTAGCAATGCGTTTGGAAATAGCAGGGGTTCGTTATCGGACGACCCCATTTGGGCAAGGGAAACCCTTCGCCATTTTGGTAGGCTTGCTAGTACCAAAAAAGGAATATCAGTCTCAGCTACCTCTGCCGGTGTAACCTCAAGATTTAAGGTTTCCCGGACAGACACAACTAGTGCTTCCACCAACGCTTCTTGTGCTATGGCGGAGGCAGAAGCGTCCTCCTCACTGTCTGAGGAGACCGTACCTGAGACAGCAACCCCAGAAAGGGGGCTGCAATGACCAGCTCAGAATCCGTATCTGAAGTATCAGATGAAATAGGGGTAGGCGGGGGTCGCTCTTCTTGACCCCCGCCCTGACAGGCTACCTCCACCCGGGATACCAAAGACTCCAAAACTGCTGATAATGCATCATCACAAGTGGGGTACTGGAGGGTCCTGCGGCCACCTCGAGGGGATCAGGTGGGGATACATGTGTGGCAGGGTTCATGATTAACAAGACACTTGCCAGCAAACACAAAAAATTAATTGCAAGAAAAAACATCCTTTTTTTTTTTTTTTTTTACTTAGTCCCCCAGCGCAATAGCGCCCCTCAGTGTACCTGCTTGGACCCCTCAGAAAGAGAGAGAGAGAGAGACCCCAAGGCTCACCTGATGCACAGAAGTTTCTTATCAACCTGCTTCTAGCACTGTCTGTTACAGACAGGAAGTCTTTGGCTTGCTTTCCCGGGCCCAGGAGGCGGCTCCGCCCCTTTACACGCCTTCCGGCGCCTCCCAATTACTCCTCAAGGTGTTTGGTCACCTCAAACATGGCCGCCCCCATGCTGGAGACACGAGGCTACGCCAATATGGCGGCCTCGTGCGATCTGCAGGAAAATGGCGGCGGCCTGTGGAGGATAGCGGCGGCTTGAGCAAAGTAGCAGCGGCCTGCGGGAGGTGTGCACTCGGCCTATGCGGCCTGCGGGAGTGCGCGCTCGGCCTGTGCGGCCTGCGGGAGGTGTCCTCGGCCTGTGCGGCCTGCGGGAGTGTGCGCTCGGCCTGTGCGGCCTGCGGGAGTGTACGCTCTGCCTGTGCGGCCTGCGGGAGGCTGTGCGGCCTGTGGAAGTGACCGGCTTTCTGGAGGGATGGTGACCTGCGGATGCAGTAACTCAGGCATAGGCATCGGCCTGTGTACACACTCTGACAGGTAGGATACCTCTATACCTCAATAGTAATGCCTTTTAGTAGTCTGCCACTGACTTCAGTCACCCTTACAGTCATGTAGTGATTTTAGATAGTCAGCTCCCAAAACAAGCCTCCTGGTTTCTTATTCACAAAATCACACTCAAATTGGGGGATCTGTGACCTGTTATAGGATAGAGGGGGGACCCAGAAACTGAGTGTCCGACCATCCCAGAGAGGGGCCCGTGTCCACCAACAAACCCGACAGGGGGAGAGGGGGAACATTCTACTCACCATACCGGAACCAGGCGGGCGCCAACTCCTGACAGAACCCCTCTCCACCGGGGTGGGGGGGCTGTCGACCAATACGGACGCCGTGACTCAGTTTGCAACTGGTCATTGGCGTCCAGGCGAGACGTTTAACTCGCAGGGTCAGTCCCCGTCCAGTGGGACTATGTCGCGGCCGACCCAGCGCGGAGCTATGGCCTCCACCCGCTCGTAGGCTGAACTAGGGTAACCACTGGATCTCAACATCCAGCCCGTCGCCCAGTTTCAGCGTACTTGCTTGAAGATCTCACAGGAACACTGGAGAAGAAAAGCTGCCTAAAAAAGTATTTCTAAAAAATCTTGCCAGGACCAAAGATCCCAGCAAGGAACTTAGGTCCTTACTCCTAACTAGACAGAAAAAAACTGATATCCTGTAGCAGGAAGTGAGAGGATATACCCTCTGGGACTGCCCCTAAGGTGTGGCCCGAACGTTTTCTTTCCTGTCTAGTCCTACTCCTGTAGAGGGCAGTATAACCCGAGTTGATATTAATCAAGGAGGACTACGTCTGTCAATGAGCAACAGAGAAATATTGTTTTTTTTTTTTCAGAATTGTCTCTCTTCTTTTGTTTTAGCGCAAAAAATAAAAATTGCAGAGGTGATCAAATACCACCAAAAGAAAGCTCTATTTGTGGGGAAAAAAGGACATCAATTATATTGGGGTACAGCATTGCATGACCATGCAATTGTCTGTTAAAATAATGCAGTGCCGAATCAGGAAATATGGCCTGGTCATTAAGGGGGAAAATCTTCCGGTCCTGGTTAAATTCCAGGAGCGGAGTGAAACTGCCGGGGATGTGGCCTGGTTGGAGCCCCGGCTGAGGTTTTCATACACTTCCTCACAGGGATTTGCTGTGATGTGCTACTTTTAGGACTTCCTTTCCCTCTTGTGGGCGCTTCTAGCAGTTTGCTATGCAAGAGGACCTAGTGGAGCCTTGAGTGGCACCTGTCCTTTTTGCTGTGGGGCCACAATAAGTAACAAATGTGGACTATCTATAACGACCATGACTAATCTATGATAAGTAACAAATAAAGACTATATTTATGACCATCGTGACTTACCTTTGATGAGTAACAAATTTAGACTATTTACCACCATCATGAATTATCTACATAGTCCAAATATGGATTATCTATGGACTATCTAAAACCATCATAATTTATCTATGACAAGTTACAAATATGAAGTATCTACCACCATTATGACTTATCTACCACATCTAACAAATATGGACTATCTACAATCACAATCACTTTTAAACAACAAGTGAAAACTATGGACTGTCTACAACCATCATGACTAAGCTTTGAGAAATAAAAAATATAGACTATGGACTATCTACAATCCTCTTGACTTACCTACAAGTTACAAATATGGACTATCTATGAGTATCATGACTTGTTTATGATAAGTTACAATTATAGACTAGCTATGATCCTCATAACTCATCTATAACAATTAACAAATATGGACTATCTATGGACTTTCTACAACCATTATGATTTATATACAAAAAGTTTCAAAGATGGATTACCTATGGCCATCATGTCTTCTCTATGACAGGTAACAAATATGGACTACCTATTGACTATCTATGGCCATCATGACTTATCTGTTGTAACCAACAGATATGGGTTATCTATGACTGGGATTTTGGGTGCCACAATGATTTACAATTCAGATTTAACTTTGTAGTTACATTTATACAAATAAAGAGTGTAACACCTGAAAAGTCCTAGTTGTAAATAGTCCATATTTGTTACTTGTCATAGTTAAAGAGGTTGTAAACTCACAATTTTCACTTAGGCTCATTGTAATCAGCATAAACACAGCAATCGATTGGTGGATGTAAAAGATTTCTTACTTTTATATTCTTCCAGTAATCCTTCCTGTAATATTTCATGACGTCATGGGCGCATGCCCAGTCTGCTATCCAATAAACGGCACAGTCTGCATGCCGTTTCAGTAAGTAAAGGATCTCTGAGTTCTTCCGGTCTATCTGAAAACGGCATGGCTAAAGTCTCGCGATTCTCCCTGTCAGCTTCCGTGTCTCTCTCTCACAGGGGAGTGACCATGAGAAGTTACACAAGGGGAGGGGGAGTAAATGAGAACGGCACAGCTGAAGTCTCGCGATGCTCCTCTCCTCTCCCGAGCTATCTTATCTCTCTGACAGGGGGAGGGGGAGTAAGTGAAGCATTCCTAGACAGTGAGAGCCAGTCGTTCATAGAGAGTCTGCGCGAGATTTCGGCAAATAATGCAGTAAGGGCAGAAATGACGTCAGCGGGGGTACGATTAAACAGGAGAAGACATGGCGCTGCCTATTACAGGAAGTAGAAGATACATTAAATTTGAAAAAAAGGTACTTTTAAACATGTATGATGCTTACAATGTATGTGTAATGTAATTATATTGCATATATGTTTCATACATGTTAAAAGTTTGATTTTTATTGCCGAGTTTACTTCCTCTTTAAGTCACGATGGTCGTAGATCAGGGGTGTCAAACCCAATTTCTTCTCAGGCCGCATCAGCATTATGATTGCCCTTAAAGGGCCAGTTGAATCTAGATGTCCAGAGCACCCCACCCCCTCTTCCATCGGATGTCAAGAGCCCCCCACCATCAGAAGTCAAGAGTTCCCCACCCTCCCTTACATCACACTACACCCCCCTTACCTTGTGCTGCTGCTGGGAAGAAGCTGTGGCCTTGTTGGGAAGCAGAAAATGCAGGGTCTAGAGGACTAGAACTCTCCTGCAGCTGCAGGAGAGGTGCGAGGGCCGCATGAAATGGCCTGGAGGGCCAGATTCGGCCCGCGGGCCTTGTGTTTGACACATGTGTCGTAGATAGTCCAAGTTACAAGGATGTGGTGACCATTGTGTTGGTCTAGACACACAAAGAAAACATATTGAATGATTAGAAAGGTGATGGATTCTTCATAATGAGTGACATCACTCTTATGTGCCTTGGACGTCATAGTCAGAAATCCAGCCATATCAAGCAGAACTTTAGGTTTTCAGAGGAAGGTAAAAATTACCACCTGTGTGAACTGTCAGATTTCCTTATATTGTACTCAGGAAAGAAAATATAATTTGCTTTCCATAGCTGCATAGGGTTTTAGGGCTTATGGACCATATGGATGGTTATGGACCTTATGGATACCAGCACTATCTTTTTTGGAAATATTTACTTTTGGTGGTGCTTTTTATTTTCTCTGAATCTAAATCTCTGAAAAAAAAAAATAATTAGTACAAACCCATGGAAAACCATTGTTACTTTCCCAATTAGTTTGCAGTCTTTGATTGATGAAAAAATAATCAATGCAGAGATTGCAAAATGTCAATGACTAGATCTGCGTGAGAGCGCTGTATGCATTGACAGTATGTGAGCGAAGATTAGTGCCATCAATTTAAAGAGCTGAGCTCCCAGCGCAGAGAACAGTTTCCTAACCTAAAGTATATGTAAAATAAATTCTATTTGCTCCCTTCTGGTCTGTTAAATATACCATTGAAGGTATTTTGATATATACATATTTTTTTTTTTTTTTTGATAATTGCAATGGGTCCTGTCAGAAATCCAGTGAGTTCCTCGTGTCCTGTGCTCTTTGAGGTGTTATCTCATTGTTATAAGACCTATCTGGTTCATCTTTGGTAAGAACACCTCCCCCAGGGTTATGGCAACACGTTCTTACACACTTCCTGTTCTAGGGTGACAACGCTGCTCCTCCATATGAAGTACAGTGAGTTGGTTTTGACTCCATAGGATAGAAAATGTGCTTCTGGCAAGATCACCAGGACGAAAAATTAAAAAAGAGCTTGAAAAAATAAAGGAAATGAGACCACCATAGTAAGGACCAGTAATCTACAATATATTACGTTTTTGTTCTTATTCTAATAAATTAAACATATCCTCTTGTTTAGACAAACCTCAAATAATACTGGCACAAAAGGAAGATTAAGGACCCACCGGTTCCATAGAAAAGGACAATAGATGATAAGCAATAAGCAGGACAATTCTGTACTAATAAAAGGTCCATAAATATAAAGGTCCATAAAAATTACTAGAGGCAAATGTCCATATTAAACAGTCCATGCACAATTCACTCAGGAGGCAAGCAAGAAGAAGGGCCTTGAGAACAACTGTAGAGAGAGCACAGGCGCCAATCTAGCAGCATGAAAGGTGTATTAGATAAACACAGGGTATGGTACTCACAAACAAAGGTGATATAAAGCATTATCCTTAATATCCATAAGGAGGAACGCAGAGGCGTAACTAGAACCTTCAGGGCCCCGATGCAAGAAACCATGAAGGGCCCCCCAGACCCCTGGCCGGGGCCCTTCCCTTCAAGCCCAGGGCTCTTCCCACTAATCCTGGGGCTCTTTAATCTCATTGCATGGCCTTTTATTATGGTCCCGCATCAGGATCCTTTCACAAGTTCTGCAGTGGGCCCCCTTCCTGCAATCTTGGGGCCTCCCCACAGTGGTGAAATGCCAGGGCCCGGTCGCAAGTGTGACCTTTGAGATCCTAGAAGTTCACCCACTGGTTTGCTACCGGGCCCCCTGGAGCATGGGGCCCGGTAGCGATTGCAACCCCTGCAACCCCTGTAGTTACGCCCCTGGAGGAACGTCAATCCAGTGCTGTATTTCAGCATGGCTTCCAGCGGTCACGGCTCCCGCAGTCTTTGCAGGTGGTTCCTAGGTCTTGGAACAGAAGGGGGCTCCTCGTGATGTCACTTCCCGGAACTGACGTGATGGCGCAGGCAACGTGTTTGCGGAGCATGCGCTCCTTCTTCAGGCCTGAACCACCAGCAAAGACTGCGGGAGCCCTGACCGCTGGAAGCCATCCTGAAATACAGCACTGGATTGACATTCCTCCTTATGGATATTAAGGATAATGCTTTATATCACCTTTGTTTGTGAGTACCATACCTTGTGTTTATCTAATAAACCTTTCATGCTGTACTTAGATTGGCGCCTGTGCTCTCTCTACAGATATCCTCTTGTTTGCATACTCACCTCTCCCACACTGAAGGCCAAATTTACAACATGGGAAGATATCAGTGGAAGAAACTTTCAAAGCCTCTAAAGCCTAAGAAACTCAAAAATGTCTCCTTGCAGTTCGGCTTATCAATGGATGATGTGATAGTGTGATGGCTGCATTTGTTTTTTTGCTTTTTTTTTTTTAAATTCACCTAGTGGCCAGTAACAGATATCTCATGTAGACATACCTGAGAAGAGTAGACCGACAGCAGGGCCTCAGGAGAGTATGGCACACCAGAAGGACTGGAAGCCTAAACTGCAGAGCATGGCACTCTCTGAATCTCTGTCTTGCCAAAGAGTTCTAAGATGATGCCACAGGACAATAGGTGAGGCAAGGTCCTCCAAGGCACTGAGTCATATATGTCTTTTTTGGGTTTACTATGTTACTATGTTTACTATGTTACAAGGGACAAACCCCCCCCCCATATTGGGTTTTGCCCAGAGTGAAACTTTAACCCCTTTACTCATGTGAAGAGCGAACCATACACCAAACTTTCCTCATTATATTGTTTAGTGCAAAACTGCTAATCATCCAATTTAAAATACAAAAAAAAAAAAGAAAAAAACAAAAACAAAAAACGATTCTATTAGCACATGCAGCAATACATTAGAACGGCGATGTTTTCACAGCCCCTCCCAGGAAGTAGAGAACTAATGAAGTATTTCAGAGGGAATAAATTATCTGATCAGCACAGATAACGGTAATTGTAATTTGTATGAAAAAAAAAAAAAAAATGAAGTATACATATTTATTAGGCTAAGTAAGAATGAGTCAGACTTTCAAAGAGTGTTGGTGGAACTCATTAACTACTGCGGAAAAAAAAAAAAAAAAACAGCAGCGGAGAAAGGCAGGAGTTGAGGCTGGCCGGGGAATGAGAGAAAGAATAAAGTCATTAAGGTAAACTGTGCAACAGTCAGGATATGCCTTGTAGATCATAAAAGAGAAAAGGAAAATCAATGCAAAGCCCATTGCAAGGGTAATGTGATAGGTTGATTTAGGAGAAGTCGGATCCCAGGCTGCAGCTACCTGGGGTAATTAGATGCATCACAAAGACAGACAAATAGTAAGAAGTTATGAGTCTTACAGAACAGGTAGATGAATAAATCGCTACCCTGAAGAGACTCCGTGAGTCCGAGCAGCTATCAGGATCAAAAGGATGTAGAGGACTAGAAAAGTCCTTTCAAAACAACGGATTCTATATTTTTACCATCTGTTGGCAGCATAACCTTATTATTTAGGAATTCATAGTAAATATCAGAAGATAATCAAGTAGGAGCCAAAACTCAATATATGGTGGAAGTGAGAACTCATATTGACTCTTCCATTAAAGTTATAAAGATGGACAAATCCCAATGAACACCGTCTGCATCCAGGGCTACTGATAAGGCAGTACAACCAGTCCTGTTGTACTGGGCCCAGACATCATCCGCTAAACAGGGGGCAAACTGAAGATTTTTGGGCTCAGGTAAATATTGGGGGGGAGGGGAGTTGGGGGGAAGCTGCACACTGAAGGTTTTAGGGCTTAGGAAGGTATTAGGGGGGGTTGAGGGGGCAGCTGCACACTAAAGGTTTTAGGGATTAGGTAAGTATTGGGGGGGGGGGGGGTGAGGGGGAAGCTGCACACTGAAGGTTTTTGGGCTTAGGTAAGTAATTGGGGGGGGGGGGGGTGGGGTTGAGGGGGAAGCTGCACACTGAAGGTTTTAGGGCTTAGGTAAGTAATAAGAGGGGGTTGAGGGGGGAGCTGCACACTAAAGGTTTTAGGGCTTAGGTAAGTAATAAGAGGGGGTTGAGGGGGAAGCTGCATACTGAAGGTTTTAGGGCTTAGGTAATTATTGGGGGGCTTGAGGGGGGAGCTGCACACTAAAGGTTTTAGGGCTTAGGTAAGTATTGGGGGGGTGAGGGGGAAGCTGCACGCTGAAGGGTTTTGGGCTTAGGTAAGTAATGGGCGGGGGTTGGGGTTGAGGGGGGAAGCTGCACACTGAAGGTTTTTGGGCTTAGGTAAGTATTGAGGGGGGTTGAGGGGGAGCTGCGCACTAAAGGTTTTTGGGCTTAGGTAAGTCATAGGAGGGGGGGGGGGTTGAGGGGGAAGCTGCGCACTGAAGGATTTAGGGCTTAGGTAAATATTGGGGGGTTGAGGGGGAGCTGCACACTGAAGGTTTTTGGGCTTACGTAAGTAATAAGAGGGGGGTTGAGGGGGAAGCTGCACACAGAAGGTTTTAGGCTTAGGTAGGTATTAAGGGGAGCTGAGGGGAGAGCTGCACGCTGAAGGTTTTAGGGCTTAGGTAAATATTGGGGAAGTTGAGGGGGAGCTGCACACTGAAGGTTTTTAGGGTTAGGTAGGTATTGGGGGGTTGAGGGGGAAGCTGCACAATGAAGGTTTTTGGGCTTAGGTAAGTAATGGGGGGGAAGTGTTTAGGGGGTAGCTGCACGCTGAAGGTTTTAGGGCTTAGGTAAGTATTAGGGGGGCTGAGGGGGGAAGCTGCATACTGAAGGTTTTAGGGCTTAGGTAAGTATTGGAGGGGTTGAGGGGGAGCTGCACACCAAAGGTTTTTGGGCTTAGGTAAGTATTGAGGGGGGCTGAGGGGGAGCTGCACACTAAAGGTTTTTGGGCTTAGGTAAGTAATAGGAGGGGGGGTGGAGGGGGAAGCTGCATACTGAAGGTTTTAGGGCTTAGGTAAGTATTGGAGGGGTTGAGGGGGAGCTGCACAACAAAGGTTTTTGGGCTTAGGTAAGTATTGAGGGGGGCTGAGGGGGAGCTGCACACTAAAGGTTTTTGGGCTTAGGTAAGTAGTAAGAGGGGGGTTGAGGGGGAAGCTGCACACTGAAGGATTTAGGGCTTAGGTAAGTATTGGGGGGTTGAGGGGGGAAGCTGCATACTGAAGGTTTTAGGGCTTAGGTAAGTATTGGAGGGGTTGAGGGGGAGCTGCACACCGAAGGTTTTAGGGCTTAGGTAAGTATTGGGGGGGAGCGGGGGGTAAGGGGGAAGCTGCACACAGAAGGTTTTTAGGCTTAGGTAGGTATTAAGGGGGGCTGAGGGGAGAGCTGCACGCTGAAGGTTTTAGGGCTTAGGTAACTATTGGGGAAGTTGAGGGGGAGCTGCACACTGAAGGTTTTTGGGGTTAGGTAGGTATTGGGGGGTTGAGGGGGAAGCTGCACAATGAAGGTTTTTGGGCTTAGGTAAGTAATGGGGGGAGGTGTTTAGGGGGTAGCTGCACGCTGAAGGTTTTAGGGCTTAGGTAAGTATTGGAGGGGTTGAGGGGGAGCTGCACACCGAAGGTTTTTGGGCTTAGGTAAGTATTGAGGGGGGCTGAGGGGGAGCTGCACACTAAAGGTTTTTGGGCTTAGGTAAGTAGTAAGAGGGGGGTTGAGGGGGAAGCTGCATACTGAAGGTTTTTGGGCTTAGGTAAGTATTAAGGGGGGGGGGGTTGAGGGGGAAGCTGCACACTGAAGGTTTTAGGGCTTAGGTAAGTAGTAAGAGGGGGGTTGAGGGGGAAGCTGCACACTGAAGGATTTTGGGCTTAGGTAAGTAGTAAGAGGGGGGTTGGGGGGAAAGCTGCATACTGAAGGTTTTTGGGCTTAGGTAAGTATTAGGGGGGGGGTTGAGGGGGGAAGCTGCACACTGAAGGTTTTTGGGCTTAGGTAAGTATTGAGCGGGGTTGAGGGGGAAGCTGCACATTGAAGGTTTTAGGGCTTAGGTAAGTATTGGGGGGTTGAGGGGGAAGCTGCATACTGAAGGTTTTAGGGCTTAGGTAAGTATTAGGGGGGTTAAGGGGGGAGCTGCACACTTAAGGTTTTTGGGCTTAGGTAGGTATTAGGGGGGTTGAGGTGGGAGATGCACACTGAAGGTTTTTTTACCTTTGTGCATAGAATGCATAAAGGTAAAAAATTTTCAGCCTTTAGATTCGCTTGAACTTGTCTTTGGCCAGTATTACAGCATTCAGCACCATGGACAGCGTAATAATACCCCTTCATTAAAGTAGAACTATAGGCAAAACTTTTTTTATTTTTTTTTATTTTGGATAACGTAAGGGAGGGTTATAACCCCTGTCCCCTGAAAGATTTATTTTTGCCCTCTTAATCCCATTAGGAAGATTTACCTTCACTTCCTGTCCCATATCCAAAACAGGAAGTGAGAGGAAATCCCTGCAAATTAACCACTATAAGACCGGAAGGATTTGCCCCCCTTTCTGACCAGGCCATTTTTTGCGATTCTGCACTGCGTTATTTTAACGGACAATAGCGCGGTCGTGCCACGCTGTACCCAAACATAATTTACGTCCTTTTTTCCCCACAAACAGAGCTTTCTTTTGGTGGTATTTGATCACCTGTGCAATTTTTAATTTTTGCGCTATAAACAAAAAAAAAAGTGACAATTTTGAAAGAAAAACGGAATTTTTCACATTCTGCTATATAACATTCCCAAAAAAAAAAAAATTTAAAAATCTAATTTTTTTAACGTTTTAGGCCAATTTGTTTTCTGCTACATATTTTTGGTAAAAAAAAAAAAAAATCACAATAAGCGTATTTTGATTGCCTTGCCCAAAAGTTATCGAGTTTACTAACTACGGAAAAAGATTTATGAAATTTTTTTTTTTTTTTTAACTAGTAATGGCGGCGATCTGTGATTTTTAGCAGGACTGCGACATTGTGGCAAACAGATCGGACCCCTAACTGAGATTACTATCAGTGCTAAAAATATGCACTGTTACTGTACTAATGACACTATGACACTGGCAGGGAAGGGGTTAACATTATGGGTGATCAAGGGGTTAAATGGGAGCCTAGGAGAGTGATTGTAACTGTGGGGGGGGGGGGGGCGTGGCTTCTGAAATGACCATAGAGACCTGTGATCCTATATTATGGGTTCCAATCCTGACAGTCTGCTTTTAACCACTTCACGACCGCCCGCCGCAGTTATACTGCGGCAGGCAGCAGCTCCTGCACAAACCGCCATAGGTATATATCGGTGGCACGCAGGCAGCTAGGGGGCGAGTGTGCACCGATGGCGGGGAAGCCGATGCATGGGGCAGGCGGCTCCGATTGCCGCCTGACACCCACGATCGTTCCACGCTGAGAGAGAAGAACGGTCAGCTGACCGTTCTTCTCCCTGGAATGATCACAGAGTGCCTGTGATGATCCTTCTATATAGGATCACAGGTCTCTATGATCATTTCACAAGCCACAACCCCCCCCCCCCCCCCACAGTTAGAAACACGCCCCTAGGTACACATTTAACCCCTTGATCACCCACACTGTTAGCCCCTCCACTGCCAGTGTCATTATTACAGTAACAGTGCATATTTATAGCACTGATTACTGTAGTAATGTCACTGGTCCCCCCAAAAGTGTCAAAAATGTCAGTTAGGGGTCCGATCTGTCCGCCGCAATGTTGCAGTCCCCCAAAAAAAATCGCAGATCACCGCCATTACTAGTAAAAAAAAAACAATAAAAATGGCGCAAACCAATCAAAATACGCTTATTGCAATTTTTTTTTTTACCAAAAATATGTAGCAGAAAACAAATTGGCCTAAAATGTTAAAAAAATTGGATTTTTTAATTTTTTTTTTTTTGAGAATGTTATACAGCAGAATGTAAAAAAAATTGGCCTAAAATGTTAAAAAAAATAGATTTTTTATTTATTTATTTTTTTGAGAATGTTATATAGCAGAAAGTGAAAAATATTGGCCCAAAATGTTAAAAAAATTTATATTTTTTAATTTTTTTTTGAGATTGTTATATAACAGGAAGTGAAAAATATAGTTTTTTTTTTTTTTTTTCAGAATCATCGCTCTTTTTATGTTTATAGCGCAAAAAATAAAAATTGCACAGGTGATGAAATACCACCAAAAGAAAGCTCTGTTTGTGGGGAAAAAAAGGACATCAATTTTATTTGGGTACAGCGTCGCACAATTGCGCAATTGTCCGTTAAAGTAACGCAGTGCCGAATCGCAAAATATGGCCTGGTCATTAAGGGGAAAAATCCTTCCGGTCTTGAAGTGGTTAAAGTACTAAGATTTCATAATTTGTTGCTGTGGGTAACCCAGGGGAACCCGCTTCAAGCAGCTCCCCTGGGGAGTAGTGCTACATTTATAATGGAAAGAGTCCTAGCAACAACTGACCCCACAGCAACATAAGACCCACCTTCAGCAACAATAGTTCCCCCACCAGCAAAAATAGACCTCAATCCTGTCCCATATCCAAAACAGGAAGTGAGAGGAAATCCCTGCAAATTAACCACTTTAAGACCGGAAGGATTTGCCCCCCTTTCTGCAGCACACCCCAGAACCCCTTGCATCAGGGGTGTAACTACAGGGGTTGCAGGGGTTGCAATTGCAACCGGGCCCCATGCTCCAGGGGGCCTGTGCGGCTCCCCTGTACACCTGGATAGGAGGGGCAGTGAGGGTAGCATGTAGAGAAATCACTGTCCTCCTTTTTCCTCCTGGAAAATGGAGGAGATTGGTTCCTCTGTATCCAGTTCTTGTGTTTTGCTGTCTCTGGGCCCCTGTGTGCTCCCCTGGTCCCCCCCCCCCCCACTGTGCTCCCTCCCCTCTCCTGCTGGCTGCTGCAACCGGGCCCTGGCATTCCACCACCGTGGGGAGGCCCTAAGATGGCAGGAAGGGAGCCCACTGCAGAACTTGTGAAAGGGTCCCGCTGCGGGACCGTAATAAAGGGCCCCGCAATGAGAGTAAAGGGACCCAGGATCAGTGGGAAGAGCCCCAGGCTTGAAGGGAAGGGCCCCGGCCAGGGGTCCGGGGGGCCCTTCATGGTTTCTTGCACTGGGGCCCTGAAGGTTCTAGTTACGCCTCTGCCTTGCATTACATGCATTCAGTGCTGGAGGTGCCGGAACAGCGTTCCTCCACGTTCCCACTGAAAAAAAGCTCTGCCAATAACTCACACCAGTTATGCAAAGAAAATAAAATGGTTTGTGTAAGATTTTTTTGCTTTGAACAAAAAAAGAGACTCGTAATGCATATGAACCAATACAATGGGTTCCAATCCTGACAGTTTGCTTTTAACCGCTTGCCGACCGCCGCACGACTACTTCTGCGGCGGTTAGCCCCTCACAGGCAAAGCGACGTAGGGCTACGTCGCTAGTCTGTGAGGCTCTAGGGTGCGAGCGCACGCCCTCGGAGGCACGGACCCGCCCGCGCGTGTGCCCGGCGGACCCTATGTCCGCCGGGCACTCACGATCTTCCGTTACACCGGAAGAAAGGCAGGCGGCTAATGTAAACAAAGCCGCCTGTCATTCTTCCCTGTGTAAGAATGGAGATCAGACGGTTCTACTATGTAGGACCATTGATCTCTGTTCTTACACTAGTAGCCACAGCCAATCACAGTTAGAAACACGCCCCTAGGACACACTTAACCCCTCCCTCTCCAATACAGTTAACTCCTTCACTGCCAGTGTCATTTTTACAGTAACAGTGCATATGTATAGCACTGATTACTGCAGTAATGTCACTGGTAACCCCAAAAGGGTCAAAAATGTCAGTCAAGGGTCCGATCTGTCCGTTGCAATGTTGCAGTCCCACAAAAAAAAAATCGCAGATCGCCGCCATTACTCGTTAAAAAAAAAAAAAAAAAATGACAAAAATCTTTCCCTTTGTTAGTAAACGAGATAACGTTTGCGCAAACCAATCAAAATACGCTTTTTGCGATTTTTTTTACCAAACATATGTAGCAGAAAACAAATTGGCTGAAAATGTTAAAAAATTTTGATTTTTACATTTTTTTGGAATTTCATATAAAAAAATGTGAAAAATATTGTTATTTTTGCTAAATTGTCGCTCTTTTTTTGTTTATAGCGCAAAAAGTAAAAATCGCACGGGTGATCAAATACCACCAAAAGAAAGCTCTGTTTGTGGGAAAAAAAGGACATCAAATTCGTTTAGATACAGCGTCGCACGACCGCGCAATTGTCCGTTAAAGTCACGCAGTGCCGAATCGCAAAATAGGCCCTGGTCAGGAAGGGGGTAAAATCTTGCAGTCTTGAAGTGGTTAAAGTACTAAGATTTCATAAGTTGTTGCTATGGGTAACCCAGAGGAACCCGCTTCAAGCATCTCCCAGGGGAGTATGCTACATTTATAATGGCAAGTCCTAGCAACAATGACCCCACAGCAACATAAGACCCACCTTCAGCAACAATAGTTCCCCCACCAGCAAAAATAGACCTCAATAAATAGACTCTGCAGCACACCCCAGAACCCCTTGCATTACATGCATTCAGTGCTGGAGGTGCCGGAACAGCGTTCCTCCACGTTCCCACTGAAAAAAAGCTCTGGCAATAACTCACACCAGTTATGCAAAGAAAAAAAAATGGTTTGTGTAAGATTTCTTTGCTTTGAACAACAAGGAGACTCGTAATGCATATGAACCAATACAATGGGTTCCAATCCTGACAGTTTGCTTTTAATGTTTAAAAAAACCCATTCAAGTAATTCAAAATCTATGTGATTGTGTTCTGCACTCGTCTCTACTTTCCAACCTGCAGTAAAAAAATAATGGTTGGCGCCTGATAGCTTGCTTTGAACAAGTGGCTCTTGATACATATGCACCGGTAAAACAACTTGGAGACACCGCTAAGGCACTTTCAATTCACTCTTCGCTATGTAACTTGAAACATTTGTGTTAAAATCAATAGAATAGGTAAGAGTCTCTGACAATGCAGCAACGTACATCCGCAGACGGGTAATATACTAGAAAGAAAGGCCTAAAAAATGTGAGCTCCAGACAAGGAACAAATCAAGAACGCGCTCTCCTGTATTTAAAGGAAGAAAGGCAAAAATTAAATCAAAGCGAAGAACGCTGAAATTCGCTCAAGTTGAGGCAATCATTCCGAGAGGACGCGGAGCGGCACATCCATCTCCTACCCAAGTCTGATCCAAAAAGCACCCAGAGGACAAACTTTAAAAGAAGGAACGTGGATATTTACTTGGGGATGCAGAAAGAGGACCTTGCCAAATAGAAGTACGTTTCCTCTGGAGGGCAATTAGGACGAGCAAGCCTCGCCGAGATGATAAATTAGCCGTGTTCTCCATTATGACTATGACCCGTGTTTTTTTGGAAGGATGGTAAAAGGCAAAAGACAGAAGGAATCGTAAATCCTGAAAGTATTATTTCGCTAACATGCTCCAAAGATTGAACGCGTGCCGCGTGTGGCGATATGCGCATTGCTCCCGCTGGGCCAGGGATAAGGTCTCATTCAGGGACAACGCACAACCATTATCCGTTATAAGGCTGCTCCCTGAAGCCTTTAGTCCGGGAACTCTGCTACAAAATACACTCACGAATGCCAGAGTTGACAATCCATCTCATTTAAAGGCATGCGTATCACTGGCCACCGCAATTGCTCTCTGTAGCAAAACAAAGCATCTACGTTCATAACAATAGTTGAGTACAGAGCCGTAAGAGACACACTCTCCATATGAAGAACTGCAAAAATAAAGCATAAAAATACGTATGCTTGCATGATGGCCTAATAGTGCTAGTTCTTTGTAGCACTGGAGCTTTAGGATAAAATAACACAAAAGCAATTATCTGCATGGAGTATGGATGGTAGGTTACTATTAGTGATCGACCGATATCAGTTTTTTAATGCCGATACCGATATTTTGGTCATCGGATATCAGTATCGGCCGATATTTTCGGACATGTAAAAACATTTATTTATTTTTTTTCCCTAAAGGTACTCCTTGTTGAGGGACCCCAAACCCCTCCTCGGCCCCGAAAAGCATTCAAAACACCAAGTTTGGCTGTTTTGAATGCTGTCAGTTTCTTTTAATTTGGCGCTGAGTACCCGGAAGTGATGTCATGACATCACTTCCGGGTTTTTTACATGGAGACCCGGGTCTTCTCTTCGGCGGTGGTGGAGGTAGGATGCCCAGGTCTCCCGGTGGGACAGGAAACTGCAGGAGGGGGACGTCCCCTCCCGCTCCTTGTAATGACAGCCGAGCGGCTTCTCAGCCTAGTACCAACTGAGCATGGTTTAACCCAGGGGTGTAACTACAGGGGTTGCAGGGGTTGCAATTACAACCGGCCCCCATGCTCCAGCCTGTGCGGCTTCCCTGTACACCTGGATAGGAGGGGCGGCGGGGGCAGCATGTAGAGAAATCACTGTCCTCCTTTTTCCTCTTGCAACCACAGGAGGTAAATGGAGGAGATTGGTTCCTCTGTATGCTGCCCCCGCCACTCCTCCTATCTAGTTCACTTGTGTTCTGCTGTCTCTGGGCCCCGTGTGTGCTCCCCTGGTCCCCCCAACTGTGCTCCCTTTCCTCTCCTGCTGGCTGCTGGAGGGGATGTGTCACAATAGGGAACCAGGAAGGGGTCAGTAAATATGTAATTTACCAGCTTCTTACTTTTCTGTTTCTGAATGGACAGAGTCATAGTCAGTGACATTGTAAAAAATAAAGTAAAATGATAAAAAAATAATACAATAAAAATACCAAAAAATAAAAACTACTGACTCCAGTGGGTGAACTTCCAGGATCGCAATGGTCACACTTGTGACCGGGCCCTGGCATGCTACCACCATGGGGAGGCCCCAAGATGGCAGGAAGGGGGCCCACTGCAGAACTTGTGAAAGGGTCCCGCTGCAGGACCGTAATAAAGGGCCCCGCAATGAGAGTAAAGGGCCCCAGGATCAATGGGAAGAGCCCCAGGCTTGAAGGGAAGGGCCTCGGCCAGGGGTCCGGGGGGCCCTTCATGGTTTCTTGCGCCGGGGCCCTGAAGGTTCTAGTTACGCCTCTGGTTTAACCACTTTACCACCGGAGGATTTTGCTGTCTTACATCCAGGCCACTTTTTGCGATTTGGCACTGTGTGACTTTAACTGACAATTGCGCGGTCATGCAACGTCGTACCCTAACGAAATTTACGTCCTTTTTTCCCCACAAACAGAGCTTTCTTTTGGTGGTATTTGATCACCTTTTGCGATATTAATTAAAAAATGCGACAATTTTGAAAAAATAACAATATTTTTCTACTTTGACAGTTAAAAAATATCCAATATATTCAATTTGTGTCATATATTTAGGCCAAAATGTATTTAGCTACATGTCTTTGACAAAAAAAATTCTCAATGAGCGTTTTTTTAACCGCTTTATGACCGGAAGGTTTTACCCCATTCCTGACCAGGCCATATTTTGCGATGCGGCACTGCGTTACTTTAACGGACAATTGCGCGGTCATGCAACGCTGTACCCAAATTAAATTTATGTCCTTTTTTCCCCACAAATAGAGCTTTCTTTTGGTGGTATTTGATCACCTGTGCGATTTTTAATTTTTGCGCTATAAACAAAAAAAGAGCGACAATTTTGAAAAAACAACAATATTTTTCACATTTTTTTATATGAAATTCCGCCCCCCCCCCCCCCCCAAATGTAAAAATCAAAATTTTTTATCATTTTAGGCCAATTTGTTTTCTGCTACATATTTTTGGTAAAAAAAAATCACAATAGGCGTATTTTGATTGGTTTGCGCAAAAGTTATTGCGTTTACTAACTAAGGGAAAGATTTCTGTCATTTTTGGTGTTTTTTTTTTAATGAGTAATGGCGGCGATCTGCGTTTTTTTTTGCGGGACTGCGACATTGCGGCGGACAGATCGGACCCTTGACTGACATTTTTGACACTTTTGGGGTTACCAGTGACATTACTGCAGTAATCAGTGCTATACATATGCACTGTTACTGTAAAAAATGACACTGGCAGTGAAGGGGTTAATTTTACTGGAGAGGGAGGGGTTAATGTATGCCTGGTGCTTACTGACGTGTCGGGGGGGAGGTGACTGAGTGAGTCAGGGACAGATCGGATGTTCAGCTATGCTGAACACTGCGATCTGTCACTCCCTGTCACTTAGGAGATCCGCCTGCTCTGTTTACACAGGCGGGTGGATCTCCAAACTAGATTCCCCGACGATCGGGGAAGAGCAGCGGCGATCGCCGCCGCTCCTCCCCTGGCCCAACTCCCGCTGTGAATGAAAACAGTGGGAGCGCGCCTCCGGCGGCGCGCAAGCGCCGCCTACAGGGGGAGGAGTCCAGCGACGTAGGTCTACGTCGCTGGACGGAATCGTGCTACTTTGCCGCAGTACGGTCAACGTGACCGGTCGGCAAGTGGTTAAACACCACGGCCTACCTGAGTATTGTTGCTGACCATGTCCATCCCTTTATGACTACAGTGTCCCCATCTTCTGATGGCTCCTTCCATTAGGATAATGCACCATGTCACAAAGCTCTAATCATCCCACCACTGGTTTCTTCACCATGACAATGAGGTCACTGTCCTCCAATGGCCTCCACACTCACCGGATCAGGTCACTTCACTCCAATGGCCTCCACACTCGCCAGATCCGGTCACTGTCCTCCAATGGCCTCCACACTCACCAGATCAGGTCACTGTACTCCAATGGCCTCCACACTCACCAGATCCGGTCACTGTACTCCAATGGCCTCCACACTCACCAGATCAGGTCACTGTCCTCCAATGGCCTCCACACTCACCAGATCAGGTCACTGTAATGCAATGGCCTCCACACTCACCAGATCAGGTCACTGTACTCCAATGGCCTCCACAATCACCAGATCAGGTCACTGTACTCCAATGGCCTCCACAATCACCAGATCTCATCCAATAGAGCACCTTTGGGATGTTGTGGAACGGGGGGTTGGCATCATGGATGTGCAGCCGACACATCTGCAGTAACATGTCAATTTGGACCAAAATCTCTGAGGAATGTTTCCAACGCCTTGTTAAATCTATGTCACAAAGAATGAAGGCAGTTCTGAAGGCAAAATGGGGTCCAACCCGGCGTCCTCAATAAAGTGGCTGGTGAGTGTATATGTAGAACATGTGAACCAGACCATTGAGCTCCTGTAAAGTGTAATATTTCAATAAACTTTTACCCGACTTCCAGTCATCCCATTTATTATTCTTCCAACCTTACAGCAACTCAGGAGCAGAGCACCAGAGCAGCAGCAGAGGGACCAAAGTCAAACACTATGTTTTAGAGGATACATTTATTAAATAGAGTTATGGAACCTGAGCTGGAATATGTATGAGCCTAATTTACGCTAATATAGTCCTTTTATAATGTTACCACCAAGAACATGGCCTGCCTGAATAAAACCTTAAAAAAAGACATTGCCCGATACATGAGCTTTATTATTACTTCATTAAATCTTGGTATAACCGGCGGTGAGAGACATACATTGGTGGCCAAGGCTGACCTCTAATTGCCTGGCTGCCATGTTGATCCATTGGTTTTAATAATTTTCCAGTCACTGACCTAAGGTTTAGTCTGGATTTACACCTTTCTGTGTGCGATATTATTATTTTTTTTATCATTTTTCAATTTGTGTTTTTCATGCATTCTGCGTACTTTGTTGATTTTTGCCAACCATCAAAATGTTGAGTAAATGAGATGTTGCTATGGAAGTTGCTGGTTACCATGCACACTAATCAGATCAAAATACACCTTGCAGGCATTTTCATGTGCCGCCATTGTCATTAATAGAAATATAGAAACCTATATATAGACACCTGCCTTTACATGCACATGACCTTTAATGGCATCCCAGTCTTAGTCCATACGGTTCAATATTGAGTTGGCCCACCCTTTGCAGCTGTAACAGCTTCAACTCCTCTGGGAAGGCAGTCCACAGGGTTTAGGAGTGTGTCTATGGGAATGTTTGACCATTCTTCCAGAAGCGCATTTGTGAGGTCAGGCACTGATGTTGGACGAGAAGGCCTGGCTCACAGTCTCCTCTCGAATTCATCCCAAAGGTGTTCTATCGGTTTGAGGCAGGCCAGTCAAGTTCCTCCACCCCAAACTCGCTCATCCATGTCCTTATGAACCTTGCTTTGTGCACTGGTCCAAATCATTTGGTGGAGGGGGGATTATGGTGTGGGGTCGTTTTTCAGGGGTTCGGCTTGGCCCCTTAGTTCCAGTGAAGGGAACTCTTAAGGCGTCAGCATACCAAGACATTTTGGACAATGTTATGCTCCCAACTTTGTGGGAACAGTTTGGGGATGGCCCCTTCCTGTTCCAACATGACTGCGCACCAATGCACAAAGCAAGGTCCATAAAGACATGGATAAGGGAGTATGGAGTGAAGGAAATTGACTGGTCTGCACAGAGTCCTGACTTCAACCTGAGAGAACACCTTTGGGATGAATTAGAGCACAGACTGCGAGCCAGACAATCTTGTCCAACATCAGTGCCTGACCTCACAAATGCGCTTCTGGAAGAATGGTCAAACATTCCCATAGACACACTCCTAAACCTTGTAGACAGCCTTCCCAGAAGAGTTGAAGCTGTTATAGCTGCAAAGGGTGGGCCAACTCAATATTGAACCCTATGGTCTAAGACTGGGATGCCGTTAAAGTTCATGCCCAATACTTTTGACAATATAATGTAGATCTGGGAAGTCCATCCAAGTTTTACCTTGTGTTGGGCCCTGATGAAGGAGAAATGGTGATGCTCCTGAAATGCATTTGATGTTTTTAATATGGCTTTTTTTTATCAACAATTAAAATATTCTTGAACTCTAATCCGGTTTTGGTCTGGAGCTCCTATCTGTATTTCTTTAGTTTGAGCTACTCTTAGGTGCCCATCAATGGAAGCCTTGCTGTGTGAGAGCAGCCTCACCTGAGCTACTGGTGTTTTTCCAGTTGGAGTCTTACCATTCAGTGTTACGCAAGTACCCTGTTAACCACTTACCCCTAAATCATATACTTGTACGTCTTTTGGATTCATGTGGTTATACTGGGATGATGCTTGCAGCTCCAGGCATCTTCCTGGTATTGTTTTTTTCAGCTGGCAGTTGGCTTTCTTGTAAAAGCAATCCTAGAACCTAATTAGTTGCTGGATTGCTTTTATAAGCAGCACGAAGTCCCTCCCCGGATGGGGAACCGCCACCAATGGTTGTTACAATTCCAAGGGTTCCTATCCTCTACCAAATACATGATCCATTCTCCTGAAATCCACGATTTCAGGAGAACCCTATTAAAATGCTCCAGATGAAGCTTTCAAAAAGGCGAAACATGTTGAGCAATGTTGAATATTTATCTTTGAACAACTGAATACAGCATCAGCTGGTCTGGTTGGACGGCAGTTCCTGATTTCTGTCACCCTTCGGCAAGATCCGTCTGAGGTGAAGTATTTGCTTATATATAAGTTTGCAATACTCTCTGTATACTCTATGGCCTCTGCTAAAAAATATTTATATATAATGTTTGGGGGTTCTAAGTAATTTTCTAGCAAAAAAAATACAGATTTTTACTTGGGAACAAAAAGTGTCAGAAATAGGCCTGGTCTTCAGGTACTATGAATGGAGCCCAAGGGTCCTTGAAGAGATGCCTACAGGGACTCTGGGGCTCCATTCATACTGTATTGAATGTTAATGTGTTATTTATATCATTTATTGATAAAAGGCTGCTATGGCCAATGAACTCCGATTTGTGTCATGTGTGGTTACCTATGTATGGATAAATGGTGGAATGATAATCAAGGAGTATTGGAGATAAATTATTATTATTATCCTAGGCATGTGAAATCTCTGCACTCAATTCCATGCATTTTACATCAAGTCTTTCTTATACAGTAGGTATGATTGCCAAAACCATTGGGACAGTTAAGCCCCGTACACACGCAACGATTATCGGCCGGCCGACCGATCGTCCGTCTTTTGTCCAAAGTAGTGTTTTGTTGGTTGGAATGTGCTCTAGACTGCACACAAATTTTGTCGCCCAACAAAATTCTACTTCAGAAGTGATGTCATGTGTTGGATTGTTTTCTTTGTGTTCTTTCTCCTCTGAGCATGCCCAGACTTGCTCATCAGATCTTTCCCTGTTGAAATCTGTACTGACTGCACGAAAATCGGCCGTTGTGTTGACGGCCAACAAAAATTTTATAGTCTGCACACCAGATTTTTTTCTGCCGAAAAGTCGGAGTCGGTTGTCGGAAGCATCATACTAACAAGCCGAAAATCGGCAGATCGGTCGTTGGCCGAAAATTCCCTGCCAATTTTCGACCTGTGTGTACGGGGCTTCAGTCTCTAAGGAGATTATTTTTCATATGTTTGATTTCAGTTCCAATGCCTCATACGCTACATTTGCCGCTCTTTTACTTTGACTGCAGTTCCTCATGTCAACCATTCCTATGAAGATTATACAACAAACACGCACACTTCAAAGATTTAAAAATGTGGTAAGATTATGAAGGAAGGGCCACGTCTGATAAAACTCTGAACTTTTGCATGTTGGGTATTTCATCTTAAAGCACTGGTGTTATATAATGGAGTTCAAGGTTTCCTTTCATGGCTTAACTGGGGAAGAACCAATTTAAAGTACAACTAAAGACCTCCAGAGATCCCATCTGCCCAATTATCAAACCTGAAGGATTCATCTCCAATGATCTTTAGCCTTCAAACATTTTCTACAAGGAAGCTACCACCTTCCCAGCTAGCATTGCAAATAAGCAGCTTCTCTACATTTCATCGGTGAATTGTTCTCCAGAAGCTGTGGCAGGACTATTAAGCTGCAACCCTGCAAACTATTCCTAATTGGACAGCCATGGAGTATTTAACAAATGATGGAGATTCTCTAGATCAGATCTCCACCTCTCGGGTGGGGGTAATTATAGCCACATGCATAGTATAGTTTTCTTATGATTTATTTTTTTAGACATTTAAATATGAAATACTATATATGAGAATGTCCACTACCATTTCATCAGGTGGATGCAAATCTTCTCTTTACAAGTTTATTATGCTTTAAAGTGTATTTCTTTATTATTAATAATAATAAATAAATAAATGAGATACCATATCTGAAAATGTAAACTTTACTATTTCCATTAATCAAGGGGAATGTAGGGTTTCTCCTTAAAGATATAGCGCTACCCCCTAGAGGTCCACTTGACTTTGGGCCAAGCTTGCAGGAGCTCTATGTCCCCTGGCTTGAAAATATCAACCCACCTGACTGCCTAGTAAAGTGTCCCTGGACAAGGGACTGGGTTTAGCTGTTGGCACTGTCCTGGAAAAGTTTGATGGATATTGCATCTGGCAGCTTTCTCCCTTTTAGGCCCTGGGGTGTAGAGGTACTCACACTGCCCCTGGAAATCCTGCTGCTTTTGAGAAGACTGCTGTTCAGGCCTCTTGCTTTCCAGGTTTTCCCATGCTAGCCAGGGTGTCCCTTGGATGAGGCTGCAGGGTAGTGGAGATCCCTCTGTCCTTTTTCCTTCCTTCCTTGGCTTCCAGCCTGGAGGCAGAGCCCCCTCTGCCCCAGGGTCCCCTCCCAGACTTTCCAGGTTTTCCTATGCTGGCCAGGGTGTCCCTTGGATGAGGCTGTAGGGTAGTGGAGATCCCTCTGTCCTTTTTCCTTCCTTCCTTGGCTTCAGGGTCCCCTCCCAGACTACACAACACATCCTCAACACTCTATCTTCCAGCAGAAGATTACCCTGCTGGCCAGGCTCTGCAATATTTATAGGCTGACCCAACCACCCTGCCAGGCCTCCTGCCTGGGGATTGGCAAGATTCCCATAAATACGCAGATCACAGCCTCTTGACCTCCACCCACTAGCTTCTAGAAACTTCCAGTAGCTTCTAGAACCAGAGGGAGGTACCAGAGGCCTGACCTGTAGAGCCCTCCAGGCTGACCTACAGTAACTCTGACCAATTAACCATACTCACACAGTCTACTGTGAATCAAACACAATTTTCCTCACTCTAAACTGTACACTATAGGGTGCTACATAGACCAATTATAAGGCTTTGCTAAGAATGTACTCATACACCCCAGCGCTCAGGAAGCACAGACATCTGAATAGTGTCACACTGTGATTATGATAATCTCCAGAGATGACTTCAACTGATATACTCCACTGGTGCAGTCCTTCTCAGACAGGGGAATCTTTACAGAAAACGTTAAAAACAAACAGGAGTGTGCAAGGGCGTAGTGCATAATCAAAAACCTTTATTAAAAAACGCCAAACGCAAAAAAACATACTCGCAAGTAGAACAATAAGCAAGCATAAAATCCCATTGTAGAATAATCCATCAGTTGGGCGGTATCACCAGGCCCAAGCCATCACTTGAATTGGCAAGCTTACGTGTTTCAGGGGACGCACCCCCTTCCTCTGAGCTAAACTAATCTAAGGCCCACGTCATCCTTAATAGATCCACTTGTATAGAAACACTGACTGCCCACCTCCAATCAAATTTGTACTTGCTTCTGTGGGGCATCTCTGGGTGTCAGTTTATAACCCTATCTGTTGCAATGGTCGATATCACATCTCAGCCACTTGCTAGTAGTAGTTGGTCACATTCTACTGGACCTGTTTTATAATGTTGAAGACATTTCCTAGTTTCTACAGCCACATCACAGACATCCCTGCTGAGTGCTTAGTCAGGACCATCCCTTCCTTGTGAGGTTGAAAACCTTCAATATAACCCTCAGATGTGTTGGCATTGTATAAGCAAAAAGAAAGAAAAGTAGAGAGAAGACCGCCGCTACATAAGTGAAGCTTTTATTAAAAATAGGTCGCTAAAGGTTTTCTCAGACGCAAGCATTACTTCCTGTCCGCTGGACCCTCTTCCCTCACAGCTACTACAGTCACCTTCTTCTTCTATCCTATGTTCCCTCACTCACATCTCCAATCTCTCTCTCTCTCTAATGGCACCTTCCCCTCCCCTCCCCTCTAAAACAGAAGCTGATCACCCCCATATTTAAAAAGACCTCACTGGACCCCACCGCCTAAACAGCTTAAGACCAATCTACTTGCTCCCGTTTACCTCTAAACTTTTAGAAGGCTTAGTCTACAACCAGCGTCTGAGCTCCTACCTCATTGACAACGACCTTCTAGACCCCTTACAGTCAGGCTTTCACTTACTTCACTTCACTGAAACTGCCCTTCTAAAACTCACTAATAATTTACTAATGGCTAAAACCAATGGCCACTACACTATACTCATACTACTAGACTTCTCTGTGGCCTTTTATACTGTTAACCATCCCCTCCCCCTCAAAAAACTCTACTCTCTCAGCCTCCAAAACTCTGCTCTCTCCCGATTCTCCTCCTACCTATCACAGTGCACCTTCAGTGATACTTATAACTCTATCTCCTCCTATCCACTTCCTCTTTCTGTAGGGGCTCCCCTAGGTCAAGGGTCTTCAAACTATGGACCTCCAGTTGTTCAGGAACTACAATTCCCATCATGCCCAGTCATGTCTGTGAATGTCAGAGTTTTGCAATGCCTCATGGGATTTGTAGTTCTGCAAGAGCTGGAGGGCCGTAGTTTGAGGATCCCTGCAGCCTAGGTTCTGTCATCAGACCCCTCCTCTTCTCAATCTACACTTCCTCCCTTGGTCACTTGATAAAATCTAATGGCTTACAGTACCATGTCTATGCTGAGATCACACAAATATATCTCTCTACTCCTCACCTCACTCCTTCAGTCTCCTCTTGCATTACTAACTTACTAACTGACATATCAGTACGGATGTCACACCACTTCCTCAAACTCAATCTTTTTAAAACTGAGTTTACAATATTCCCCTCTGCCCGCGTCCCCTCCCCGGACTTCTCCATCAAGATCAATAATACAATGGTCAGTCCCTCCCAAAATGCTAGGGTGCTAGGTGTAACCCTGGACTCTGACCTGTCCTTTCAGCCCCAATTTAAATCACTGTTCAATACTTGTAGACTTCACCTCCGTAACGTCTCCAAAATACACCCCTTTTTAACCAATAAAACCACTAAGAAACTTATTCACTCCCTTGTTATCTCTCACCTTGACTATTTGTAACTCCCTCCTCATTGGCCTACCTTTTCGCAAGCTATCCTCTCTTCAGTCTATCATGAACGTCGCCAGACTCATCCACCTTATCAACTGTTCATTGTCTGCCATCCCTATCTGCCAATCCCTCCACTGGATTGCCCAATGAATATAATTCAAAACACTAATAATAACATACAAAGCCATTTACAACTCTGCCCTGAGCTACATCACCAATATTATCTCTAAATAGCACCCAAACCTCTCCTCCCAAGACCTCCTGCTCTGTAGTTCCCTTGTCGACCCCTCCCATGCTCATCTCCAGGACTTCTCCAGAGCCTCTCCCATTCTCTGGAGCTCGCTAGCCCATTCTGTTCATCTATCTCCTACTTTGTCCACTTTTAGGCGATTCCTGAAAACCCATCTCTTCAGGGAAGCCTATCTTGCCTTCAGCTAATAACTGAATCTTCTATTTCTCCCATCAGTTCATCCCTCACAATTAATACCTTTTATTATACCAGACCCTCCCTATTAGATTGCAAGGGCAGGGCCCTCCTAACCATCCTGTATTGAATTGTATTGCTAGTGTATTGTCTCCCTTTATATTCTAAAGCACTGCACAAACTGTTGGGGGTTATAAACCCTATATAATAATATTAAAATAATAAGGAACTGAAGAATAATAAATATTGCATTTTCATGTAAAATGTATTAAAAAGCATATCCAACTACATTTCAAGATCACATTGTAGCATGAAATAGATTTTTCTCCTTCCCTGCTTGCTTTTTGACTCCCCCGGTGACTACCTCCTTTGACTATCCCCCCTCCTAAGCTATGTCTATTTCCACCCACTCTTCTTCTTTCCTCCTTTCTTGTTGTATTTGTATGTCGTGATGTATTCACCGATGACAGTGGACGATATAGTTGGGTCGGCCTGCCGCTGTTGCCCCCTTCCATCTGCAAATTCTGGTTTTAACTCTGGTAGATGGATCCTGAGGGCCAGGTCGACTATTTCTGAGGAATGGTGGGATCCCCTTGACTGGACCCAGGAGGGGGTCTCCGGATGTTTCGCAACCTTTATGGTGCTCGGAGACCTCGGCCTGGGCAGGTATTTAGCAATCCCCAATTCCCCTTGGGGGGGGGGGGGGTGGTTAGCAGGGCCGGACTGGGGATAAAAACCAGCCCTGGAAATAATTTCAAACCAGCCCCATAACATTATTATACCAACCCAACAGCTTAACGTCACCTCACCCTGTTTTCAGGTGATCATAGATTGTATTACATCCCCATCTATAAAAGAGATATGGAGCACATACCGCTCGTCACTAAGATTCCCAATATACCCTCTGTATCCCCTTCCAGTAAACGTTCATACTAGTGATCGACCGATATAGGTTTTTCATTGCCAATACCGAACTTTTAGCCAATGCATATCGGTATCGGATGATATTTTTGTACATTTAAAATGTTTTATTTTTTTTTTTTTTTTAAAAGTACTTTTGTGGAGGGATCTGGGAGAGGAGGAACCCCTCCTCTGCACTTAAATGCATTAAAAACGCCAAGTTTGGCTGTTTTGAATGCCGTAATTTTTTTTAATCTGGCGCCAGACAGTACCCGGAAGTGATATTACTCATGACATCACTTCCGGGGTTTTGCGTGGAGACCCAATCAGAGCCGAATGTGGCTTTGATCGGGTATTCGACAGCCGTGCAGGCTGGTTGCCCAGGTCTCCCAGTGGGACAGGAGACCTGGACGAGCCGTGGAAGGCTCCCCTCCAGCTCCTTGTAACGACAGCCGAGTGGCTTCTCAGCATCGGTTGTCATTATAAACAGCTGACCGTCGGCTATGGACGCCGGTACCGGGGTGACGCCTCAAGCTGCAGGCATCACTCCGGTAAACGCACTTTCCGGAAATATCGGCAATATTGGCCACCTCCGATATATCGGGGAAAGTGCATTTCTTTGCTGATAATCGTGTCTAACGTAGCACTGAGTCTCTAAAGCAGGGGTAGGCAACCTATAAAAGATGGAGATCTACCTGAACAACATTGAAGAGATCAAAGATCACCGGGGTGCAGAGCTACCTTTTTTAGAATCCCCTTTTTATCGTTTATTTTTTTTCAAATTAACTAGCAAATCCATAATAAAAATTAAAGATGGCATAAAGAAAACCCTGAAAAAACTACTAAAACTAATGTCACTGTAAAAATATAAACTTAGCCTACCTTAAAAGTTAGCTTCAGTGAGAATCTCGTCATTCACTTTCATTCACATTTTTTTTGTCTAGTCTGGGGGGGTAATTGGTTGCCCCCACAAGTCAGATGCCGGAGTCCATCATGAAGGCAGAACATCTGGTACTGCAAGCGGATTTTCTTGATTAGTTTCAAGCCTGGCTATGTGCTCTGATTTCTGGCCAGTGTCAGTAGTATGTAGAGCAGTGTACAGAGGTCAGTAGTATGTAGGGCAGTGTAAAGGGGTCAGTAGTATGTAGGGCAGTGTACAGAGGTCAGTAGTATGTAGGGCAGTGTACAGAGGTCAGTAGTATGTAGGGCAGTGTACAGAGGTCAGTAGTATGTAGAGCAGTGTACAGAGGTCAGTAGTATGTAGGGCAGTGTACAGAGGTCAGTAGTATGTAGGGCAGTGTACAGAGGTCAGTAGTATGTAGAGCAGTGTGCAGAGGTCAGTAGTATGTAGGGCAGTGTACAGAGGTCAGTAGTATGTAGGGCAGAGTACAGAGGTCAGTAGTATGTAGGACAGTGTACAGAGGTCAGTAGTATGTAGGGCAGTGTACAGAGGTCAGTAGTATGTAGGGCAGTGTACAGAGGTCAGTAGTATGTAGGGCAGTGTACAGAGGTCAGTAGTATGTAGAGCAGTGTACAGAGGTCAGTAGTATGTAGGGCAGTGTACAGAGGTCAGTAGTATGTAGAGCAGTGTACAGGGGTCAGTAGTATGTAGGGCAGTGTACATAGGTCAGTAGTATGTAGAGCAGTGTACAGGGGTCAGTAGTATGTAGGGCAGTGTACATAGGTCAGTAGTATGTAGAGCAGTGTACAGGGGTCAGTAGTATGTAGGGCAGTGTACAGAGGTCAGAAGTATGTAGGGCAGTGCACAGAGGTCAGTAGTATGTAGGGAAGTGTACAGGGGTCAGTAGTATGTAGGGCAGTGTACAGAGGTCAGTAGTATGTAGGGCAGTGCACAGAGGTCAGTAGTATGTAGGGCAGTGTACAGAGGTCAGTAGTATGTAGGGCAGAGTACAGAGGTCAGTAGTATGTAGGGGAGTGTACAGAGGTAGCATATAGGGCAGTGTACAGAGGTCATCAGTATGTAGGGCTGGGGTAAGGGGGCACAGTACTACGGGATCAGAAGGGCACCGTGCAGGGGGGGGGGGTCAGGAGGGCAGGGTATTGGGGGGTCAGGATGGCTGGAGTGTCAAGAGGGCATGGCACCGGGGTGGACAGGAGGATATGGTATTGGGGGGATCAGGAGGGCTGGGGTGTCAAGAAAACTGGGGTGTCAAAAGGGCATGGTGCTATGGTGTCAGAAGGCCATGGAGCTGGGGGTCAGGAGAGCATGGCATTGGGGTTCAGGAGGGCATGGTGCTGGGTGTTCAGGAGGGCATGGCTTTGGGGGGGGGTCAGGAGGGCACGGCACTGAGAGTTCAGGAGGGCATGGCGCTGGGAGTTCAGTAGGGCATGGCGCTGGGAGTTCAGGAGGGCATGGCGCTGGGGTTCAGGAGGGCATGGCACTGGGGTTCAGGAGGGCATGAGGCTGGGGGTCAGGAAGGTATGGCGCTGGGGGTCAGGAGGGCATGGCAGGGGGAGCTCAGGAGAGCATGGCCTTGGGGTTCAGGAGAGCAAGGCGCTGGGGGTCAGGAGGGCATGGCGCTGGGGGTCAGGAGGGCATGGCGCTGGGGGTCAGGAGGGCATGGCGCTGGGGGTTAGGAGGGCATGGCGCTGGGGGTTCAGGAGGGCATGGCGCTGGGTGTTCAGGAGAACATGGCGCTGGGGGTAGGGAGGGCATGGTGCTGGGGGTCAGTAGCATGGCACTGGGGGTTCAGGTGGGGCATGGTGCCGGGGGTCTGGAGGGGACGGCACTGGGGTTCAGGAGGGCATGGGCATGGCACTGGGTGTTCAGGTGGGGCATGGCGCCGGGGGTCTGGAGGGGATGGCACTGGGGTTCAGGAGGGCATGGCACTGGGGGTTCAGGTGGGGCATGGCGCCGGGGGTCTGGAGGGGATGGCACTGGGGTTCAGGAGGGCATGGGTATGGCACTGGGGGTTCAGGTGGGGCATGGCGCCGGGGGTCTGGAGGGGATGGCACTGGGGTTCAGGAGGGCATGGGTATGGCACTGGGGGTTCAGGTGGGGCATGGCGTCGGGGGTCTGGAGGGGATGGCACTGGGGTTCAGGAGGGCATGGGCATGGCACTGGGTGTTCAGGTGGGGCATGGCGCCGGGGGTCTGGAGGTGATGGCACTGGGGTTCAGGAGGGCATGGGTATGGCACTGGGGGTTTAAGTGGGGCATGGCGCCGGGGGTCTGGAGGTGATGGCACTGGGGTTCAGGAGGGCATGGGTATGGCACTGGGGGTTTAGGTGGAGCATGGCGCCGGGGGTCTGGAGGTGATGGCACTGGGGTTCAGGAGGGCATGGGTATGGCACTGGGGGTTTAGGTGGAGCATGGCGCCGGGGGTCTGGAGGTGATGGCACTGGGGTTCAGGAGGGCTGGGGTGTTAGAAGGGCACAGATGTCTTTTACTGCAGAGTGGGGTTGGGGTAAAGAAGGTGCAGTGGCAAACCCACATGACATATCTTGGCTCTGAGTCATGTGTTGCCTTCCCACCTGGCATCACCCAAAAACCCTTAGGATCGGGGAGGAGGGAATGTGGGGATGAGTGCAGAGGGAGGGATCATAATCGGCGTCGGCGTGCCCGTGACAGTTACCAGTCGGGTCGCACTCGCAGCCTCGCCCGCACGCTCAGCCAGCCTCCCTCCACTGACTCAGCTAGTCAATTTTCCCGCCGCTGAGCCGCCCCGCCCCCGTGACCGTCCCGCCCCCGTGACCGTCGGCGTCCTGACAGCTCACAGCGGCTGACGTCACACGAGTGGACCCCAGTGATTAAAGCGGCGCTGCGGCGGCCCTTAAAGCGGCGATGCGGCTGCGCCGGCCTTAAAGCGGCGATGCGGCTGCGCCGGCCCTTAAAGCGGCGATGCGGCTGCGGCGGCCCTTAAAGCGGCCCCAGGGCCAGCGGCCCACCGGGAAACCTCCCGGTATCCCGCTAGGCCAGTCCGGCCCTGGTGGTTAGTGGCAGGTCTTCTCCCATTTTCCTACAAGTTTTCAACTGTTTGAGTATTATGTGGGAGGGAAGGTTGCAGGATAACATGAAAGTCACACCCGGTTGTCCCATCATACCTTTCACCTTGGTATAGGGCTGGGGTTTAATATCCTGCAGGATTTGTTTTATAGATATGTTCTACTTTTGACTCATTTGATTGTTACCTGATTACAACTGCCACTGTATACCTCTACTGGTTTGAGGTTCTATTCAATTGATTGTTTGGTCTTATACATTGTATTGTGTTTGACAAAATAAAAACCTTTTTGATTGAAAAAGCATATCCATAAGGCTCGGTTCACATCTAGGATTTCCGGATCGTGGGCAGAATCGCCGTGATTCTGCCCGCGATCACGAATTTGCTGCAAATCGCGGGATGCGCTTGTGATCCCCGTCACTTCCAAAGGCACCCTGATTGTGGTGCAATTTTAACGTGAGTGTTGCCCCGACAACTCACTGTAAAATTTCAGAAACAGAATCACGGGACGCCTGTCCCTCCAAAGAAGTTCTAGGACTACTTTTGAGCGACAGACGTCCTGTGATTCTGTTTGCACAATTTTGCCGTGATTTGTCAAGCGAAAATCGTGGAAAAATCGCGCCACAATCGGAGTGCTATTGGAAGTAACAGGGATTGCAAGCGCGCCCTACGATTTGTGTTGATTCGGGGTCGCAGGCAGAATCAGGCAGATCCGGGACTCCTAGATGTGAATGGAGCCTAAGTCTCCAGCAGATGGCTGCTTTCCAGGTGGTCAACAGTGAGCAAGCCCCTCTGGGTGGATGTGATGTAAGGTGCTTGGAGCCAGGAAGTCAACCAAGAGAACACCAGGAAGAACCAGCAGCAGTAGTAGACTATATGAGTATACCACAGAGATGATACCCACTGTGGACAGTAAGGAATTGTTACAGGCTGAGCAGATGGCCATGATAACGTCATATGCAGGGCCGGTGCTACCACTAGGCAAACTAGGCAGCCACCTAGGGCGTACTGCCACCTAGGGCGCAGCCATGGCCAGTGCCACATTTTTCTCCTGTCACCTCCTTATCCCGGTGGATGTCACCTCTAGAGAGGGGGGCAGTGTGTACAGGAAGGGGGGTGTAGGCAGGGCCGGTGCTACCACTAGGCGAACTAGGCAGCCGCCTAGGGCGTACTGCCACCTAGGGCACAGCCATGGCCAGTGCCACATTTTTCTCCTGTCACCTCCTTATTCCGGTGGATGTCACCTCTAGAAAGGGGGGCAGTGTGTACAGGAAGGGGGGGTGTAGGGTTAAAGGGGGGCAGTGTGTATAGGAAGGGGGGGAGGTGTAGGGTTAAAAGGGGTGTAGCAATAAAGGGGGGCAGTGTGGGAAGGAAGTGGGTGTAGCATTAAAGGAGGGCAGTGTGTGCAGGAAGGGAGATGTAGGGTTAAAGGAGGGCAGTGTGTACAGGAAGAGGGGTGTAGGATTCAAGAGGGCAGTGTATACAGTAAGGGGAGTGTAGGGTTAAAGGGGGGCATTATGTGTAGGAAAGGGGGCAATATGTACAGTTTTTTTTTTTTTGGGGGGGGGGGCACAAGTAGCTGGTCTTGCCTAGGGCGCAAAATAGTCTAGCACCGGCCCTGGTCATATGTGACATAGTTGGATGTGGCTATGTGTTTCAGGGTGGGAAACCCCTTTCTCAAGCTTTTAGGGTGTTTGTGCCCTTTGCAAGTTTTTACTTACTGTGTTGACGTTACAGTTGACCTTTCTCACCCCTTACCCTTACCTATACATATGAAGGTTTTACTGTATTTAAGGTGTATCTCACACTGGTAGTATGGGTGTTCTTGCAAATGCGTTTCGTGCTGCAATTAAATCCTGTTACATAAAATTTTCAAGATCAACCACATAAATAGAGTAGATGATTAATCACGCATTTGAGACATTCCTGTACAATTCAGGGAAGGAAATGCTCATGGGCAAATTTAGACAGAAAATGTTCATTACAAGAGCAGAACACAACATTTGTTTTCCTCTTTTGGCAGTCTGTCATTTAGAATCAAGTGATATATTGCTACATTTATTATTGTATGATTTTACTTTAATCATTTATATACAGCTTACACTTATTCTGCAGTAATTTACAGAGAACATGAAATTGATTATATTAGTTGCTGCCTGCCAATGGTGGATGAAAGCCAATAAACCTACCAGTATACATTTTTGATTAAGGGGGATAACAGAAGCAAAAGGTGGAAACAATATAAACATAGATGGGTACTCCATGCGGAGTCCAGCCGATACCCCATTGCTGGGAGAAAGCCATTAGTTATCATGCTGGCCAAAGTAAAATAAGTCCTTTACTGCACAGCCATTATGTGCCTGGTGCCTGAACACTAAGAAAATCTCATTCATTAAAGGTTAAAGCAGGACAGATTACTTAACCACTATGGGAACATTCTCAGGCAGGGGCTGACTGGTAACCTTCGGCCCAGGGGGCAAGTACAAACCAAAGGTCCATGGTGCAGCGAATCGGGCCCCCTCCCACTCTCCCAATTCCAGGCTGAAGCTCTGCTCCAGGTATTTTCTACTCACCGGCCGAATCCGGGTTCCTGACCTGGCCAGCAGGGGGCAGTTGGGGGGAGCTAGGACATCTCGGTCGAGGCTGGGGGGGGGGGGGGGTAGCCTCAGGGGAGGAGAGTCTCTAATGGGGCATTGAAGCAGCCTCTGCTCAGACACAGTTTACACCATCCATGCTGGGGGGGAGGCCTGTGCTCTGTCCTTGTCTTCATCACTCAGTAGGTCAGCGGTGGGGACTTTTTACTTCTCTTCACCAGGAATCCTTTGGGCATGTCTGTGGCAAAAGTGGTGCAGCCTTTTTACGGGCATTAGAGCGGCCCGAGCGGGGCAAATGCCCCCCTGCCCTCTGGCCCAGTCCTCCCCTGTTTTCAGGTAATCCTTATATTTAAATTTGTCTATATGCATGTATAGCTAAATGTCAAAGATAAGGCTTCCCAAAGCATGAGCCCAAATATATATACAGTATATGTGTAGCACCCTCAAGTGTACAGAGTAGGTCTATTTAGTTTTGCTCCTCTGTAGGCAGAGGAGTCGGGGCTAATTTATATGTGTTAGCTGGGCAGAGCTCCAAGAGCTGGGTCTATGTTACCTCCCCCTAGCTTCCAGAAGATGCTGGATAGTTCTGGAACTTAGAGGGTAAAGTAACAGAGGCTAAAGCCTGAATATTTATGGAGTCACCACCAATCCCTGGGTAGGCAAGGACTAGAAGGCTACCCTGTCCTCAGCAGAGCCTAGAGAAGAGTGTCCTCCTGTTACTATGCAGTGTTTCGGAATATCCCATGCCCTAACCCCTGCTCTGTTTAGAGAGTTCATTAAGCTATACATTTCCAAAAGACATCCCCCAGACCAGGGTTCTCCAAACTTTCTAAACAAAGGGCCAGTTTACTGTCCTTCAGATTTTAGGGGGGCTTGGCTAAGGCCAGTGGAAGTAGCAAATATCCTGGTGTCCAGTGGGAGTAAACAATGCCCCATCTCTGGTGTCAGTGGGAGGACTAGTGCCCCATCATTGGTGTTAGTGGGAGGAATTGTGCCCCATTGTTGGTGTCAATGGGATAAATTGTGCCCCATCATTGGTGTTAGTGAAAGGAATAGTGCCCCATAATTGGTATCAGTGGTTGCAATACTGCCCTATCATTGGTGTCAGCGGGAGGAATAGTGCCGGATCATTTGTGTTAGTGGAAGCAATAGTGCAATATCATTGGTGTCACTGGAAGGAAGAGTGCCCCATCATTGATGTCAGTGGGAGGAATAGTGCCCCATTATTGGTATCAGTGGTTGGAATAGTGCCCTATCATTGGTGTCAGTAGTAGAAATAGTGCCCCATCATTGGTGTCAGTGGAAGGAAGAGTGCTCCATCATTGATGTCAGTGGGAGGAAAAATTCCCCTTTTATTGGTGTCAGTAGAAGGAAGAGTGCCCTGTCATTGGTGTCAGTGGGAGGAATAGTGTCCCACCATCTGTGTCAGTGGGAGGAATAGTGTTCCATCATTGGTGTCAGTGGGAGGAATAGTGTCCCAATAGTAGATCTAAAGGTTCAAGGTTTTGTACCTTAACACATTATTTAATGCATTAAGGTAAGAAACCTTCTGGATGCAGCCCCCCCAGCACCCTATAATACTTACCTAAGCCCCATCTCCATCCAGCGATGTGCACGAGAGCAGCAGCTCTCCCTGGTCTCTCCATCCTCATTGGCTCCCGCTGCTGTCAATCGCAATCAGTGAGCCAATGAGCAGAGAGCAGGTGGTGGGGCTGAGCAGCACTCGTGTGTAAATGAACACACAGAGTGCTGCTGTGGACTGAGCCTGCTCAAGTGCCCCCATAGCAAGAGGCTTGGTATTGGGGGCACCTGGCGGGTGGGAGGAGCCAGGAGCACCAGTGGTGGTCCCCAAAAAGAAGGGGATCAGGGCTGCTCTGTGCAAAACCATTACAGAGCAGGTAAATATAACATGTTTCTTATTTATTTTTATTTTTCTACATTTTCTTTAGAAGAATCACTTTAACACACAGGGCTCTGCTTCCCGGATGTGTCATGCTAAACCTTTATCTCATTTCAAGTCCACCAGCTAAGGTCAGTCTGACTGAAAACAAAAGACCCTCTGAAGTTTTTAATGACGTGACACCCCCACAATGCTCCAGAGACCTCCTGATCTAGCATGCTGCATTTGTTTCTATTAGTGGGAAGAGAAATGCATTTTATAATCTCAAAATAACCCTACTGATTCATGTAAGGTTTAATGATGCCTGTTTAAGACCTACAGTATCTCACAAAAGTGAGTACACCCCTCACATTTTTGTAAATATTTTATTCTATCTTTTCATGTGACAACACTGAAGGAATGACACTTTGCTACAATGTAAAGTAGTGAGTGTACAGCTTGTATAACAGTGTAAATTTGCTGTCCCCTCAAAATAACTCAAAACACAGCCATTAATGTCTAAACCACTGGTAATAAAAGTGAGTACACCCCTAAGTGAACATGTCCTAATTTGACCAAAAGTGTTAATATTTTATGTGGCCACCATTATTTTCCAGCACTGCCTTAACCCTCTTGGGCATGGAGATCACCAGAGCTTCACAGGTTGCCACTGGAGTCCTCTTCCACTCCTCCATGATGACATCACAGAGCTGGTGGATGTTAGAGTCCTTGCGCTCCTCCACCTTCCATTTGAGGATGCCCCACAGATGCTCAATAGGGTTTAGGTCTGGAGACATGCTTGGCCAGTCCATCACCTTTACCCTCAGCTTCTTTAGCAAGGCAGTGGTCATCTTGGAGTTGTGTTTGGGGTCGATATCATGTTGGAATATTGCCCTGCAGCCCAGTCTCTGAAGGGAGGGGATCATGCTCTGCTTCAGTATGTCACAGTACATGTTGGCATTCATGATTCTCTCAATGAACTGTAGCTCCCCAGTGCCGGCAGCACTCATGCAGCCCCAGACCATGACACTCCCACCACCATGCCTGACTGTAGGCAAGACACACTTGTCTTTGTACTCCTCACCTGGTTGCCGCCACACACGCTTGACACCATCTGAACCAAATAAGTTTATCTTGGTCTCATCAGACCACAGGAGATGGTTCCAGTAACCCATGTCCTTAGTCTGTTTGTCTTCAGCAGACTGTTTGCGGGCTTTCTTGTGCATCATCTTTAGAAGAGGCTTCCTTCTGATGACGGCCATGCAGACCAATTTGATGCAGTGTGCGGCGTATGGTCTGAGCAATGACAGGCTGACCCCCACCCCTACAAACTCTGCAGCAATGCTGGCAGCACTCACACGTCTATTTCCCAAAGACAACCTCTGGATATGACTCGGAGCACGTACACTCAACTTCTTTGTTCGACCATGGCGAGGCCTGTTCTGAGTGGAACCTGTCCTGTTAAACCACTGTATGATCTTGGCCACCGTGCTGCACCTCAGTTATAGGGTCTTAGCAGTCTTCTTATAGTCTAGGCCTTCTTTATGTAGAGCAACAATTCTTTTTTTCCAGATCCTCAGAGAGTTCTTTGCCATGAGGTGCCATGTTGAACTTCCAGTGACCAGTATGAGAGAGTGAGAGCGATAACACCAAATTTAACACACCTGCTCCCCATTCACACCTGAGACCTTGTAACACTATTTAGTCACATGACACCGGACAGGGAAAATGGCTAATTGTTCCCAATTTGGACATTTTGACTTAGGGGTGTACTCACCTTTGTTGCCAGCGGTTTAGACAGTAATGGCTGTGTGTTGAGTTATTTTGAGGGGACAGCAAATTTACACTGTTATACAAGCTGTACACTCACTACTTTACATCGTAGCAAAGTGTAATTTCTTCAGTGTTGTCACATGAAATGTTATAATAAAATATTTACAAAAATGTGAGGGGTGTACTCACTTTTGTGAGATACTGTATATGTCATGCCAGCAACATATTGGCTGGAGAAGGCAAAGACTTGTTTCTATGGCATCGCTCGTTTGCTGCTCGCACCAGCCAGACGTCTTCTGAGGATTCTGCAGAGCATCAGACCGAGAGGGAGCAACGCCTTAGAAAGAGCCGAGTAGTTTCTGTACCATCTCTGATAACCCTGATGCTGGCCAATTGCCACTAGTGGCAAGAACTCTAATAAGACATAGTCCTAAGAGGGAACTTCCGATTGGTTGTCATGTCAGTATGACTATTGCATACTCCTTTGTGCAATACTGTATAAAGCCTATATAAAACCAAATCTGTGTTTACAACATACCCAAAAAACCTAAAAGGGGTAGAAGGGGATCTTTTCTGGAAGAAGTATTGGAACTGCAATTGCTTTTTTTATTTTAGGATGCAGGCTCCATGGCTATAACCTGATCCTGGTATTACAGGAAAAGCAACTCCAATGACATCACGTCTTATTGCATAAGCCTCCAAACTTTGCAAACAAAGGGCCAGACTTTTGGGGGGGCGAACTATGGCCATTTGGTATAGAAAAGGTCACAACATCAGTCGAAAAAACAATGCTCCATTTTTCGGTGTCGGTGAGAGGATTTGTTTCCCATTATTGGTGTCATTGGGAAGACTTGTGCCCCATCATTGGTGTCATTGGGAAGACTTGTGCCCCATCAATAATGTAATTGGGCCCAGTTGTTGGTGTCATTGGGAGGAATTGTGCTCCTACATTAAAGCGATTGTAAAGTCTCATTTTATTTCCTATATAAATAACAAACATGTTATACTTTTACCGGCTCTTTTGCAGTGGATTTGCACAGATCAGCCCCGATCCTCCTCTTCTCGAGTCACTCCTCTGTGATGCTGGCCTCTCCCTTCTGTTCAGTGCCCCCACAGCAAGCAGCTTGCTATGGTGGGCACCCGAGTCCCAGCTCCCTTTGTCCATTTCGACACAGAGCCCCGGCCAGGCCCCCTCTTTCTCCTGATTGGCTAGCTTACTCTGAATGACAGCAGCGGCAGCCAATAGCGCCACTGCTGTGTCTCAGCCAATCAGGAGGGAGAATCTTGGACGGCTGAGACACTTGTGGACATCGCTGTAAGTAATTAGGGTAAGTTTTAGGGAGACCGAGAGGGGCTGCTGCACACAGAAGGTTTTTATTTATCTTAATGCATAAAATGCCATTTAATGTCATTGAGCAAAATTGTTGGTGTCATTAGGAGGAATTATGCTCCATCATTAATATCATTGGGCCCAATTGTTGGTGTCATTGGTTGGAATTGTGCCCCATCATTGGTGTAATTGGGAAGACTTGTGCCCCATCAATAATGTCATTGGGCCCAACTGTTGGTGTCATTGGTTGGAATTATGCCCCATCATTGGTGTCATTGGGAAGACTTGTGCCCCATCAATAATGTCATTGGACCCAATTGTTGGTGTCATTGGTCAGAATTGTGCCCCATCATTAGTGTCATTGGTCGGAATTGTGCCCCATCATTGGTGTCATTGGGAAGACTTGTGCCCCATCAATAATGTCATTGGGCCCAACTGTTGGTGTCATTGGTCGGAATTGTGCCCCATCATTGGTGTCATTGGGAAGACTTGTGCCCCATCAATAATGTCATTGGGCCCAATTGTTGGTGTCATTGGGAGCAATTGTGCCCCATCATTGGTGTCATTGGGAAGACTTGTGCCTCATCAATAATGTCATTGGGCCCAATTGTGTATGTCATTGGGAGGAATTGTGCTCCAACACAAAAGTGATTGTAAAGTCTCATTTTATTTCCTATAAACATAATAAACATATTATAAATTAATAGTGTTGGTCTCTCGTGCTAATATAATTAATAAAGTGCTAATATGTGACAATCTTCTTAGAACTGCTGAAACGTATAATATAATAAATAAACCCACCAAATGAGTGCCGTAAATCAAAGAATATACAGCAAGTTGCGCAAAATTATTGATAGATGTAAAAATATGTGAAAAATCAGTAAATCATATAAAATTAATAATCTAGCTGTGCAAAATTCACATATAAACAAACTCAAAATAATGAACACACACTGTGAACATATCATTAAAGTCCCAAAATTTGCTCAAAGTGACCACACTGCCTAAAATTGGGCAGAGTCACTATGTAGTGTAATCAAAGTTCCAAAATGATTAAACAAATAAATAACAAGTGCTTCTGCTAGTGGCCAATAATTTTGGAATGGTGATCCTTTGTGTCGGTTCACACTACGTCGCTCCGATTTCGGGGGCGACCTGTGAAGTCGCGTGCAGCGCGACTTTGGCGCGACTTGCACGGACTTCATAAAATTAATGTCTATGCAAGTCGCTCCAGGTCGCCCCGAAGTAGTACAGGACCCTTTTTCTAAGTCAGAGCGACTTGTGTCGCTCCTATTAGAACGGGTCCTGTACTACTCAATGGACCGTGGCGGTGCGCGACTTGCCAGGCTGACCAAGTCGCCTGACAAGTCATATTAGTGTGAACCGGCACTTTCAGTCTTTAAAATCCTAATTGGACTCTCCAGGTTGGACTCCCCAGGTTGGACTCTCCAGGTGTGGTTCCCGTGAATCAGACAACAATCACCTTATTAAACCACCACCAATGTGCACACCAACTCCCATCGGATGGTTCCTTACCAGAGACAGTGGCCCCCCATTTTTCATGGTATGGGCAAAAGCGCTTTGAGAATAACAGTATCGGTAATTCTCTCCCGGTTAGAATGAGCTCAGAGGGACTTCTTGCACACGAGATAATGTGGAAGAAAGAAAAAACTCTCCTCGTGTGATACCGTTTTAAATTAAATTAACAAATTTATTAAACTAATCCTTCTCCCATTGCACTTACATAAAAAGCATAAAACAGCACATTGATAGACTCACAGTAGGGAGTGGAGCGCCCCAGTGGTCCTTATCACCTCCGCGTTGGTTGACAGACCACGGACGCCGTCCTCCACTTCCTTCACAAACACTTGCGGTTTGCCGTATGGCCACGCCCCTATAGTGGCTCTGAAGCTATTTTTTTCTAACGCCCTTTGTGCATGAGACCTTATGAGACTAATAATGCCCCATTGTTGATGTCAGTGGGAGGAAGTATACCCCGTTGGTGTCAGTGGGTTGAATAGTACCCCAAGCCTGATAAAAGCAAGCAAAGGGCCACATCAGGCCCCTGGGCTGCAGTTTGGAGACCGTTGTACTTTTTCTCGGACAATATGGGCAGGAACTCCCCCCTTCTGAGTCACCCCTTGTCTCCACCCACTACCCCCCTCTGAGCGCTGTCCCTTGGTTCCACCCCCTACCCAACTCCCACGCACAACAAAATACCTCACCCAGCAACAAATAATCCATCCCAGAAACATTAGGACCCCTCCAGTAGCAACCAGTATCAATAGATTAGCCAACAATAGACCTCTACCTCAACAGGAGATCCCTACTGCTATGATAAGCCTTGCTCAAGGAACCCCTAGCAACCTCAGGAGGAGCCCTGGTTGAGAAACCCTGCCCTACACTGACCACTGGAAAACAACAACAAAAAAGAAAGGGGCGCACCGACCTAGTGCATTACCACTAAAAATATTTATTATAATAGTAAAAAGTAAACATTATACTCACAAAACAGATGCCTCAGAGCCAAGGAATGCTGCTAGCATTCCTTGGCTCTGAGGAAGGGGGCTCGCCCCTCGAAACGCGTCAGTTAGCCACAGCATTCCTTGGTTCTGAGGGAGGGGGCTCGCCCCTCGGAACGCGTCAGATAGCCACAGCATTCCTTGGCTCTGAGGAAGGGGGCTCGCCCCTCAAAATGCGTCAGCCTAGCCACAGCGGTTTTCATGCAGTACACAGCATGCTATCCAGCATCGCGTAGTACCCTGTCTACCTTGGAGACCCTATGTTGAATATGTTGATATGTGCAATATTCACAGCTGTTTTGTGAGTATAATGTTTACTTTTTACTATTTTAATAAAGATTTTTAGTGGTAATGCACTAGGTTGGTGCGCCCCTTACTTTTTTGTTGTTGTTTTCCAGTTGGTTTCAAATACCCTTGATCCTGAGGGGGCAGCAAGACCCCCTAACGATATGCTCTTCATATATTTTCATATCTTGACACTACCAACAATATAAGACCCCCCCACCAATAATAGATCCCCAGCAGCAACAATAGACCCTCACACAATAACAGACCCCCACCAGTTACAATAGATCCCCAAGCAGCCAGCATCAAGAGACCCTACAACACACCCCACACCCCTGGCTATTACATACATTCAGTTCTGGAGGTGCCAGAAATGCGTTCCCCCGCATTCCTGCAGAAAAAAAGCCCTGATTGTACTAGAGGGGCAAATAATTTAACCACTTGCCGACCGCCGCACGACTATTTACGTCGGCGGTCAGCCCCTCACAGGCAGAGCGACGTAGGGCTCCCGCGTGGTCACGGACCCCTCCGCGCTTGTGGACCCGATCGTCCGCCAGTCACTCGCGATTGTCGGTGGAGAGGGAGAAAGGCAGGCGGCTGATAAAAACAAGCCGCCTGTCATTCTCCCCTGTGTAGGAATGGTGATCACACGGTTCTACTATGTAGAACCGTTGATCACTGTTCCTACACCTCAAGCCACAGCCAATCACAGTTAGAAGCACGCCCCTAGGGACACACATAACCCCTCCCTCTCAAAAAAAGTTAACCCCTTCACTGCCAGTGTAATTTTACAGTAACAGTGCATATGTATAGCACTGATTACTGCAGTAATGTCACTGGTAACTCCAAAAGTGTCAAAAATGTCAGTCAAGGGTCCGATCTGTCCGCCGCAATGTCGCAGTCCTGCAAAAAAAATCGCAGATCGCCGCCATTACGCGTTAAAAAAAAACAACAAAAATTACAAAAATCTTTCCTTTTGTTAGTAAACGCAATAACTTTTGCGCAAACCAATCAAAATACGCTTTTTGCAATTTCTTTTTACCAAACATATGGTAAAAAAATTGTCCCAAATGTTAAAAAATTTAGATTTTTACTTTTTTTTTGGGGGGGGGGGGGGGAATTTCATATAAAAAAATGTGAAAAATATTGTTATTTTTGCAAAATTTACGCTGTTTTTTTGTTTATAGCGCAAAAAGTAAAAATCGCACAGGTGATCAAATACCACCAAAAGAAAGCTCTGTTTGCGGGGAAAAAAGGACGTCAAATTAGTTTCGGTACAGCGTCGCACGACCGCGCAATTGTCCGTTAAAGTCACGCAGTGCCGAATCGCAAAATAGGCCCTGGTCAGGAAGGAGGTAAAATCTTCCGGGGCTTAAGTGGTTAAGGTGTGTGTGTGTGGGGGTGGGGGGAGGGTGTTCTAACAGATGATGAAAGTTAGGTTCAGTACCGCTTGTGTCTGCAAGCTGTTTGTCTAAGTGCAAGTTGAACTGTCAATCAGCATAATTTCTCATTTATTAGCATGTTAATGCGGCTCCCAAATATCAAACAAAACAAGGTGATCCTGAGTACAATTTAAAGTCTGACAGACGCTAGAACAAAGAAGCTGTGCCCACCAACGTCATGTAAGATATGCCATGATCCCAATACGCCTTCTTCTATCTGTAGGTCTACTTGACATGTGAGGTGGGGCACGGAGAACCTCTTCAATAAATGCAGATTGCCTCCTACACAAGTGTGACTCATGAAGTGGCAGAAAGCTTAAAAAAAAAATGCGCTTATTCACCAGAAATAATGTTTACAGATTTCCTATAATAATTACATATCATTTATTAACAATAATTCAAGCTGCAGACCACAGATCATAAAAACGTGACTTGCATTATTTATTCAGAACGGAATCATTAGTTGTAGAGGTGTCTTCAACATGTCTTCTGTGCCCAGACTGATGGCATTCCAAAACTTCCAAAATTTCTGTCCTTAACCACTTTACCACCGGAGGATTTTGCTGTCTTACGTCCGGGCCACTTTTTGCGATTCGGCACTGTGCGACTTTAACTGACAAATGCGCGGTCGTGCGACACCGTACCCAAACGAAATTTACGTCCTTTTTTTCCCACAAACAGAGCTTTCTTTTGGTGGTATTTGATCACCTGTGCGATTTTTACTTTTTGCGCTATAAACAAAAAAAGCGTAAATTTTGAAAAAATAACAATATTTTTCACATTTTTTTATATGAAATCCCCCCCCAAAAAAATTTAAAAATCTATTTTTTTTTTAAATTTTTGACCAATTTGTTTTCTGCTACCTATGTTTGGTGAAAAAAATAAGCGTATTTTGATTGGTTTGCGCAAAAGTTATTGCGTTTACTAACTAAGGGAAAGATCTCTGTCATTTTTGGTGTTTTTTTTTTTAACGAGTAATGGCGGCGATCTGCGTTTTTTTTTTTTGCGGGACTGCGACATTGCGGCAGACAGATCGGACCCTTGACTGACATTTTTGGGGGTACCAGTGACATTACTACAGTAATCAGTGCTATATATATGCACTGTTACTGTAAAAATGACACTGGCAGGGAAGGGGTTAATTTTATTGGAGAGGGAGGGGTTAATGTATGCCTGGTGCTTACTAATGTGTGTGGGGGGAGGTGACTGTGTGACACAAGGACAGATCACAGGTTCAGCTATGCTGAACCCTGCAATCTGACCCTGCCTGTCACTTAGGAGATCCGCCCGCTTGTGTTTACACAAGCGGGCGGATCTCCACACTCGATTCCCTGACGATCGGGGAAGAGCAGCCGCAATCGCCGCTGCTCCTCCCCTGGCCCGACTCCCGCTGTAACTGAATACAGCGGGAGCGAGCCTCCGGCGGCGCACGAGAAAGGGGAATGTCTGGCGATGTAGGTCTACGTCGTCAGACGTTATCGAGCCACTTTGCCGCAGTAGTGCTCTAGTGAGCAGACGGCAAGTGGTTAAAGCAGTAGTGAACCGCCACTAGAATTAAATGGTATTAGTCATAATGTACTAGTATGCACTGCATATCAGCACGTTGTGACAGACTTACCTGTAAATCGGACTCCCTGTGCAGTGCTGTGATGGATCCATGGCGCTGTCATCTTCACCCGGTGTTCCTTCAGGGTTTGCGGGCTCTGGCTGTATGAATGGCTGGGGCTGCAGAGACATCACTCCCACGCATGTGCTTGGGAGCCCTTGGCTGTGGCACAGAGCTTTGAAGGTGTGTCACAGGGATGCTGTCCCTTCAGAGCTCGTGCACCGGTGACGTCACTGGCAGCATCCCTTGTGAATATCACCTAAACAGTGCAAGTTTAGGAGATAATTACTGAAGCTAGGGTTGCACCAATACCAGTATAAGTGATACTAACCATGTGCACGAGTATTGGTACTCGTGCAAATGCTCCGATACCTGAAACCGATAATTTTAGGCTCGGTTCTTTCGGCTGTCAGTGGGATTCCCCCACTGACAGCTAAAATGAAAAAAAAATAAAAAATGTGCCTAGGGTTGCACGGATACAGATATTGGTATCGGCAGGCCTTTTTTTCAGCTGGAACTTGGTGGAACTCAGTTCCACCACTTTTGGCTCAGGCCCTCTGCTCCCTGCTCATCACTATCACTTGTAAACACAGAGGCCTGGATTCCTGTGTTTTCCAAGTGCAGTGGGGGGACAAAGGTGATGCCAGTGCCTGGGGTGCAGTGCGAATGCTGACACCCCCACTGGATGATCTCCCTGCAAGTGAGAGAGGCGAAGCCATCTACAGTATGAGGGGAGGTACTAAAAAAGAAGAGGGGTAAAAGTGAGATGTGGATGGGGGATGCTGAGGTAAGCAGCTGTGGAAGAAGGCTGAACTCTGCAGGTAGTACACCCCTGAACCCTGCACTGTATATGTAGCACACTGCCAAACTCTGCACGTAGCACACCCCTGAACTCTGCACTCTGTGTGTAACCCTAACGAACTCTGCACTCTGTACATCATGCACTCCTGGAATTTGATGCCCCTTAAAGACTCTCTTACTGTTAGTGAAATTTTGATCAGTTTGGGGAGGGGGTTTTGGAGGGGGTCGTGATTAAGTTCCTGCACCTTTTTTCTGAGAAAAAAAGCCCTGGGTATCGGTACCGATACTAAGCATGTGTACGAGTATTGGCACTCGTGCAAATGCTCCGATACCTGAAACTGATACTTTCAGGCTTGGTTCTTTCAGCTGTCAGTAGGATTCTCCCACTGACAGCTGAAATAAAAAAAAAAAACTGTACCTAGGGTTGCACAGATACAGATATTGGTATCAGTGCCGACACTAAGCATGTGTATGAGTATTGGTAATCATGCAAATGCTCTGATACCTGAAAACAATACTTTCAGGCTCAGTTGTTTCAGCTGTCAGCGGAATTCCCCCACTGATCGCTAAAATTTAAAAAAAAAAAGACAATTATTGTTTGTTAAAGAGTATCCTTAACAACCAATGATTCATTCATCTGTCAGTGGGGTTCCCCTGTTGACAGCTGAAGTGTAAGCGAAGTCCTGGCAATTGGAGCTGTCAAAAAAAAAAAAAAGCAACTGGGCATTGTTGATCAACAAAACAGAAATATAGAAAGAAACATTGTTTCTTTTTGTATCTTTCTGTTTATTCATCTAAAGATCAAAGTGATGAACTTCAATCTGCAGATGACGTCAGTTTAAAGCCACCTGTCAAAGTATAAAAAAAAGTTTTTTTTTTTTTTTATTAAATGTTCCTCTGTTTAACCCCTAATTAACCCTTAATTTTCTCTAATCAGCCATAATTAACGCCTTATTTTCCCTCCCCATTTAATTTTTATCTTCCTGCTGATTTTTTTTTTTTTTTTTTGTTCACTTCTATTTTTTAAACTATTAACTTATAATTTTTTTTGTTCACTTTGTTTGTTAATATATTTTACACCTTTTTCATATATTTACTCATTTATATATTTAAGCCCACAATTATTGGTTGTTAAGGAGCGTCCTTAACAACTGATGACTTATGCATTTGTGAGTGGAGTTCCCCTGTTGACAGCTGAAGTGTAAAAAAAAAAACAGCTGCGTAATGTTTATCAACAATACAGAAACATTGTTTCTTTTTGTATCTTTCTGTTTATTCATCTACAGATCAGAGGGATGAACTTCCATCTGCAGATGAAGTCAGTTTAAAGTAACCTATTAAGTAAAACAAATTTTAGTTTTTTGTTTTTTGCTAAATGTTCCTCTGTTTAACCCCTTATTAACCCTTAATTTACTCTAATCAGCCTTAATTAATTCCTTATTTTCCTTCTCCATTTAATTATCTTTTTCCTGTTTTTTGTTTTTTTTTGTCCACTTCTATTTTCTAAACTATTAATAAATAAAACTTTTTTTTTTTTGTTTGCTTTGTTTGTACATATATTTTACACCTTTTACATATATTTGCGTGCTTCACATTGATAAAAGCGCAAAATGTAAAAAATATATCTATTTAGTTAGTAAATAACCTTTCAATGCTTTGTACCATTGCTGACAGCTGAAGTGTAAACAAGGTAGGTATCTGTAATTGGTATTGGCGAGTACTAAAGAAAAAGTATCAGTACTCATACTCATTTCTAAAAAAAAAATGGTACATCCCTAACTGTACCTACAGGTAAGCCTGATACTGTAGGTAAGGTTTACCTGTAGGTACAAGCTCAAATTTTCACTTTAAAATGTCCTTTCTCAACCTTTTTACCATGAAGGAACCCTATAAATAATGTTCAGGTCTCTGAGAACCCCTGCTAAAAAGTCTAATATCTGTAGATAATTGTACATTAGCTAAACCATGTTGGGGATCAATAAGAGAAGCACACACACTGGTGGTCAGTAGAAAGAATGCCTATTACAGTAGTGGTCAGTGTAGGGCAGGGTTTCTAAACCAGGGTTCCTCCTGAGGTTGCTAGGGGTTCCTTGAGCAATAGGCAATTTCTGCCTCTCAGATAAGTACCCAATGACACCATTGTTCCTTTTAGCTATCTGTAAGGGGGTCATTCTTCCCAATGATGACAAGAGTAAGGAGCATTCTTCCCACTGACTGTCACACTAATGTGTCATGAGTTGTAGATTTTAAATTTTTAGCAGGGGTTCCCCTAGACCAGAAATTTATTTTAAGGGTTCCTCTGTGTTGAAAAGGTTGAGAAAGGCTGGTGTAGGGCCTCTAGGCATTGGGGGGACAGTGGGAAGAATGCTTCTTTTACAGAAAACGAATGTGATCATTGGTGCAGCGTTGTCTAAGATATAAGAGGAGAATCTCCACCAGTCCAATGCCAACGGCTCTGCCAATGGATGTTCCTGACTCAACTTTGCAGGCACAATCAGGCAGGTGATCAATCCACTACTGCTCAAGGAACCCCTAGCAACATCTATGGGCATTTGAAGTATTTGCATATCCTTACCAAGCATTAAATTCATTTTTAATCAAGCCACCACTGACCTCTGTAGCTGCAGGCACCATGGGGCAATTAATTTACAAAATTCAAAGCAAAAACACAGAAGAGGCATTTTAGTTAATAAAGTATACACCTTTAATAAAGTTAGCATCTTGTAAAAGCAGGAGACTGCTGTTACCAGGCATGCTGGGTTGATGATGTGACAAGGGGGGGCGAGGTCAGTCAACGACGACATCTGGTTGCCCCGCCCCTTGATTATTTAAGAACTGTTAGACAGTAGGAGACTTTGTCGGGTGTGGACCTCTTTTTTTAACTCATTCATCATGATTGATGCTGGATTTGCTTTGGGGGACATTGTGCTTGCTTTTTGTTTTTTTTGTTTTTGATAAAAGAATTGTCAAAAACTGTCTCTGTGTTTATATTTATTTTTGACACTTTTTTGGTGAATGAGTAGGGTTACAGTGTACCCCATACTCATTCACATGAAGGGGGGGGTGGGATCCAGATTCAGATAAGCCCCCTGCCTGCAGACCCCCACAACCACCAGCCAGGCTTGTTGGGAAGAGGCCCTTGCCCTCATTATCATGGAAACAAGGTGATTTATTGGGGGACCCCCCCTTACCCCAAAGCACCCACCACCCATGTTGAGGGCATGTGGCCTGGCATGGTTCTGGAGGGTGGGGAAGGGCTTGTTCACTCGTCCCCCCCCCCCTTTTCTGACCTTCCCAGCTACATGCTTGGATAAGGGCCTGGTATAGATAAAGGGGGGGACCCCACGCTGTTTTTTTCCTTTATTTTTCATTACCAGCATTCTTTTGTTTAAATTTAGCTGTCAGTAGGGAAACACGCTGACAGCTGATGAGTCATCGATTGTTAAGGACCCGGCTGCCAGCTTCCTGGCCTGCTCCTTAACAACCAGCTATTCTTCACACAGAATTCAGCTTAGTTGATACATTTCTGAGCAATTCTAATTTGAAATGTTCTGAAATTGTGGAATTAGTTAGAAACTTCGCTACTATTAATTATTCTGAAACGTTCGAATCTCCGAACAACCAAAAATTCATCCGAATTTAGATTCAGACTGAAATGAATTGCACATGTTTAGTACACACCCCTAAATTCACCAGGGTTAGGCAGGCACTCATGAAGCTTCATTGATCTCTTTACCGCTTTTCTACTAAACGCCTAGCCTAATCTGCAGTGTGTTGTCAAGATTTACCAGGTTAGATCAGATTTGGAGGTGTAAGAGTCAATCACGGCCTAGTGTTAAATGTTCCTTACCCCGCGGTAAATGGAGCCGACTCTTTGGAAGACGGCATCCTCCAGATTTATAAGGTTACATGGACCAAGAGGCCATTCATCAAGTTCTACCCTTTCCTCAAACCACATGGTAGAAATAAATTTTTAAAGAACGGCATAAAATGTTCAACATTTCAGTTTTACCTCCTTTACTTTTCTGTTCTTTTCAATTTGCAGTATTAGATAATGGAATATTCAGAATTCCTCAAAAATGTTTAAAAAGTTTATAGCGTCTAGAAGCACGGCATGTCTGTTATATTTTTGTATTTTACTATAAAACTTTATCCACAACTGACCAAACAGCTCATGGGTATTTCTCTGCAATGCATATTAGAAAACCAAGTTTGTTTGAAGATTTGCAAAAAATACAATACTTAGGTATATTAATTATTCCATACAGGGCATTTACACCCCCTTCCTGCCCAGCTTTCAGCGCTCTCACACTTTGAATGATGATACTCCTCCTGAGAATGGCAATACCACATACCTTTTACAAAGCCTGACCACATACAGAGGCCCAATATGCAAGGAGCACCGCCAGGTGTTCTAGAAGCATAAATTAAACATGGGCTGCAGAGAGGTACTTGGGTACTCTGATGGGCTGGTGACAGGTACTTGGGTACTCCGATGACAGGTACTTAGGTACTCCGATGACAGGTACTCGGGTACTCCGATGACAGGTACTCGGGTACTCCGATGACAGGTACCCGATGACAGGTACTCGGGTACTCCGATGACAGGTACTCGGGTACTCTGGTGACAGGTACTTGGGTACTCTGATGACAGGTACTCGGGTACTCCAATGACAGGTACTCGAGTACCCGAGCACCTGTCATCAGAGTACCCGAGTACCTGTCACCAGCCCATCAGAGTACCTGAGTACCTGTCATCAGAGTACCTGATGGGCTGGTGACAGGTATTCGGGTACTCTGAAGGGCTGGTGACAGGTACTGGGATGGGCTAGTGACAGGTCTTCTCTATTGGGGGGGGGGCAATCAGCATGTTTTGGTGTGGACTGTAATCGGTAACTAGCTGTTACTGCAATCTCCTCCTCACACAGGATCGTCTCCTCCCTCCTCCTCCATGGCCAATGACATGGCTTCTCCTTTCGGCAATCGGGAAACGGGTCTCAGGACCCGCTTCCTGATTGGCCAGGAGCAGAATCCTTGTGACAATAGCGAATATTCATTCGCTATTGTCACACAACTGGGTGGACTCAGGGCGCAGTGCTCTGCGCCCCAAGCCCACCCTTTTTTTAAAGCCTATTAGAGCCCCTGTGCTTAAAAAAAAAAAAAAAACCCCATTGGAATCAATGCGTCCGGTGCCCTGCATGTAGATTAGAAGGCCAGACGCATGGATGGGGGGGGGGGGGGGGGTGGTGCCCCTGCGCCCCCAATGGACGGGCTGCCCCTGCTACTTGGTCATTTTTCTATGGAGAAGAGTTGAGTATTGCAGTCATGGCTGATTTTTTTTTTTTACGTTTTTACAATGGCTGCACTACAAATAAAAAGGGGCGTATTAAAACATGCACCCGTATATGGAACAACAGGAATGAAGACTCGGTCTATAGGAGCTTTCAATCTAATACAAAAAATATCATGATAAGTGTAACAAGAACACTTGAAAAGCAATTGAAATGTATCCCATAATGATCTGTAGCACTAGACGTTGCACTGCCCTGACAAGAAGTTCTTTACTGCCAACTTCACTGCATACCAGAGGGAGGTCTGCTGCTTCGGCTGGTCAGAATATATCAACATTGATGTTAGAAGTTCACAGTTGTTCAGCCAATGCGAGCCGAAGTCTACCATTCAAAGAACAGCATGGTGCCCGTTCCTTCATCGAGGATTCAAAGATTTCCAGAGAGAGAGATCTGGCAGGTAGTCCAATGTTAATTTGTTGGTTGATACAGTAAGCACTATGTCCTTCCGTATAATGAATTCATTTTTCTATTTCTTACCCATTATACATTATTTTAAATAATTGGGTAAGGAGCTTGCTTGGTAAAAGACGAAATCAAAGACTAAATCAATATGAAAAAGTGCCTGCCTCTGTTTTAATAGCTTCTTATCAAGATGTTTTATGGCGCTTAACAAAAAGGTTTATTCCTATCGTTAAATTTGTTATTCATTCTTATATTCCACTGACCATTATTGTGAAAAATCTGCAAAAACCATGGCAACTGATTTAGGAAGGCTGAGATTAAACAATGTATGGTGCATAAAGAATGTGGCGGAATAACGGGGAACCTGTCTCCCAGGAGTAATAGAGAATGATGTTTGCTACAAATGTATATGCAGAAAAGTGCGTGCCTGTATAATGCGTGTATAGATTCCATTACTCCCATAGGCACAGTGCAGGAATGGATAAAGTAGTATATATATATATATATATATATATATATATATATGAAGCCTCATTGCAGAAACAGACCCGGGACTTCCCCGGCCATACCCATAAAACAAATTATCCGTGTAGTGCTACCAGTGTTAGGACAAGGTCATCCAGGGTCCAGGACAAAGATGCCAAACTGTTCCCTACTACGTCCAGCCATAGGTGTGCGCAGCCTATAGCATTAGGGTGTGCTCCTCAAAGTATAAAAGTATTCACTAAAAAGGAAACTATGAGCACAAATCAGGGATCTGCTTTAGGCCCAAACAGCATTTATTTCACAATTGATCTATTTTTTTTTTTTTTTTTGCAAATTGACAGTTGTTTATAATTGCCTGTTTAGTGAAAAAACCCCAAAGAGGGCAGGGTTCAGAAGTGCACTGCATACAGAGGGCAGAGTTAAGGAGTGCGCTGCGTACAGAGGACAGAGATCAGGGGTGTACTGCGTACAGCAGAGTTTAGGAGTGTGCTGCATACAGAGGGCAGAGTTCAGGAGTGCGGTGTGTACAGAGGGCAGAGTTCAGGGGTGAGTTGCATACAGAGGGCAGAGTTTATGAGTGTGCTGCATACAGAGGGCAGAGTTGAGGAGTGCACTGTATACAGAGGGCAGAGTTCAGGAGTGCGCTGCATACAGAGGACAGAGTTAAGGAGTGCGCTGCGTATCGAGGGCAGAGTTCAGGAGTTTGCTGTGTACTGAGGGCAGAGTTCAGGAGTGGGAGTGGGCTGCATACAGAGACCAGAGTTCAGGAGTGCGCTGCATACAGAGGGCAGAGTTCAGGAGTGCGCTGCATACAGAGGACAGAGTTCAGGAGTGTACTGCGTACAGAGGACAGACTTCAGGAGTGCGCTGTGCACAGAGGGAAGAGTTCAGGGGTGCACTGCGTACAGAGGACAGAGATCAGGAGTATACTGCATACAGAAGACAGAGTTCACAAGTGCACTGCGTATAGAAAAATAGAGTTCAGGAGTGTGCTGTGTACAGACGACAGATCAGGAGTGTGCTGTGTACAGAGGACAGAGATCAGGAGTGCGCTGCGTACAGAGGGCAGAGTTCAGGAGTGTGCTGTGTACAGAGGGCAGAGTTCAGGAGTGCGCTGCATACAGAGGACAGAGATCAGGAGTGCACTGCATACAGAAGACAGGGTTAAGGAGTGCACTGCGTACCGAGGGCAGAGATCAGGAGTTTGCTGTGTACCGAGGGCAGAGTTCAGGAGTGGGCTGCATACACAGGGCAGAGTTTGGGAGTGGGCTGCGTACAGAGGGCAGAGTTCAGGAGTGCGCTGTGTACAGAGGGCAGAGTTCAGGGGTGAGTTGCATACAGAGGGCAGAGTTTATGAGTGTGCTGCATACAGAGGGCAGAGTTGAGGAGTGCACTGTATACAGAGGGCAGAGTTCAGGAGTGCGCTGCATACAGAGGACAGAGTTAAGGAGTGCGCTGCGTATCGAGGGCAGAGTTCAGGAGTTTGCTGTGTACTGAGGGCAGAGTTCAGGAGTGGGAGTGGGCTGCATACAGAGACCAGAGTTCAGGAGTGCGCTGCATACAGAGGGCAGAGTTCAGGAGTGCGCTGCATACAGAGGACAGAGTTCAGGAGTGTACTGCGTACAGAGGACAGACTTCAGGAGTGCGCTGTGCACAGAGGGAAGAGTTCAGGGGTGCACTGCGTACAGAGGACAGAGATCAGGAGTATACTGCATACAGAAGACAGAGTTCACAAGTGCACTGCGTATAGAGAATAGAGTTCAGGAGTGTGCTGTGTACAGACGACAGATCAGGAGTGTGCTGTGTACAGAGGACAGAGATCAGGAGTGCGCTGCGTACAGAGGGCAGAGTTCAGGAGTGTGCTGTGTACAGAGGGCAGAGTTCAGGAGTGCGCTGCATACAGAGGACAGAGATCAGGAGTGCACTGCATACAGAAGACAGGGTTAAGGAGTGCACTGCGTACCGAGGGCAGAGATCAGGAGTTTGCTGTGTACCGAGGGCAGAGTTCAGGAGTGGGCTGCATACACAGGGCAGAGTTTGGGAGTGGGCTGCGTACAGAGGGCAGAGTTCAGGAGTGCGCTGTGTACAGAGCACAGAGTTCAGAGGTGCACTGCATACAGAGGGCAGAGTTTAGGAGTGTGCTGCATACAGAGGGCAGAGTTCAGGAGTGCGTTGTGTACAGAGGATAGAGTTCAGGAGTGCGCTGCGTACAAAGGACAGAGATCAGAAATGCTCTGCATACAGAAGGCAGAGTTCAGGAGTGCGCTGCATACAGAGACTAGAGATCAGGAGTGTGCTGCATACAGAGGACAGAGTTCAGGAGTGCACTGTGTACAGAGGGCAGAGTTTAGGGGTGTGCTGCGTACAGGGGGCAGAGTTCAGGGGTGCGCTGCATACAGAGGGCAGAGTTCAGCGGTGCGCTGCATACAGAGGGCAGAGTTCAGGAGTGCGCTGCATACAGAGGGCAGTGTTCAGGAGTGTGCTGTGTACAGAGGATAGAGTTCAGGAGTGCGCTGAGTACAGAGAACAGAGATCAGGAATGCTCTGCATACAGAAGGCAGAGTTCAGGAGTGTGCTGCATACAGAGACCAGAGATCAGGAGTGCGCTGCATACAGAGGACAGATTTTAGGAGTGCGCTGCGTACAGAGGACAGAGTTTAGGGGTGCGCTGTGTACAGAGGACAGAGTTCAGGAAAGTACTGCATACAGAGGATAGACTTCAGGAGTGCTCTGTGTACAGAGGGAAGAGTTCAGGAGTGCGCTGCGTACAGAGGACAGAGATCAGGAGTGCGCTGCATACAGAAGACAGAGATCAGAAATGCACTGCGTATAGAGGACAGACTTCAGGAGTGCGCTGTGCACAGAGGGAAGAGTTCAGGGGTGCACTGCGTACAGAGGACAGAGATCAGGAGTATACTGCATACAGAAGACAGAGTTCACAAGTGCACTGCGTATAGAGAATAGAGTTCAGGAGTGTGCTGTGTACAGACGACAGATCAAGAGTGTGCTGTGTACAGAGGACAGAGATCAGGAGTGCGCTGCGTACAGAGGGCAGAGTTCAGGAGTGTGCTGTGTACAGAGGGCAGAGTTCAGGAGTGCGCTGCATACAGAGGACAGAGATCAGGAGTGCACTGCATACAGAAGACAGGGTTAAGGAGTGCACTGCGTACCGAGGGCAGAGATAAGGAGTTTGCTGTGTACCGAGGGCAGAGTTCAGGAGTGGGCTGCATACACAGGGCAGAGTTTGGGAGTGGGCTGCGTACAGAGGGCAGAGTTCAGGAGTGCGCTGTGTACAGAGCACAGAGTTCAGAGGTGCACTGCATACAGAGGGCAGAGTTTAGGAGTGTGCTGCATACAGAGGGCAGAGTTCAGGAGTGTGTTGTGTACAGAGGATAGAGTTCAGGAGTGCGCTGCGTACAAAGGACAGAGATCAGAAATGCTCTGCATACAGAAGGCAGAGTTCAGGAGTGCGCTGCATACAGAGACTAGAGATCAGGAGTGTGCTGCATACAGAGGACAGAGTTCAGGAGTGCACTGTGTACAGAGGGCAGAGTTTAGGGGTGTGCTGCGTACAGGGGGCAGAGTTCAGGGGTGCGCTGCATACAGAGGGCAGAGTTCAGCGGTGCGCTGCATACAGAGGGCAGAGTTCAGGAGTGCGCTGCATACAGAGGGCAGTGTTCAGGAGTGTGCTGTGTACAGAGGATAGAGTTCAGGAGTGCGCTGAGTACAGAGAATAGAGATCAGGAATGCTCTGCATACAGAAGGCAGAGTTCAGGAGTGTGCTGCATACAGAGACCAGAGATCAGGAGTGCGCTGCATACAGAGGACAGATTTTAGGAGTGCGCTGCGTACAGAGGACAGAGTTTAGGGGTGCGCTGTGTACAGAGGACAGAGTTCAGGAAAGTACTGCATACAGAGGATAGACTTCAGGAGTGCTCTGTGTACAGAGGGAAGAGTTCAGGAGTGCGCTGCGTACAGAGGACAGAGATCAGGAGTGCGCTGCATACAGAAGACAGAGATCAGAAATGCACTGCGTATAGAGGGCAGAGTTCAGGAGTGCGCTGCGTACAGAGGACAGAGATCAGGAGTGCGCTGCATACAGAAGACAGAGTTCAGAAGTGCACTGCGTACAGAGGATAGAGTTCTGGAGTGCACTGTGTACAGAGGGCAGAGTTTAGGGGTGTGCTGCTTACAGAGGGCAGAGTTCAGGGGTGCGCTGCATACAGAGGGCAGATTTCAGGGGTGCGCTGCATACAGAAGACAGAGATCAGAAATGCACTGCGTATAGAGGGCAGAGTTCAGGAGTGCGCTGCGTACAGACGACAGAGATCAAGAGTGTGCTGCGTACAGAGGACAGAGATCAGGAGTGCGCTGTGTTGCTGATGGGAAGTCTCTGGGGGTAGAGCTGGGAAGCAGAAAGTGCAGGGTCTGGAGAAGGACCAGAGAGGGACTGGAGTCAGCTGCCGGAGTCTGCTGTATGCTGAGACCTGGGAAGGCAGAGACGAGGGGGAACTGCAGCTGCACAGAGAAGGTCAGGCTCTATAAGAGGAGTTCTGTCCTCCTCTCTGCTGCTGACTGGTTGAGACAAGGTAGGGGTGGGGACAAGGGGGGTGCTGCACCAGCAGGAGAGGTGCCGGATTCGGCCTGCGACAAATGTGGTCTAGGGGACGTCTTTTAGCTATTTATTGCTGAAGAAAATTGTAACAGAAGGAGGACAATGGGGAAAAAGACACTACAGAATGCTTGAGCGCAATTCTGCTAAGGACACTTCTGTCTCAAAGCATCAGTAACACAGCCCTTCACTCAACGCTGGGAACCATGAGACAAAGTTCAGCACTGACAATGAGTGACTGAAACAGTCCCAGTCCTTGTAGCTGAGGAACTTGCAGCTAGCAGGTAAATACTGGTGAGATGATGATCTTTGTGCTAGGGTGTCATTCCTGTGCTGGGGATTAGGGCTTTCAATGCAGGAGAGTCAAGATTTTGATGCTGGGGAGTAGGGATTTCTGTCCTGGGGAGTGGGCATTTTCATGCTGGGGAGTGGGCATTTTCATGCTGGGGAGTGGGTATTTTTCTTTGGCAAAGGGGAGTTTTTTGCTGGGCAGAGATGTTTTTAAGGGGAAAGAGGATTTTTGCTGAAGGTGAAAGAAGATGTTTTAAATGGGGTCATTGGGGGCTATTTTTTTTTTGGGGGGGGGGGTAGGGAGTTTGCTTACAGGGATGAGCAGAGGGTTTTCTTTAGGTAGAGGGGTTTGCTTAAGAGGGAGAAGATTTGTTCTGGAGGTAGGATTCTTGCTTGGGGAGGCATGGAGGGAAGTTTTGCTAGGAGTGGGCCATTTTTGCTTGGAGAGAGGTATACCTCCTGAACCTAGTACTCTTTACATTACATACCCATGACCTCTGAACTATGTACGTTACATGCTGTGCTGAGTAGGGATGCACCCGATACCCAATCGCATGGGGAAAACCACAGCCCAGGGTTGTCGGGAAGAGACCCCAAAGGAGACCCCAAACACCCACCCCCCCCCATGTTGAGGGCATGTGGCCTGGTATAGTTCAAGAGGAGGGAGGGAGCCCCCCCTGCTTGCTCGGATAAGGGTCTGGTATAGATTTTAGGGGGACCCCACGCCATTTTTTTTTTTAAATATATACCAGGGCCTGGCATTGACTGAAGGGGTGGCTCCATGCCGTTTTTTTTTTCTTTCATTTTTCAATATCCGGGTGCTGGTAATTGTAATCGCAAGTCATTTTAAATGGGATGCTATGGATGCGCCACTTTACAGGCACATTAAAGGGACACCCCAGGCATTATATTTAAAGGAATATTTAATCTTTATTGTTGCACACAATCTTTTAAAAAAAAAAAATATTGATACATGTCCCCCAGGGCAGTACCCAGACCCCCATACCAATTTATGGCCAATTACTTGCATAAAAGCCTTCAAAATGGGCACTTTTTCCTTTTCGGCTCCTATAGACTTTAATGGGGTTCGCCATTCGGGTTAAAATATTTCCCTTGTTTGGAAGCTCTGCTGTGAACCAAACAGGGGGGTGTTCGGCCCATCCCTACTGCTGAGCCTTGCGTTTTGTAAATGACATGCTCCTGATTCCTGCACATTGAATACTATTGACCCTGGACCCTGTACTTGTGCATTACGTACTACTGACCCCTGCACTCTGTAATTTGCATACTACCGACCCCTGCACTCTGTAATTTGCATACTACCGACCCCTGCACTCTGTAATTTGCATACTACTGACACCTGCACTCTGTAATTTGCATACTACTGACCCATACCTCCCAACTTTTTGAGATGGGAACAAGGGACGCTTATTAGGTACAAGTAGGTATAAAAAGTATGCAGGCATAGGACACACCCCCTGCCAGAATTTTACACACAAAAAAAGAAAATGAGTTAAACCCGCAGGTGCTTTTTTTTTCCACTACTATTCCTTTCTACTGGCTTTTGGAATTTAAAAGTGCATCAATTTAGAAATTAGATGAAAGGTTTAGCACTGGGAAACACTTTTTTGAAAGATAAATAGTGCATTTTATATACAACTATATAGATCAGACCACAATGAGGGACAAATGAAGAGCAAAGAGGGACAGAGAGTCATTGTTCCAAATCAGGGACTGTCCCTCGAAATCAGGGACAGTTGGGGGCTATGCTGACTCCTGCACTTTGTGCTTATCCTAGAACTCAGCTTTAACTTGCTACTTCACTCACCCACCACTCTGTTCAACTATAGAAGATGAATATTTATGTATTAGATTGTGGCAATTCTTCAAATGGTAGCTTGTTTTTCTAAAATAAAAAATGCTTGATTTATTGTATTTCTCGAACATATTTTTTATTACATTTAAATATAATCCTTATTTCTAATCTTACTAACAGCGGCCCCATGGTCATCTAGCCATGGTTTATAGTAGGGATCAACCAATTATCGGCAAAGCCGATATATCGAGGGCCGATATGCACTTTCCCCGATATAGCGGAATCGGCCCCTGAGGTTACCGATATTGCCGATATTTTGGAAAGTGCTTGTACCGGAGTGATGCCTGCAGCTAGAGGCTTCACCCCGGTACCGGCGTCCATAGCCGGCGGTCCAGTGCCATCTTAAGAGCATTAAAGGGCCCGGACAATGCAGTGCACTGGGGCCCCGCCTATACAATCACCTACGAGAATAAAAATGCAAATTATCGATAAGGCGATATTTATTGGTACAGCAGTGCCAGGCTAATGACAGCTTCCAAGTTCGGTGGCTGGGTTCAGTGAACACACGCACACGACGGACTGGAGTAAGACTCGACTGTCCTGTGTGTGCCTGTTCCGGTGGATGCGGACAGGCATTCCTGCAGTTGTGGGCACCCCCTCCATGGCCCACGTGGCCTGACAGCAGCCCAAGGCCGACAGACGCTTGCCACCTGCTAAGTTCGGTGGTAGGATGCACACGGGAATCAGAACTAATGCTTAGCTGGGGCCCATTCGGTAAGATGGCCATGCACGGTTGGCTGTCTTGTAATGACAACCGATGCGGCTCAGAAGCCGCTCGGCTGTCATTACAAGGAGCGGGAGGGGATGTCCCCCCCCTCCTGCTGCCTTCCGTGGCTTGCCCTGGTCTCCTGTCCCACAAGGAGACCTGGGCAACCAGCCAAAGAGAAGAACCAATCAAAGCCACATTCAGCTCTTATTAGGTCTCCATGTAAAAACCCGGTCATGACATCACTTCCGGGTACTCGGCGCCAAATTAAAAAAAATGACAGCCATTCAAAACAGCCAAACTTGCCATTTGGAATGCTTTTAAGTGCAGAGGAGGGGTTTGGGGTATTTTAGACCCCCAGATCCCTCCACAAGAGTACCTGTCAAAAAAAAAATAATAATAATTTTTAATGTACGAAACTATCGGCCAATGCCAATATGCAATGACCGAAATATCGGTATCGGCAATAAAAAAACTCAATTGGTCACTCACTAGTTTATAGTATGAAGCCCCTTTACTTGAGTTGGGATCATGGGTGGCACCTTCGACCTCTCCAGTGTTTGATCATCCCTGATATAGAATAAATCCAAAATAACTTATTTCAAATATTTCCAGTTATTCTTTTTCAATCTACGTTAAACTATTTTTTGAAGGAAAGGTGATCATGAAAGAGCAGCTCTGCACAAAAGGTTCACTTTTAAGAAGAACGTTATGAGCTCTCAATCTTGCTGCCCCCTTTTTAATGTGTTCATGTCTTTAGAACACCAAACAGCAAACTGTCTTGAGAGGCCCGTGGTCAAACAAGGCAAGGTCTAAACCACGGTGGCAAGAAGAAAAGGGAATGAAGTAAGATGAATAGGCCACCTGGGAACTCAAGTGAGAGAGAAGTCAGTTACAAAGCCTAGAGCTTATACTCCAGAGACAAAGATGCTGTAATAAAAACATGTACAGCCATGAAAACTGTGCAGCTAAGGTAGAAGGGAAAAAAATGTTTTTGGTAAGATTATGTAGCGCTACCCCTTAACCACTTAAGCCCCGGAAGATTTTACCCCCTTCCTGACCAGGGGGTATTTTGCGATTCGGCACTGCGTGACTTTAACGGACAATTGTGCGGTCGTGTGACGCTGTACCCAAATGAATTTGACGTCCTTTTTTCCCACAAACAGAGCTTTCTTTTGGTGGTATTTGATCACCTTTGCGATTTTTTGATCATGCGCTATAAACAAAAAAAGAGCGACAATTTTGCAAAAATAACAATATTTTTCACATTTTTTTATATGAAATTCCCCCCAAAAAATGTAAAAATCAAATTTTTTTTACATTTTTTGGCCAATTTTTTTGGCCAATTTGTTTTCTGCTACCCATGTTTGGTAAAAAAAATCACAATAAGCGTATTTTGATTGGTTTGCGCAAAAGTTATTGCATTTACTAACTAAGGGAAAGATTTCTGTCATTTTTGTTGTTTTTTTTATTAACAAGTAATGGCGGCGATCTGCGATTTTTTTGCAGGACTGCGACATTGCGGCGGACAGATCGGACCCTTGACTGACATTTTTGACACTTTTGGGGGTACCAGTGACATTACTACAGTAATCAGTGCTATACATATGCACTGTTACTGTAAAAATGACACTGGGAGGGAAGGGGTTAATTTTATTGGAGAGGGAGGGGTTAAGTGTGTCCCTAGGGGCGTGTTTCTTACTGTCATTGGATGTGGCTGTTTGTGTAACAGCACAGATCTACGGTCCTACATAGCAGGACCGAGTGATCAGTGCTTTTACACAGGGGAGAGTGACAGACGGCTTTGTTTACACTAGCCGCCTGCCTTTCTCCCTCTCTACCCGACGATCGCGAGTGACCGGCGGACATCGGGTCCGCCGGTCACACGCGCCGGCTTCTTCGGGTACGAGCGGGAGTGCGCCTCCGGCGGCGCGCGCTCATCCCCTATTGGCTCCCAGGCTAGTGACGTACCAGTACGTCACTTTGCCTGGGAGGGGCTGACCGCTGCCATATATAGTCGAGCCGCGGTCGGCAAGTGGTTAAAGAGCTGCTGATTGTTAACTGGTTCTTCTCCAACAGTGCTGAGACCGCCACTCACAGGCAAAAGTACATTTGCTCCAGCTCTATTAATCAGTCTAGAGCAGGGCTTCCCAAACTTTTTTGGGCCGAGACCCACTTCTGAATACAGTTATTTTTTGGGACCCACTTGCTTGTAATTGAATATTGTAAAGCACTACAAAATTTGTTGGCGCTATATAAATGCAAATAATAATAATGCATATTTTAAAGGGAGGGAGATGTTAAATTAAAAATATAAATTTACTACTTTTCAATTTATTATTGAATACGCTTGCCAGATGTTCTAAGTGAGGGGTCAGAAACCTGTGGCATGTGTGGCATATAGGCAAAGTTGTAAGTAATCAGCAGCCTCATAGACAGTATAAGGCAGGCAGAGCCAGAAATCAACCACCCAGGACAGTGATCAGCAGGCTATATGGCACTCACCCTCCTTCCTCTCCCAGCGGTCCACAGTGAAGGTGAAGCCCCTGTTTGCCCTCTCCAGGGCCCAGCACTCCTTACCCAGAGTCTCCATGATGATCTATGCTGATCTTGGTGTCCTGGCTCTTCTCCTTCAGATCGTCTACTGGGGTCACAGAAGCTGCCATGAACTCCTGACACCGCCGGGCCACCTGGTCATCCTAGGACACCGAGGCTGCCATCTCTGCCCGCTATAGATAATCCCGCCGCCAGTCTAGCCACCACCGCTGCCGCCAGCAGGACCGAGGAGCTGGCTCTGCACCCCATGAACATATCCTACATAACAGTCCACATATGTACTCACTGATGCAAGTATCCTCCTCGCGGGAAATGCAGACCAGCCTCCATACACTGCGTGGGCGGGGTCCTGAATTCACCGCGATTTAACTGCTCTGGCTCTCTGTAATTTGCGTGGGCTCCCACAGCACAATTTAAGCGGGCCCGCTCTGTGATTTCCGGCTCAGTGCAACGCACTCAAACGCAGCTCGCGATCCACCAGTGGGTCTCGACCCACAGTTTGGGAACTCCTGGTCTAGAGGATGCCTCTTTTTGTATTTGCTTGTAAAACTGGTAACAGGAAAGGGGTTGGGGTAGTATTGGATACCCCCAGTGCCAACAAGGCCCAGGCCTAGGGCAGCACTTTGCAGGGGGCGGCAAAATAGCAACCAGTGGCCAATAGAGACTCTATTGGCCACTGGTTGCTAGAGCCACCTGGCATCTAGCAACCAGTGACATCACAGCCGTAACTCTCTGGCCCTGCCCATAATTCAAAGTGGAGGAGGATTTAACTTCCTCCTCCTTCTCACCTAGTGCTCGTGGGGCCCAAAGAGTCTCGCCAGTCCGGTGATGGTGGGGTGAAGGGCAATGAGGAAAGAAATCTGCAGCCGACAGCAGTGGCTGCTGCTGAGCTGCAGCATCTTCACACAGTGAGCGGGCAGCCTGCCGGCCCTTGAGGCTGGCTAGAACTGAGAGCCTGGGAGGGAGAAGACCTCCACTGGTACAGCGCCACCCTGTCCTGAGCAGCCCTGGTGCCTCCCAGAGCTTGCACTCCTTCTCAAGCCTCCTCTCCACTTCCAGCTGGGACATCAACAGGAAGACAGGATGACTGAGGGCCCAGAGGATGAGGATGGGCGGGAGGTAGGTGCACAGGACATACACCTACCCACAGACAGGGGGACACAGGATGACTGCAGGCAGGGCTAGGGGGTCTCCCTCTCCCACCCCCCTCTCTCTCTCCCAACCCTCTCTCTCTTTCTCTCACTCCTTCTCTCTCACCCATCCCCCCTCTCTCTCCCCCTCCCTCTCTCTCACCCCTCCCTCTTCCTGCCTCACCCCCTCTCTCTCTTCCCCCTCTCTCACCCCCCCTTTCTCATATCCCCCCACTCTCTCATCCCCCTCTATCATATCCCCCCTCTCTCTCTCCCACCCCCCTCCCCTCTCTCTCTCCCACCACCCTCTCTCTCTCTCTGGGGTGGGGCAAATTTACATGGGGGAGGGGGGCACCCAAATTTTAGTTTTGCCTAGGGCAGCACAAAACCAAAATACACCAATGGATACCCCAGAACTACAGACTTGTAACAGGAGAATGCACTGAGCTAGCTAGAACTTATTTGGGACAGTCTTTAAGCCAGAAAAAAAAGGGAAAGACCGGAACAGAGACTCAACTGAAGCAGTCTCCAGAAAAGCAAAATCTGGCACCCCAGAAGCACACAGTCACTAAACCTTGAGCTTGGGTCAGTATTCACACTATCCCAGGGCAGCTGGAATATTGGCTGGGACATCTCCCAACTTCCACCAGGCATTCCTCAGGCCGAATCCTTAGCTTCTGGCAAAATTAGAAATAGGTCCCCCAGCTCTGCCATAGTTGGGACCTTAATGACCATCAGCCAACCCCAAAGGGATTGCCTCAAAGGGCAACAGCTTCTGAGGCTTAGGACTCCTCCAGCGGGTCCAGTCCGGGCCTCAGATTTTTTATGTCCCCCTCCACTTTGAATGCCCCCAAATGTGTTTTTTTTTTTATTTTTCTTGTATAGTTGTATCCCCTATTTGTATTTGAGCTCCTGCCTTTGTATGCTGTACAATTTTTTTTCAATAAATAAAAAAAAATGTAAAAAAAAAAAATTAATGACTAAAAATCTAAGTTAATGAACTCAAATCATTACATTAATTTTCTCCAGCTAAAATATTACAGTAATACAGGGACTGTGGGAGTGCTAACTTTATAATGATTGCGATATAATTAGAACAGATGGTTTTAACCAAACATTAAGAAATTAGTCTATAAATATTCCAGCAATAAAAACTCCAGACCTAGGCTAATTTGATTTATTGAGTCTCCGCATAATGCTCAAGACCCTCTATGTCAAACATGGCTATGTGTAACAAAAAAAGATACAATCAGAAAAGATAAAAGAAACAACTTCTACTATGTAACTATGGAACTAATAAGTTTCATACTCTCATACTGGGCTAAAAAAAAAAAATGTAGACCTGTAAGATCACACCTAGCATTTCCTGAACTCGTGTTTTTCTCACACTCACACTTGTTTTTTTCTCTACATGCATAGGGCAGCCTATTCATTTTAATGGGCTGCAAAATACGTGACAAATTCATGTACATTTTTTGGCGCTGAGCTTCGCATGTCTTTTGACACATGCAAAAATGCACGTTTGCTGCTCTGGGGCGCCATAAACAATGAATAGCACGCCAAGTGTGGTGTACATTTTTTGCGCGTTTCATGAACATGTGCAAAAACACGTGCATTCCCTCAAAATGCTCAGGCATGAATACAGCGGAAGAGACTTGATACTTACCTGTCCCACATCCAGTCCCTCTACTCTTCACTTCCTTGCAGACCAATGGCTTTTCCTGCTTTGCCAAATGCCTGGTCCCAGGAACACTGAGGTTCCTTTCACCAGAATCTATATCACTGCAAATCGTGGGGTAGGGATCAGCAATCAGCAGGAGGAACCACATAGTGAGGTAAGGAACACAGGCATCGGATACACCTAAAACTCATCATGCTGTCATGCAGGGCTGCTGTTAGAAATCGCGGGGCCCCATACAGCCTACCTGACAGGGCCCCCACCTTTTTTTTTTTTCACATATGTACACAATTTACTATACTTTAGTGATGAATGGACACAATGGGTGATCGGTATTGATCGCTCACTGTGTCCATTTGGGAAAGGAAGAGGCTAGTAAATAGAACATATTTACTGTGCACACCCCCTCTCTATCCTAAAACACCCCCCTGTGTGCCCTCTGCAGCCGGAAAGGAGAGAAGTTGACAATGCAGCAGGGGAGAGGGCCACACGGAGGGGGGGGGGGGCAGACAGCAGGGGAGTGGAGATGCAGATGCCAATCCCGCTGTAGTGGAGCCGAAGGAAGAAAACGGAGGAAAAGCCAGCAGAGCTGCAGGAGGAGCCACAAGAATTAACAATGAGGCAGTACAGCAGTCACTGCTAAGCAGGTGCCTGGGCCCCCCTTTTGAACCAATGGGGCCTGGGCCCAGGAGGGCCGCCTGTACTGCCTTATCAGCAGCCCTGCTGTCATGGCTCGTGGGGCTTACACACACCTTTGCAATTTGGTGTGTTGTAGTAACATTGCATGCATTAGCACATTGCAATACCATTTATATTGAATGGCACCTCAACACACAAAGGCAATGCAGCTCTGATGCACATACGTTGGGGAGCACCACAAGAAACAGTCAACGCACTACTATGTGTTGTGGTGCGTGCAGTGCTTAGGACAAAATTCTGCATTCCCATTTTTTGATCCATTCATATTTGTTTGCAGCACCTTCGTAATGAACAAGCATGTATGGGCTACCCAAATACAACGCATATTATAGCAATGCACAGCAATGGATGAATGTAAATGAGACCTTGAAGTTGTTCTACAGTGAAAATTTTTTTTTTCTCCGCATTATAGTAAAAAACACCCTGCAACTTGTCCTGCCCACCCCACCCCACCCCACCCCTAAACACTTAAATGACTCCTGTCACCACTCTAGCACTAACTTGGCTGCAGAATCTCTGTCAGAACCAGGATCTGAACCCATGACCTCTGCTGCATCTGGGAGTAGTTCTCCTTGCTGGGCCTTCTGAGATGCTGGACAGCATCCTGTCTGAACCCCTGCATAATCTTTTCTTCTGCCTTGTTTCTGGTGAACCTTGAAATTTTTGCTCCTCCCATGAACTTCCTTTTTAAGCCATGCCTTTGCACTTCCTGTTTGCTAGATTATTGTGCTCTTTCCAGCTGATATCTTGCTCCTTTGTGTCCTGCAGCTGTACTTTGAACCTTTGACTTATTCCTCAACTATGCTTCTGCTTGATCCCAACTTGCGATCACTTGTTACCAACCGTTGGCTTGTTTACTGACTACACTTCTGCTTGGTCCCAACCTGCTATATCTGCGAATGGACCCCAGCTTGCTCACCTCCTGGTGGGGCGATCCTGAGGACTGCAACCTGGTACTAACATAAGCAAAACCCATCTTCACTGCCAGGAGCTCTGGTGAACACCAGGTGATGCTTAGACCTTGGGTGAGCCTGTGTCATTCGTTAGGGTGACCTGCTTGTGTACTTATTCTGCTGATGAGTTGGAGCCTCTCTACTGGTCTCTGAGCCTCACCCCTGACCAGGACAATTGCTCCCCTCAATTCCTGGTCTTACAGGAAACACTGAGGGCAGCGTAGCCATTGTCTCACATAAAAGCATATCTCTGGTCTTTATGGATTCAGGTTTTTATGGACTTTAGGAAGTCCATATCAGATCTTCAACATCCATATATTTTGCTATGTCTTTTAAAAACCATCCATTGGTTAGACTGATCTGAAAAATAATCTTACCATGTATAGAATTAATAGGACTAGAAAGGGCTCTAGTATTTGTGGTTTCATCCTACATTAGAATAATAGTGGAACAGAAAGCCCTTTTATGATATATTTGTCTCTCCTACGGTAAGTGGTTGTTTGTAAAGGTTACTTACTGGACTGGTTCACAGGTTCTCTATGGATCCTTTGAGGACCTCAAATTTTCCCTTCTTTTTGTCTTTGGGGTCGCCCCACCAGTTGCCACTTAAAAGGGGCGGGAGCATGGCTGGGACAAGGGATGGGCAGGAGGGGAAGCTGCCCTTGGTGCAGCAGTTTACTGCATGGATGGGGGCTCCAGCAAGCTTATTCTGATACAAGGCATTTTGACATGTGGATGATTGCTGGGGATAGCATTCCCTACGCTCGCACATAATGAAATGGGGGCTGTTTGGCTTATTTGCCCTGGGCAGTGTCTCGGCACTGAAAGGGGGGTCTAAATATGAGGGAATTTAGCTGCCCCTTTGGGCAGAGTCACTATCTGAGGAAATATTTTCCATGAGCAAATTGATACCAGAAGATATTTGGGTCTGCTTTTAATGCAATTTTTATCCCCGTGGGTCTTTGAAATCCTCTGTGACGGATGTAATTACCAGTAAACCAGGGACAGACTCTTCTCTCATTGTAATCTTGACAAACCAATTTAAATGTATCACATTTATTCCGCCTAACTTTTTCCTTACAGATGGAAATATCTTTTTCAATTTTCTGAACTTTCTCAGAAGCCGTTTTCTCCTTAAGGGTCAACTCAAGGGTAGTAATCTGGAAGTTCAGTTGGCAGAGTTGCACTTTAACTTCTTTAATATTGAGAAAAAAAAAAATCAAGGGAGCTTTGATTAGCCACTCCTCTCCGCTATTCACAAAACTCTATGTAGCCAGGTACTGCGCCAATATGGAGACAAAGACATTGTTCTGTTTTCATTTTCTCATTTAAATTAACTCTGAGCTGCAAAATTCTCCCCAGGCCAGCAGGGGGAGAGCTAAGTCATTGCGAACCTTTAAACTTCCATACAAGACATCTGGAATCTTGGGAGGTGTAGTTTGAGGTGGTGGCCATATAATGAAAAAACTAATTTTCTGAACTACTGGTACCAATAGACTGTGAAAGACGCTAGGGGACAATATATTCTTTTTTCCAGGAAAAGTCAGTTATTTGGAATTGCAGGAGTCCGCAGATTCAGACCTGTCTGTGGGAGCATGAAACAGAGCCAGCCCTAAGGAGCCTGAGGGCAGTGACATCGCCAAGGATGACAGTGACATCGCCAAGGATGTCAGTGACATCTCCAGTTGCATTATCAGCTTTAATGACCCTAGGGGAGAGTTCACCAGGCTTTTCCTCTTGCAGCCACACCGGGACCAGATTGAAGGGATCCCATCCACCAGGAAAAGCCTATTGCCAGATCTGGGAGTCGGTGAGAGGCCCTTCAGCACACATTGTACTGTCAGCTGACGTCAAGATACTGAAAGCTGGACATCTATAGTTCTCTTCTAATATCCCTCTATTCTGTATCTCATTGTCTTTAATGTCTTTAATGTCTCAGCGGCACTATAACTGCCTCTTAATCTATTGTATTGCATTATCACCATCTCTGATCCGATTGGTTTTTCCCATCAAAATCATGCCAAGCCGACCAAGATTTCCCCTAGACACCAATGTTAGACAGGGAGCAGCGCCATGCCAAACTGTCCAAGATTTCCCATAAACGCCAACGTTAGACAGGGAGCAGTGCCGTGCCAAGCGGACAAAGATTTCCCAGAAACGCCAATGTTAGACAGGAAGCAGTGCCATGCCAAGCTGACCAAGATTTCCCAGAAATGCCAATGTTAGACAGGGAGCAGTGCCATGCCAAGTTGACCAAGATTTTCCATAGATGCCAATGTTAGACAGGGAGCAGTGCCATGCCAAGCTGACCAAGATTTTCCATAGACGCCAATGTTCGACAGGGAGCAGTGCCATGCCAAATTGACTCTATAAATGCCAATGTTAGACAGGGAGCAGTGCCATGCCAAGCTGACCAATATTTTCCATAGACGCCAATGTTTGACAGGGAGCAATGCCATGCCAAGCAGACCAAGATTTCCCATAAATGCCAACGTTAGACAGGGAGAAGCGCCATGCCAAGCTGAACAAGATTTCCCAGAAATGCCAATTTTAGACAGGGAACAGTGCCATGCCAAGCTGACCAAGATTTCCCATAAACGCCAACGTTAGACAGGAAGCAGCGCCATGCCAAGCTGACCAAGATTTCCCAGAAATGCCAATGTTAGACAGGGAACAGTGCCATGCCAAGCTGACCAAGATTTCCCATAAACACCAACGTTAGACAGGGAGAAGCGCCATGCCAAGCTGACCAAGATTTCCCAGAAATGCCAATGTTAGACAGGGAACAGTGCCATGCCAAGCTGACCAAGATTTCCCATAAACGCCAACGTTAGACAGGAAGCAGCGCCATGCCAAGCTGACCAAGATTTCCCAGAAATGCCAATGTTAGACAGGGAACAGTGCCATGCCAAGCTGACCAAGATTTCCCATAAACGCCAACGTTAGACAGGGAGCAGTGCCATGCCAAGCTGACCAAGATTTCCCAGAAATGCCAATGTTAGACAGGGAACAGTGCCATGCCAAGCTGACCAAGATTTCCCATAAATGCCAATGTTAGACAGAGAGCGGTGCCATGCCAAGCAGACCAAGATTTCCCATAAACTCCAACGTTAGACAGGAAGCAGTGCCATGCCAAGCTGACCAAGATTTCCCATAAAGGGCAACGTTAGACAGGGAGCAGTGCCATGATGCCAAGCCGACCAAGTGTAAGTAAAGTTGGTGTACGTAAAACAGGGTATGCCTGTATATGACATTTTTTTAGGTTTTGAGTTGCTAGGAGGGTGCTACAATTTTTGCCAAACAATTTTTTTAAAGCCGTTTGTGTTTGAAGGCATGGGGCTGGCAAACTAACTGATCTTCCATTGGACATGGACATAGGTGTGGGCAGCCTTTTGCATGAGGGTGTGCAGCCCAAAGTTCAAACACACACATGCCTTTCTCTGCAGCCTCAGCTGCACTGGAGAGTGAATGAATGGGAAGAGCTCTGTGCTGAGCTTCCTGTTCATTCACAAACTGAAGCATAGTAAACGATGCTTCAGTTTGTGAATGAACATGTTTACTATGCTGCAGTTAAGAATAAACCCAGTGAGTGAATTCATTGAATTTCATTTAGAAAAGGAAAGCACTGGTAAATTACATATTTACTAGCCCCTTCCTCCACTCTCCATCCTGAAACATCCCCCGCAGCAGCTGGGGGGAGAGGAGGGAAGTCAGCAGCATTGCGGGGCAGGGGGGGGCGAACATGTGGGGAAACCCGGGCAGTAGGTGGAATTGGCCCTGCATGTAGTGAAACAGGGTGTGCCCAGGCACACCCCATGTGCACACCTATTGAAATAGAAGATCCACTTTAAATACAAAGAAGCAAAAATAACTATAACAGGATCGGCATTTTTCTGTTCTCTCGCGGCCCGACACAGAAAACAAAGGGAAAGCTAACACAGGTGGGAAACCCGGGCAGTAGGGGGAATTGGCCCTGCACGTAGTGAAACAGGGTGTGCCCAGGCACACCTGGCACACTTCCTGTGCACACCTATGGACATTGAAGATCCACTTTAAACACAAAGAAGCAAAAATAACTATAACAGGATCGGCATTTTTCTGTTCTCTCGCGGCCCGACACAGAAAACAGAGGGAAAGCTAACACAGGGGGGGGGGGGAAACCCGGGCAGTAGGGGGAATTGGCCCAGCATGTAGTGAAACAGGGTGTGCCCAGGCACACCTGGCACACCCCCTGTGCACACCTATGGACATGGAAGATCCACTTTAAGCACAAAGAAGAAAAAATAACTATAACAGGATCTGCATTTTTCTGTTCTCTCGCGGCCCGACACAGAAAACAGAGGGAAAGCTAACACAGGGGGGAAAACCCGGGCAGTAGGAGGAATTGGCCCTGCACGTAGTGAAACAGGGTGTGCCCAGGCACACCTGGCACACCCCCTGTGCACACCTATGGACATGGAAGATCCACTTTAAGCACAAAGAAGTAAAAATAACTATAACAGGATCTGCATTTTTCTGTTCTCTCTCTGCCTGACACAGAAAACAGAGGGAAAGCTGCGATTTCTTAAGAAGTGTATAAAACTCATTAGCATTTGTGTCCGTCTTTGTGGTGGACATCTCAAAGCTGCTTAGTTTGCTGTCTGTACTTCTTTCCTTCGGCCCGTCCTCACTTGCTCTTTGCGATTCCTTTGTCCCGGTCACCCCCCCCCCCCCATGCATTCTTCTGCGATATATCAGCGTGCCGCAGCACCGGGTGGCTTTTGGACTCCCTATACTCCTATAAATACGACCATAAAAGAGCCGTGCATCACAAGAACGGCAAATGGCGATTGAGATACCCCGGGACAAAGGAGCAGTTTAATATTCATAGAGAGGCCTGCGGGGTGGCGCTGCCAGAAAATTTCAACGTTTGCCACCGTACGGCATTTCTGCACATTGAGGAAGAACAATGGAGCGGCCTGAATCAGGAGAGGAGGGAAGCGTCCAAGAAACGTATAAACCTCAGAAAGGAAACAAATGGCCACAATGGGCAATGGGTTCTTCCATACCATGCCAGGAACCTTCAGTGTTACAATGTAACATTTTCTTACCGCACGGCTAATTATAGATACTTTTTTTTTTTTTTACTCAGCTGCCACTCAACAAAAAAAATGGCAAACGGCACGGACGCACTTCGGGATTTTTGTATTTTGCTGGCGCTGCCTTCTGCAAAGTTGAACGCGGGTTATCGTACATTGCCTACAGTTTAGCATAAACCATTTACATACTATAATTGACGTTTACACTATGCCAAATGTGGGGGGGTTTAGGGGGGGTACTACTTAAGCAAAACGAGAGATGCATTATTGCACTGAAAATGTATTCTTCCTGATCTATTGTGCTTTTATACAGCATTCAATAAAAGGTAATAATAGTAAATGTTCACCGGTGGCTAAGTATTCACTTAAAAGAAATAAAAAGAAAGAAAAATCGCAACGCAACAAATTATTATTTTCCTTAACCACTTCAGCTCTGGAAGGTTTTACCCCTTTCCTGACCAGGGTTTTTTTTTGCGATTTTTTACTGCGTGACTTTAACGGACAATTGCGCGGTCGTGCAACGCTGTACCTAAACGAATTTGACGTCCTTTTTTTCCCACAAACAGAGCTTTCTTTTGGTGGTATTTGATCACCTGTGCGATTTTTTGATCATGCGCTATAAACAAGAAAAGAGCGTCAATTTTGAAAAAATAATAATATTTTTCACATTTTTTTATATGAAATCCCCCCCCCCCCCCAAAAAAATGTAAAAATCAAAATTTTTTAACATTTTCGGCCAATTTGTTTTATGCTACATATGTTTGGTAAAAAAAGATCGCAAAAAGCGTATTTTGATTGGTTTGCGCAAAAGTTATCGCGTTTACTAACAAAGGGGAAGATTTTTGTCATTTTTGGTGGGTTTTTTTTAACGAGTAATGGGGGCGATCTGCGATTTTTTTGGCGGGACTGCGACATTGCAGTGGACAGATCAGACCCTTGACTGACATTTTTGACACTTTTGGGGTTACCAGTGACATTACTACAGTAATCAGTGCTATACATATGCACTGTTACTGTAAAAATGACACTGGCAGGGAAGGGGTTAACTGTATTGGAGAGGGAGGGGTTAAGTGTGTCCTAGGGGCGTGTTTCTTACTGCGATTGGACATGGCTACTAGTGTAAAAACAGAGATCAACGGTCCTACATAGTAGATAGAAACATAGAAACATAGAATGTGTCGGCAGATAAGAACCATTTGGCCCATCTAGTCTGCCCAATATATCTGAATCCTATGAATAGTCCCTGGCCCTATCTTATATGAAGGATAGCCTTATGCCTATCCCATGCATGCTTAAACTTCTTCACTGTATTTGCAGCTACCACTTCTGCAGGAAGGTTATTCCATGCATCCACTACTCTCTCAGTAAAGTAATACTTCCTCATATTACTTTTAAACCTTTGCCCCTCCAATTTAAAACTGTGTCCTCTTGTGGTAGTTTTTCTTCTTTTAAATATGCTCTCCTCCTTTACCGAGTTGATTCCCTTTATGTATTTAAAAGTTTCTATCATATCCCCTCTGTCTCTTCTTTCTTCCAAGCTATACATGTTAAGGTCCTTTAACCTTTCCTGGTAAGTTTTTTCCTGCAATCCATGTACTAGTTTAGTAGCTCTTCTCTGAACTCTCTCTAAAGTATCTATAACCTTCTGGAGATATGGCCTCCAGTACTGCGCACAATACTCCAAGTGAGGTCTCACCAGTGTTCTGTACAGCGGCATAAGCACTTCTCTCTTTCTACTGCTTATACCTCTCCCTATACATCCAAGCATTCTGCTGGCATTTCGTGCTGCTCTATTACATTGTCTTCCCACCTTTAAGTCTTCTGAAATAATTACTCCTAAATCCCTTTCCTCAGATACTGAGGTCAGGACTGTGTCAAATATTCTATATTCTGCCCTTGGGTTTTTACGCCCCAGGTGCATTATCTTGCACTTATCCACATTAAATTTCAGTTGCCAGAGTTCTGACCATTCTTCTAGTTTTCCTAAATCCTTTTCCATTTGGCGTTTCCCTCCAGGAACATCAACCCTGTTACATATCTTTGTGTCATCAGCAAAAAGACAAACCTTACCATCGAGGCCTTTTGCAATATCACTTATGAAGATATTAAACAAAATTGGTCCCAGTACAGATCCCTGAGGTACCCCACTGGTAACATGACCTTGTTCTGAATGTTCTCCATTGACTACAACCCTCTGTTGTCTGTCACTCAGCCACTGCCTAATCCACTCAACAATATGGGAGTCCATGCTCAATGACTACAGTTTATTGATAAGTCTTCTATGTGGGACAGTGTCAAAAGCTTTACTAAAATCTAGATATGCAATGTCTACTGCACCTCCACCGTCTATTATTTTAGTCACCCAGTCAAAAAAATCTATAAGATTTGTTTGACATGATCTCCCTGAAGTAAACCCATGTTGTTTTTCATCTTGCAATCCATGGGATTTAAGATGTTCCACAATCCTATCCTTTAATTGGGTTTCCATTAATTTGCCTACTATTGATGTCAGACTCACTGGTCTATAGTTGCTCGATTCCTCCCTACTACCTTTCTTGTGAATGGGCACGACATTTGCCAATTTCCAATCTTCCGGGACGACTCCTGTTACTAATGATTGGTTAAATAGATCTGTTAATGGTTTTGCCAGCTCACCACTAAGCTCTTTTAATAATCTTGGGTGTATCTCATCAGGACCCTGTGACTTATTTGTCTTCACTTTAGACAGCAATCTTAGAACGTCTTCCTCTGTAAAGACACATGCATCAAATGATTCATTAGTCATCCTTTCAAGTGGAGGTCCTTTTTCCTTCTTTTTCTTCTGTAAAAACTGAACAGAAGTATTCATTAAGGCAGTCGGCTAGCCCTTTATTCTCTTCTACATACCTTCCGTCCTTTGTTTTTAATTTAGTTATTCCTTGTTTTAATTTCCTTTTTTCATTTATATATCTGAAGAATGTCTTATCCCCCTTTTTCATAGACTGAGCTAGTTTTTCTTCTGCCTGCGCTTTAGAAGTTCTTATAACTTGCTTGGCCTCTTTCTGCCTAATCTTGTAGATTTCCTTATCTTCATTGCTCTGGGTTTTTTTATAATTACAAAATGCTAGCTTTTTATTTTTAATGATTTGGGCCACTTTTGCTGAGTACCACAGTGGTCTCTTCCTTTTTTTGCTTTTACTGACAAGTCTAATGCCATTTTCTGTTGCCTTCAATAATGCACCTTTTAAGTAGTCCCATTTCTCCTGGACTCCATGTAATCCGTTCCAGTCTGATAAGGACTCATTTATGACTAATTTCATTTTTGAAAAGTCTGTTTTTCTAAAATATAAAACTTTTGTTTTTGTGTGGTGTGACTCTTTCACAGTTCTTATATTAAACCACACTGACTGGTGATCACTAGATCCCAAGGTTTCGCCTACAATGACATCATATACCGAATCCCCATTTGTGAATACCAAATCCAAAATGGCCTCCCTCCGGGTTGGCTCCTCAACCACTTGTTGCAGAGACAACCCCAGTAGGGAATTTAGAATATCTGTACTCCTGGTAGAACTTGCTATTTTGGTTTTCCAGTTTATATCTGGAAGATTGAAATCTCCCATAATGATAACTTCTCCTTTCATTGTCATTTTAGCTATTTCTTCAACTAGTAGATCATCTAGTTCTTTAACTTGACCAGGTGGTCTATATATCAAACCTACACGAGTTACTGCATGATTAGCAAACTGCAACGTAACCCAAACTGACTCTATGTTGGCCTCACCAACTTGTATTAGGTTAGATTTAATGCTATCTTTCACATACAGGGCCACTCCTCCTCCTTTCTTGCCTTCTCTGTCTCTTCTGTATAAAGAGTACCCTGGTATGGTTATGTCCCAGTCATTTCTTTCATTAAACCATGTCTCCATGACAGCCACTAAATCTACATTCTCAGATGCCATTAGATCCGTCTGATCTCCAGATACTGATCTCAGTATATGTACTTGCGGCGGTCGGCAAGTGGTTAATGACCAGGGCATTTTTTGCGATTCGACACTGCATTGTTTTAACTGACAACTGCGCGGTCGTGTGATGCCGTACTTAAATAAAATGTATGTCCTTTTTTTCCCAACAAATAGAGCTTTCTTTTGGCAGTTTTAAATGAATAGCCACTAAACACTTGCCTGTAATGTACAGTGCTAAATACAGTATCTTACAAAAGTGAGTACACCCCTCACACTTTTGTAAATATTTTATTATATCTTTTCCTGTGACAACACTGAAGAAATGACACTTTGCTACAATGTAGTAGTGAGTGTACAGCTTGTATAACAGTGTAAATTTGCTGTCCCCTCAAAATATCTCAACACACGGCCACTAATGTCTAAACCGCTGGCAACAAAAGTGAGTACACCCCTAAGTGACAATGGCCAAATTGGGCTAATTTAGCCATTTTCCCTCCCCGTGTCATGTGACTCATTAGTGTTACAAGGTCTCAGGTGTGAATGGGGAGCAGGTGTGTTAAATTTGGTGTTATCGCTCTCACTCTCTCATACTGGTCACTGGAAGTTCAACATGGCAAAGAACTCTCTGCGGATCTGAAAAAAAGAATTATTGCTCTACATAAAGATGGCCTAGGCTATAAGAAGATTGCCAAGACCCTTAAACTGAGCTGCAGTACAGTGGCCAAGACCATACAGCGGTTTAACAGGACAGGTTCCACTCAGAACAGGCCTTGCCATGGTCGACCAAAGAAATTGAATGCACATGCTCAGCGTCACATCCAGAGGTTGTCTTTAGGAAATAGACGTATGAGTGCTGCCAGCATTACTGCAGAAGTTGAAGGGGTGGGGGGTCAGCCTGTCAGTGCTCAGATCATACGCCGCACACTGCATCAAATTGGTTTGCATGGCTGTCGTCCCAGAAGGAAGCCTCTTCTAAAGATGATGCACAAGAAAGCCTGCAAACAGTTTGCTGAAGACAAGCAGACTAAGGACATGGATTACTGGAACCATCTCCTGTGGTCTGATGAGACCAAGATAAACTTATTTTGTTCAGATGGTGTCATGCGTGTGTGGCAGCAACCAGGTGAGGAGTACAAAGACAAGTGTGTCTTGCCTACAGTCAAGCATGGTGGTGGGAGTGTCATGGTCTGGGGCTGCATGAGTGCTGCCGGCACTGGGGAGCTACAGTTCATTAAGGGAACCATGAAGGCCAACATGTACTGTGACATACTGAAGTAGAGCATGATCCCCTCCCTTCTGAGACTGGGCCACAGGGCAGTATTCCAACATGATAACGACCCCAAACACACCTCCAAGATGACCACTGCCTTGCTAAAGAAGCTGAGGGTAAAGGTGATGGACTGGCCAAGCATGTCTCCAGACCTAAACCCTATTGAACATCTGTGGGGCATCCTCAAATGGAAGGTGGAGGAGTGCAAGGTCTCTAACATCCACCAGCTCTATGATGTCATCATGGAGGAGTGGAAGAGAACTCCAGTGGCAACCTGTGAAGCTCTGGTGAACTCCATGCCCAAGAGTGTTAAGGCAGTGCTGAAAAATAATGGTGTCCACACAAAATATTGACGCTTTGAGCTCAATTTGGACATTGTCAGCAAATTTACACTGTTATACAAGCTGTACACTCACTACTTTACATTGTAGCAAAGTGTCATTTCTTCAGTGTTGTCACATGAAAAGATAGAATAAATTATTTACAGAAATTTGAGTGGTGTACTCACTTTCGTGAGATACTGTGTGTGTGTGTGTATATATATATATATATATATATATATATATATATATATATATATATTTATATATATATATATATATATATATAATATTTTTATAGCAAAAAATACTGATTTATAAACAAAATTTGCCAGAAAAGTGTTGGTCTTCAAGTGGTTAGTAAAACAGATTCAGACTTTTACACAGTATTATATAGAATGTTATTTATGGTTTAAAACAACCCAAATCAAAGCTCTGACTTCAGCACTCTGCCTGTGATTTTTACATACCAGCTTATTTTACAACAATGTATCTAAAGCTGAATCAACGAGTTTAAAGTAAAAAAGGAAAGGAGAATAAATAAAAAACTGAAGACAACAATGAATATAAATCATGAATTTGTAGCATTTCCCTGATCTACAGCAGCAATTTAGATAGAACATCCAACAATAATATTAAAAAACTGCACCCAGTAGTCAGCACAATGTACTAGCAGTATTTATGGAAATTACAACTAATGGCGCCGGCTATTTTGTGCAGTTTTAATATTATTGTTGGATTTTAAAGGGGAAGGTGCTCACACTTCATCCTTACTATTTCAGTTTTAGGGGTGGAAAGTTTTTATACTGTCCCCTGCTTTATGTTACATCCAGTCATGCAGTCTTTGGTCAGACCAAGAGGCATAACTAGAAACCTCAGGGCCCCAATGCAAGAAACCATGAAGGGCCCCCCCTGACCTCTGGTCCCAAGGGAACTTCCCTCCGGGCCCAGGGTCAAGGTTCCCACCTTTTCTTAAAGCCAAACCTCTACACTTTAGTGGTAAATTAGTAGTACTAGTACCTCTATAGTCCAGAGGGGATTGTACTTACAGTGTACATACACTCACCGGCCACTTTATTAGGTACACCTTGCTAGTATTGGGTTGGACCCCCTTTTTCCTTCATTCTTTGTGGAATAGATGCAACAAGGTGTTTTAATCCATGCTCAATTGGTACTAAGAGGCCCAAAGTGTGCCAAGAAAATATCCCCCAGACCATTACACTACCACCACCAGCTAGAACCGTTGATACAAGGCAGGGTGGATCCATGCTTATATAAGTGTGCCATTGAGTGTGTGTGTATATATATATATATATATATATATATATATATGTAATGGATCAACCAGCACCCCGACCAGGTACCTCCGTTGACAGATGCTCCTAGTGCTTCCCGAGGGCTCCAAGCATTCCACCAGACACCATAACCACTTCAGACCCCACGAACCTAGCTTGGTTAGGGTCTCGCCGTCTGTTACCCACCCTGGACCTACGACAAGGCTCCAGGTTTCCGTGGGTGAACCTCTCTTTCCCCAGAGAGTGCAGCAGAACAAGCTCTTACTCAAGCTCTTACAAGAGCTTAGTGATTATCTAAGGGAGTATGGAAGACCATAGCAATCCCTTGTAGCATATTCCCCCAATAAGAGACAGGACTCTAGATTGAGGTTGAAGTAACTGTAGAACAACTTTATTGAAGAAGAAACAGATTTATATACAGTTTTCACCCACAAGGTTACCGCCCAGGTGGACCTTGTTGAAGACTGGACGTGATATTCACAATCCAATAGGAACAGAGTTTTACACTCTCATACAATGTACACAATCCCTCCCCTCTGGTTGATTACAGAAGCATATGCAGATGAAAGTGTATACAGGAGCTAAACTAATTATCTAACCATCTGGACAGAACAATGTGAGGTCATTAACATTTAACAATGGAACAGGCAGGTAAACTTTAACACAATACACATTCCCTTCCAATACACAAACAATAGGGAAGTCTGCGAATGACAGTCTTTGTGTCTCTCTCACAGCCAAGCATGGAATACACTGTGTAAGGTGGTATTAAATCTTCATATTTCTATATGAAGATTTTGCTGACAAATATTGAAGCAATCCAAACCATTACTTACCTGTCTTTCACTCATAGTGACAGTTAGTACCGTCACATATCTTCCCCCCAAAGGTAGACGAACCATGTACCAGACCCCCAACTGGTCTGTGCCTGAGTTAGTCGGGTAACAAGTCCCAAAGAGTCAATCCATCATGGAAGCTTCCTTGACAAAGTTCCACATAGTTTGTAAGTTTGTCTTGGCATGGCACATGGAGCTCTCATTGCCGATCAGTCTGTGAAAGTCTGGTTTGGGCAGGCCAGACTGGGCTTCTTGGGCACCCTGTGTCCCTAAGAGACACAGGGTGACTTAGACATAAGAAAAGCCTAGTAGGCTGAGAGGGGAACTTTCATACCTCTCTAAGGTAGGCTGTGTTCCACAGGCCCTCCCAATGTGTGCACCCACCCAGTACCCCAAACAAATTGTCGGGAAAACAGTGTTACTCACCCAGCCAACCTCTGCCTCTCACAGAACATACCCGCTGCAGGGGATAAGTGTGGACTGGCCCTTCTCCTGGGAGTCCTTTCAGCCACTGGAGAGAAGACAGGGTGGTGGGGCTCACTTCGTCAGGCTGTTGGGGATCTGGGCTGACTGTCCAGCATCCCTGGGGTGTACAAGTGAAGACTAGCTTTTGCGGGTGCTGGGCAGAGATTGGCAGCACTCTGCCCTGTTGCCAGCTCTTCTGCTGGTTGGGGGTCTGCTGTAGAGAGGAGGGATCGTTTACCTCCTCCTCCAGGTATTCCTGCAGGGTAGGTTGGGGATCTGGACCGGCCGTCCAGCATCCCTGTAGGTCTGGTGCAGAGACCGCGGTCCCATCTGCACCACTGGGGTCAGGGCTGTTGTCTCCCTGTGGTTGGGGAGAAGGATTAGTTGTCTCCTCTCCCTGGAAGGTACACTGCTGCTGGGAAGGAAGGACGACACCTTCAGCTCCATGTAACTCTGTGTGCCGCTGGGGAGTAGAACCGACCGTCTCTATTCCCAGTAACTCCTGCTGTAGCTGGGGACCTGGGCCAGCTGCCCAGCCTCCCTGTAGGGCCGGTAGAGAGACCTCGGTCCCATCTCCACCTGCCATCGTGGGTCTTCACAGTACCACCAGTCTGTACTGTCTCTCCAACTGAAGGGTTGTGGGTCTGGATCTGCCACCCAGCACTCCGGCTCTGCTTGCAGGGTAGATTGGAGTGGATTGGAGCATATATATATATATATATATATATATATATATATATATATACAGTGGGTACGGAAAGTATTCAGACCCCCTTAAATTTTTCACTCTTTGTTATTTTGCAGCCATTTGCTAAAATCATTTAAGTTCATTCTTCTTCCTCATGAATGTACACATAGCACCCCATACTGACAGAAAAACACAGAATTGTTGACATTGTTGCAGATTTATTAAAAAAGAAAAACTGAAATATCACATGGTCCTAAGTATTCAGACCCTTTGCTGTGACACTCATATATTTAACTCAGGTGCTTTCCATTTCTTCTGATCATCCTTGAGATGGTTCTACACCTTCATTTGAGTCCAGCTGTGTTTGATTATACTGATTAGACTTGATTAGGAAAGCCACACACCTGTCTATATAAGACCTTCCAGATCACAATGCATGTCAGAGCAAATGAGAATCATGAGGTCAAAAGAACTGCCTGAAGAGCTCAGAGACAGAATTGTGGCAAGGCACAGATCTGGCCAAGGTTACAAAAAGATTTCTGCTGCACTTAAGGTTCCTAAGAGCACAGTGGCCTCCATAATCCTCAAATGGAAGACGTTTGGGATGACCAGAACTCTTTCTAGAGCTGGCCGTCCGGCCAAACTGAGCTATCGGGGGAGAAGAGCCTTGGTGAGAGAGGTAAAGAAGAGCCCAAAGATCACTGTGGCTGAGCTCCAGAGATGCAGTCAGGAGATGGGAGAAAGTTGTAGAAAGTCAACCATCACTGCAGCCCTCCACCAGTCGGGGTTTTATGGCAGAGTGGCCCAACGGAAGCCTCTCCTCAGTGTAAGACACATGAAAGCCCGCATGGAGTTTGCTAAAAAACACCTGAAGGACTCCAAGATGGTGAGAAATAAGATTCTCTGGTCTGATGAGACCAAAATAGAACTTTTTGGCCTTAATTCTAAGCGGTATGTGTGGAGAAAACCAGGCACTGCTCATCACCTGTCCAATACAGTCCCAACAGTGAAGCATGGTGGTGGCAGCATCATGCTGTGGGGGTGTTTTTCAGCTGCAGGGACAGGACGACTGGTTGCAATCGAGGGAAAGATGAATGCGGCCAAGTACAGGGATATCCTGGACAAAAACCTTCTCCAGAGTGCTCTGGACCTCAGACTGGGCCGAAGGTTTACCTTCCAACAAGACAATGACCCTAAGCACACCGCTAAAATAACGAAGGAGTGGCTTCACAACAACTCCGTGACTGTTCTTGAATGGCCCAGCCAGAGCCCTGACTTAAACCCAATTGAGCATCTCTGGAGAGACCTAAAAATGGCTGTCCACCAACGTTTACCATCCAACCTGACAGAACTGGAGAGGATCTGCAAGGAGGAATGGCAGAGGATCCCCAAATCCAGGTGTGAAAGACTTGTTGCATCTTTCCCAAAAAGACTCCTGGCTGTATTAGATCAAAAGGGGGCTTCTACTAAATACTGAGCAAAGGGTCTGAATACTTAGGACCATGTGATATTTCAGTTTTTCTTTTTTAATAAATCTGCAACAATGTCAACAATTCTGTGTTTTTCTGTCAGTATGGGGTGCTATGTGTACATTCATGAGGAAGAAGAATGAACTTAAATGATTTTAGCAAATGGCTGCAATATAACAAAAAGTGAAAAATTTAAGGGGGTCTGAATACTTTCCGTACCCACTGTATATATACACACACACACACACACACACAATAAGTTAGTAAGCCTGGTACTTCTACAGTCCAGATGGGATCATCTTTATATATCGCTCCCTAAGAGTATATTAGTATAGCAGAGTTTTAACCCAGTCTGGATTTCTTCCTTAGAAGCATGAAATGACTGGTCACTTACCACATAGACCAGCAGTAGGAATGCCTACAATGGTGAGTGGACTGAGATGAAGGGGTGCAGATGGAAAGGTGTGACCTAGATCCCTTCACACACACAGACTTCACAGCCCTGACTGCGATCCTACAGCCGAACCACAGATGACAAGTGCCTTGCTGTTGCCTTGACTTCCTGGAAGCAAACAGAGGTGGCATCAGAGCGGCGGAGAAGCTGCACTTAGTGAAGTGAGTCAATTCCTGGAAAGTTTCTGGAAAGCCTAAAAGCAGACAAAAGTTGAGGCGCAAACGCCTAGTGCATTACCTTTCGACACCTTTAAAAAGAGCTCTGAGGAAGGGCGCATGTCTCCCGAAACGCGTTAGCAGTTCAAGTACAAGGACGTGTCCTCCTCCACATAGTGGTTGACATGGATATGTGATTTTATTCTTCACGTTTGTGAGTATGTTTTTGGCTTTTAATAAACGTTTTAAAGGTGTCAAAAATGAATGCCGTAGATGTTTGCACCTCAATTTTTGTCTGCTTTCAGAGTTTTGGAGTTTCCCCACTCAGTTCCTAACAGAGTTAGCGCTTGGGTTATATAGAGATTTCTGGAAAGCCGTCTTTGTCTTTACCAGATATCGGGAGGGAGAGCCTGGCTTGGAGATTAGAGCAAGGGCAGAGGGGGGAGCCGCACACGGGGAGCAGGGGCATAACTACAGGGGTTGCAGGGGTTTCAATTGCAACCGGGCCCCATGCTCCAGGGGGCCTGTGCGGCTCCCCTATACACCTGGATAGGAGGGGCGGTGGGGGCAGCATGTAGATAAATCACTGTCTTCCTTTTTCCTCCTGTAGCTACAGGAGGAAAATGGAGGAGATTGGTTCCTCTGTATGCTGCCCCCGCCACTCCTCCTATCCAGTGCACTTGTGTCCTGCTGTCTCTGGGCCCCCGTGTGCTCCCCTGGCCCCCCTACTGTGCTGCCCCCCCCCCCCCCCACTGTGCTCCCTTCCTTCTTCGGCCGGCTGCTGCAGGGGACTTGTCACAATAGAAAACCAGGAAGGGGGTCGGTAATTATATAATTTATCGGCTCCTTCCTTTTCTGAATGGACAGAGTCATAGTCAGTGACATTGTAAATAAATAAAATAAAATGATAAAAAATAATACAATTAAAATACCAAAAAATAAAAACTACTGACACCAGTGGGTGAACTTCCAGGATCGCAAAGGTCACACTTGTGACTGGGCCCTGGCATTCCACTACCTTGGGGAGGCTCCAAGATGGCAGGAAGGAGGCCCACTGAAGAACTTGTGAAAGGGTCCCACTGCGGGACCATAATAAAGGGCCCCCGCAATGACAGTAAAGGGCCCCAGGATCAGAGGGAAGAGCCCCAGACTTGAAGGGAAGGTCCCCGGCCAAGGATCCAGGGGGCCCTTCATGGTTTCTTGCATCGGGGCCCTGAAGGTTCTAGTTACTCCTCTGACGGGAAGCAATGGGTGGGGGTGAAGTCAGGATCCCTGGTCACAAGTCTCAAACAAACAACTGCTCCATAGAGCTCTTCTCCTGCCATCTTGGGCGCCCTCACTGTGGCAGAACGTCAGGGCCCGATTGCAATTGCAACCTTTGCCACCCTGGTAGTTCCACCACTGGTGTGACCTAATAATTCTCTTTAACCACTTGTCTGCCAAGGTATGTGGCTTTCCTGCACTTTTTGTGTCTATGGATGCTCTCAGCCTAGCTCGAGAGCATATGTGTGCCCCCCATAGCACTTGCTAAGGAGGCCCCTGGAGGAAGGAAAAGACAGCGCTGGCGGGGGGGGGGGGGGAGGGGAGGCTTGCCAAAGAAGAGGTAAGGGACTGCTTTGTATATATCTTTGCACAGAGCAGGTAAGTATAACATCTTTTTATGAAATATTTAATATATCTTTAACTAGTTGCAGGCTAAGCGTGCTGCACATACCCCCCCCCCCCCCCCGAAAAAAAAAGAAAAACGTAATCGCTGTACACAGGATGTTGCAGCATGTCCAGTCTCCCCAAATACTCAGAAGGTGTTGGCAGCTTCAGCTGTCAAAAAAGCTCAGAATCAGTGGCACTGCTCAGACATACAGTGCTCAGCATAAATAAGTACACCCCTTTCGTAAAGTGATTTTTGCCTGTTAACTACCACCCGCCGCAGTTTTACTGCGGCAGGCAGTCCCTCCTGCGTGAACCAACTTAGCTGTACGTCGGTCGCGTGCCTGCAGTTAGGGGGTGAGCAGGCCCCCCACTGAGAGAGAAGGACGGGCAGCTGTTGTAAACTTATCTATTTACACAATTTTATAACATAAACAAAAAAAAGAAAAATCCTTGCGGTGATCAAATACCACCAAAAGAAAGCTCTATTTGTGGGGGGAAAATGACATGAATTTGGTTTTGGTACAGTTTTGGTAGTGTTGCATGACCGCGCAAAAATGCAACAACGCTAAAAGCTGAAAATTGGCCTGGGCAGGAAAGGAGTGAAAGTGCCTGGTATTGAAGTGGTTTAACCACTTGCCGACCGGTCACGTTGACCGTACTGCGGCAAAGTGGCTCAATATCGTCCAGCGACGTAGACCTACGTCGCTGGACTCCTCCCCTTGTAGGCGGCGCGCGCGCGCCGCCGGAGGCTCGCTCCCGCTGTATTCAGTCACAGCGGGAGTCGGGCCAGGGGAGGAGAGGCGGTGATCACCGCCGCTCTTCCCCGATCGTCGGGGATCGAGTGTGGAAATCTGCCCGCTTGTGTAAACAAAGCGGGCGGATCTCCTAAGTGACAGGCAGGGTCAGATTGCAGGGTTCAGCGTAGTTGAACCTGCGATCTGTCCCTGTGTCACACAATCCCCTCCCCCCCCCCCACGTTAGTAAGCACCAGGCATACATTAACCCCTTGATCACCAATAAAAGTTAACCTCTTCCCTGCCAGTGTCATTTTTGCAGTAACAGTGCATATATATAGCACTGATTACTGTAGTAATGTCACTGGTACCCCCAAAAGTGTCAAAAATGTCAGTCAAGGGTGCGATCTGTCCGCCGCAATGTTGCAGTCCCGCAAAAAAAAATCGCAGATTGCCGCCAGATCACCGCCATTACTAGTTAAAAAAAAAAAACAATAAAAATGACATACATTTTCCGTAGTTAGTAGCTGAGATAACTTTTGCGCAAACCAATCAAAATACGCCCACTGCGATTTTTTTTACCAAAAATATGTAACAGAAAATAAATTGGCCTAAAATGTTAAAAAATTTTGATTTTTACATTTTTTTGGGGGGAATTTCATATAAAAAAATTTGAAAAATATTGTTATTTTTTCAAAATTGTTGCTCTTTTTTTGTTTATAGCGCAATAAGTAAAAATCGCACAGGTGATCAAATACCACCAAAAGAAAGCTCTATTTGTGGGAAAAAAAGGACATAAATTTAATTTGGGTACAGCATCGCACGACCGCCCAATTGTCCGTTAAAATAACACAGTGCCGAATCACAAAATATAGCCTGGTCAGGAATGGGGTAAAATCTTCTGGTCTTAAAGCGGTTAAAAATAAGCTCATTGAGAATTTTTTTGTCAAAGACATGTAGCTAAATACATTTTGGCCTAAATATATGACAAAAATTGAATATATTGGATATTTTTCAACTGTCAAAATAGAAAAATATTGTTATTTTTTCAAAATTGTCGCTTTTTTTTTTTTTATTAATATCGCAAAAAATGAAAATCGCACAGGTGATCAAATACCACCAAAAGAAAGCTCTGTTTGTGGGAAAAAAAGGATGTAAATTTTGTTTAGGTACGGCATTGCATGACCGCGCAATTGTCAGTTAAATTCGCACAGTGCCGAATCGCAAAAAGTGGCCTGGACGTAAGTCAGCAAAATCCTCCGGTGGTAAAGTAAACCCCCAATAGATGTGTTGCCTTGTTATCGTATGATAATGCTATTGCCGAATAAACAGGTCCATAGCAAAAATGTAAAAACTGCTCTGCTCCATAGGGGGGGGGGGGGCGGTTGAACAGGTGTGAGAGGGGAAATGGTTAAAGTTGATTAAAAACACACATTTTATTGTACTTCAACGCATGTCTCCAACTGGTGCCATTCGTTACAAACAGAACCCTGATGCACTATACAATAGCAAACAACATAAAGACTGCAGTGTATTATACAGTATGCCATGCATTGGGAAGCACCACTTCAAATAAAAGGGTTATTTGCATTTCTGAGTGCACTGTAGTGCTTTGATGGCCCATTTACAATGAATAATTCCTTAATGCAATCCATGTTAACACACGATACAACGCCATCTGAACAAATTATGTTTTCTTAACATAAAACAGTTTTACACCTTATTCTCATGTTTTGTTGTGCTGATGATCTCTTGCAGCCTACCTTGTACCACTTCCTACCTCCACTTACATCAGCGATGGCTTCATGGCATTTCTCAAGGTTGGTTTCCGAATGGCAGTGCCGGGACAAGGTCATCTACAGCCCAGGGCAAACATGCCAAACTGCGCCCCCCCCCCACCCCAAGATGTATGAGCCAGGGGCGTAACTACAGGGGTTGCAGGGGTTGCGATTGCAACCGGGCCCAATGCTCCAGGGGGCCCAGAATTGGATAGGGTAGGGGAGGCGGGGGCAGCATGTAGAGAAATCACTGTTCTCCTTTTTCCTCCTGTAGCTGCAGAAAGAAAATGGAGGAGATTGGATCCTCTGATGCTACCCCCACCACTCCTCCTATCCAGTTCACTTGTGTTCTGCTGTCTCTGGGCCCCTGTGTGCTCCCCTGGTCCCCCCCCCCACTGTGATCCCTCCCCTTTCCTGCCGGCTGCTGCAGGGGATGTGTAACAATAGAGAACCAGGAAGGGGTCGGTAAATATGTAATTTACCAGCTCCTTGCTTCTCTAAATGGACAGAGTCATAGTCAGTGACATTGTAAAAAAATAAAATAAAATGATAAAAAATAATACAATTAAAATACCAAAAAATAAAAACTACTGACACCAGTGGGTGAACTTTCAGGATCGCAAAGGTCACACTTGCAACCGGGCCCTGGCATTCAACCACCATGGGGGGGCCCCAAGATGGCAGGAAGGGGGCCCACTGTAAAACTTGTGAAAGGGACCCGCTGTGGGACCGCAATAAAGGGCCCCGCAAGCGGAGTAAAGGGCCCCAGGATCAGTGGGAAGAGCCCGGGGCTTGAAGGGAAGGGCCCCGGCCAGGGGTCCGGGGGGCCCTTCATGGTTTCTTGCACCAGGGCCCTGAAGGTTCTAGTTACGCCTCTGGTATGAGCATTAGGTATCAGCAAAAATCCCCCCTTGCAGCTTGCATTCCATTGGGGTTCGGTACATCTAGCAGCTTCCTGGCGCAACTCTGCATTGCCAGCCATCTCCGTGCTGAACTCTTCTACTCCTGACCACTTCCTGGATGACCTGTGCATGGAGAGTAGGACTTACGGCATCTCACAAAAGTGAGTACACCCCTCCCATTTTTGTAAATATTTTATCATATCTTTTCATGTGACAACACTGAAGAAATGACACTTTGCTACAATGTAAAGTAGTGAGTGTACAGCTTGTATAACAGTGTAAATTTGCTGTCCCCTCAAAACAACTCAACACACAATCATTAGTGTCTAAACCGCTGGCAACAAAAGTGAGTACACCCCTAAGTGACAATGTCCAAATTGGGACCAATTAGCCATTTTCCCTCTCCGGTGTCATGTGACTCGTTAGTGTTACAAGGTCTTAGGTATGAATTTGGAGCAGGTGTGTTAAATTTGGTGTTATCGCTCTCACTCTCTCATACTGATCACTGGAAGGTCAACATGGCACCTCATGGCAAAGTGCCAATATTTTTTGTGGCCACCATTATTTTCCAGCACTGCCTTAACCCTCTTGGGCATGGAGTTCACCAGAGCTTCACAGATTGCCACTGGAGTCCTCTTCCACTCCTCCATGACCACATTACGGAGCTGGTGGATGTTAGAGACCATGTGCTCCTCCACTTTCTATAGCTTCTAGCGATAATCACGATCTTCTCCCGGCAGGGACAGTTGCAGGAATTTGAACCGTCCATGACCTGCCTAACAATCACAGAATATCACGGTTAACATACATATGTCTATTAAGATAAATGTAACAGTGTTTGCTTCAGCTGCCCCAGCCACTGCTCCAGCCATGCCCCCTGATGCATTTTGCCGCACCCACTGGGGCTTTGTCACAGAGGCCATCTCCTTCCGGGACCCTGTCCAGATCATGAAAACATCGTCGATGTACCTGTGCCATGAGAGAATGTGGCACAGGTCCATTGACAAATCCTGTCCAAAAAACAGGGATTGCTTCTTGCGGCGGTGACCTTTATATTCTGCAAATATCAGACAGTAAGAGTCACTGTGTAATAGATTCATGTTTTGAATTAATATTATCAGAGGCTGCATGGTTATTAGACGTCATTACACTATTATACATATAGTTCTTCAAATGTTTTTGCCCTCTCACTACTTTGTATGAACTCACTTTAAAGTCCCAGCGCCTCTAGGATCCTTTTTTTTTTTCTTCTTTAATGTAAGGGTAGGCACACACAGTAACTCACAAAAGTAAGTACACCCCTCACATTTTTGTAAATATTTTATTCCATCTTTTCATGTGACAACACTGAAGAAATTACACTTTGCTACAATTTAAAGTAGCAAGTGTACAGCTTGTATAACAGTGTCAATTTGCTGTCCCCTCAAAATAACTCAACACACAGCCATTAATGTCTAAACCGCTGGCAACAAAAGTGAGTACACCCCTAAGTGAAAATGTCCAAATTGGGCCCAAGCCATTTTCCCTCCCCGGTGTCATGTGACTCATTAGTGTTACAAGGTCTAAGGTGTGAATGGGGAGCAGGCATGTTAAATTTGGTGTTATCGCTCTCACTCTCTCATACTGGTCACTGGAAGTTCAACATGGCACCTCTTGAGGAAAGATTCCCTAAGGAACTGCTTATTTGGACCCAGTGGTAATACTCGGGTCTAAGTATAAGGTGAGAGGCCACCCTTGGGTGTTGGTGGTGGAAGCATTAGCACTTTCTTTGAAGCACATGTCAAGCACTGATCCCAGCATTTTTGCACAGAGTGATTTCGTTTTTGAATGGACTGATACTCTCACAGCACTTTATTACAATTGTTGTATGTATGAATTCTTTTGCCCGCTTTTGCATTACTTTCAGCACAGCCCCTCGTATCTTATTTCTGACCACCCAGCTACTCCTTCATATAAGCTTCTGGGGAAAAGACAGAACCGCCTGCAGGATGCGGCTCCTAAACCAGAGTTAAAAAGACTGATTGCATTAAAGCTCCAGAAATCAGAGCTTAAAGTCGAAATCCAAAGATTTGCTGTCAAGAATTGCTGTTGATGACAAGGAAATAAAGGATAATCACAAGGTATCAAAGTCTATTTTGATACATAGAGGATCGTCTGCTAAAACAGGTTTTTTTTTGTGTGTCCCACTCTTGCCTTGTGGGTAAATACTCCCGGCAATCTGTCAGACATCTCCGGGAACACAAAGTTAAGAAGAGAAAAGAAATTCTCAAGAGAGAAGTCATTTATCAGGTTACCGGGATGACAGCAACTTACAGCTATTTAGTGTAAACTTCATTTTTAACATTATCAGCTGAAATGAAAAGAAAAATAGCGTGCCGGGAATAGCGGACGGGGAAAGAAAACGCTCCATGTAAAAAATGTATTCTTACGGCGTAAGATTTGATTAATAGTCCTTTTGTGTTTGGCAGGATAGGCGAGCAGAGTTTGAAGGTTCTCGTCACTTCTGTTGCCAACGCGTGTTTAGAATAGAGCCTGGATAACGCACACCCAGGCCGTGACACATAGAGCTATTCAAAGGGGGTACACACTGTGACATGGGGTAGTTAGCTCTCGTGGTAAATGCGTTTATACCAGTGACGGATGTTACTCCATGGGCTGGGGGAGGGGGGGGGGACGTCAGACGCACCACATCAGCTCCAGTCCGCACACCTTACCAACCCCCCCCCCCGTCACCCTGGACTGACATGGAGGGCAGTCAGCGGCGGCAGCGGCGGCTTTCCCTGCATCTCCTCCTCCTTGGCCAATAGCATGGCTTCTCCTTTCGGCCAATCGGGAAACGAGTTTCAGGATCCACTTCCTGATTGGCTGGGATGAGAATCCGTGTGATAATAGCAAATATTAATTCGCTATTGTCACACAACTGGGTGGGCTTGGGGCGCAGTGCTCTGCGCCCCCGAGCCCACCCTTTTTTGAAGCCTAGTAGAGCCTCTGGTTCTAATCACGTGCTTCAAAGAAAAAAAAAAACCCCATTGGAATCCATGCCTCCAGCACCCTGCATGTAGATTAGGGGGCCGGACGCATGGATAGGGGGGGGGGCGCCCCTGCGCCCCCAATGGACGGGCCGCCACTGATTTATACAGTGAATCCATGGCAGACAGGAACTTTATCTAAGGGTTCTTACAGACCCACTTTTATTAACCACTTCAGCTCCTGAAGAATAAAAGAATAACCCCCCTTTATGACCAGGCCATTTTTTTGCAATACAGCACTGTGTTACTTTAACCACTTCTGACCCGGAAGGATTTGCCCCCTTAATGCCCAGGCCATTTTTTTTGCGATTTGGGCACTGCATTATTTTTAACATAAAGTTGTGCGGTCGTGCGACACTGTACCAAAATAAAATTGATGTCCTTCCCCCCCCCCCACAAATAGAGCTTTCTTTTGGTTGTATTTGATCACCCCTGCATTTTTTTTTTTTGCGCAATAAACAAAAAAAGACTGACATTTAGGAAAAAAAAAAAAAAAACAATATTTTCTACTTTCTGCTATAAAACATATCCAATAAAAAAACATCACATCAGGGGCAATCAAAAGGTTAACTGTTTGCCTAGCTTATGATTTTGTGCAATGTGGGAGGTGATTTTACTAGGTGAAGGCATAGATCCATGTCCCTGCTTTGCAGGAACACAGGATCCATGCCTTCTGTACTGACAGAATGGTGATCTGCCTTGTTTACATAGGCAGACCACTGTTCTCCCTCTGTACCGAATGATCAGCGGACATCAAGTCCCGCGGTACCCGCTGATCAACTCCCACTGTGAAAAATCACAACGGGAGCAGTAAGAGTCCACCTGACTTCTGGAACAAGACCTGCTCTCTCCTGGCCGAGGCACCTCTGACCCCTGGGTGAGACCCTCTGTCTCTTGGTTTCTGGATGGGCAACTCTGACCCCTTGTGAGACCCTCTGTCTCTTGACTTCTGTCTGGGGCACTCCTGAACCCTCAGTAAGACCCTCTGTCTCTTGACTTTTTGCTGGGGCACCTCTGACTCCTTCGGTGAGACCCTCTATCTCTTGTCTTCTTTCTGGGTAACTCTGACCTCTTGATGAGACCCTCTTTCTCCTGGCTTCTTGATGGGCACCTCTGACCCCTCATGAGACCCTCTGTCTCTTGGCTTCTGTCTGGGGCACTCATGACCCCTCAGTAAGACCCACTGTCTCTTGGCTTCTAGCTGGGGCACCTCTAACTCCTTTGGTGAGACCCTCTGTCTCTTGGCTTCTTGCTGGGCAACTCTGACCCCTTGATGAGACCATCTGTCTCTTGGCTTCTGGATGGGGCACTCCTGACCCCTCAGTAAGACCCTCTGTCTCTTGGCTTCTCTCTGGGGCACCTCTGACTCCTTTGGTGAGACCCTCTGTCTTTTGGCTTGCTTCTTCCTGGGCAACTCTGACTCCTTGATGAGACCCTCTGTCTCTTGGCTTCTGGCTGAGGCACCTCTGACCCTTCAGTTAGACCCTCTGTCTCTTGGCTTCCAGCCGGGGCCCCTCTGACTCCTCTGTCGTGAAATCCTCTGTCCCTTGGCTTCTCGCTGGGCCACCTCTGACCCCTCAGTGAGATCCTCTGTCTTCTGGCTGGGGCCTTATGACCTCTTGGTGAGACCTTTCATCTCCCACACTGGGTTCAGTCTCCAAAGTGGAAGCTCTGAGCTATCTTTTGACCTGAGTATATAATGGCCTTGCATACTCAGCCAGGTTACAGGCGTCTAGCAAAACTAGATACAGTATTGAATGTTCCGATCCAGATCTGCAGAATTCAGAGAAAGCCAAATACACAGCTTTCTCTTCCCAGAAACACTAGTCTAGTGCAATGCATTCACCTAAATGCAAATCCTGTGTCACATTTTCCTACATTCTCATAGTGACAGGGCCTCTCACTATCACAATACCAAGAAACAGGGCCGCCATCAGGGGGGTAAAGCCAGTACTCCTGTATGAGGCCCCCGGGAAATGGGGGGCCCAGACAGCAGGAAGATTGATAGGATGACAGCATACCTCCCAACCTGGGCAGGACTGTCCCGCTGTCCATTTGCTACTATGGACAGCTTGGTATGGCAGTACTCCCAATTTTTAACATTGGCCTCAATGGGAAATCTTGGTCGCCTTGGTATAGCACTACTCCCGATTTTTAACATTGGCCTCAATGGAGAATCTTGGTCAACTTGGTATGGCACTGCTCCCTGTCTAACATTTGCATCTATGGGAAATCTTGGTCAGCTTAGTAAGGCACTACTCCCTATCTAGCACTCTCCTGAACCCTGTGCATAATGCACTCCAGAACCCTGCATTCTGTATCTAGCATTCTCCTGAAAGTATTCCTGACCCCTGCACTCTGTACGTAATGCATTCCTGATCCCTGCACTCTGTACGGGGATGGGGTTGTGAATTTGTGGAGGGATTTTGGGGGTTGCGCTGCGAGGGGTGATTGGGAGGGATTTCTGCTATGAAGAGGGATTGGGGGAGGGGGTGATAATATAATTTGGATATTTTCGGTGGAGGGGGGGAGGGGGGGGCCTGTTAGGTAGGCTGTATGGGGCCCCAGGATTTCTAGCGGCAGCCCTGCCAAGAAAATTAAAGGAGGAACAAGTTTGGATATTACAGTAGAGTAGCTAGGAGAGGTCAATTCCATCCATCATAATTCTACAGGATATAAAAACACACGTTCCCCTATTAAGTCCCCTGATGGTATTTCTTGAAGAGAACATTGCACACCTGAACTGCGCGCTTACAGGCAAATAAAAGCTGCTGACGGGGCAGACGTGAATCAGGTCCACTACTACATCAGCCTTGTCAATTAATCAATCGAACCATTCAACTGAAAAATTAGCTCAAGGCTTAAAGAGATCCTTCAGAAGGGAAAGGTCAAGAGTGGAACGGCAACTCAGAGACCCAATGAGAAGACCATGGCACCTCCCCATAAAAACAGAACAATACATATTACATTGGAAGTTCAAATGGATTCCGGCTGGCCTACTCTACGAGAATCCCGGTTTCAGTGCTACTAAACCTACACCAGATTCCGCTGACACTTCCTAACTAAATAAAGGGCACAGCAGGCATATCGTGTCAACAGAGCAATTTGTCAAGTGGAAAATAAAAGAGACGCTGGAATTAATCCCCTCCGACTGCTCTGTTCTTTAACAACTGAAACGTTTCTGTGCACAGAAGAAAAGCTTCACGGACACGGCGGCCACCAAGGGTCAGGGCTTTGAGGTTATGTGATGCCAGGATGTGCGTGTCTGATAAATGCATTAGGGCAGCAGGAAAATAGCGAGCCCTATGACACCGCAATAGAGAGAAGCTGCTTTCATCTATACTGAATAGGGACTATTCAAGAAAGTATGTCTAATAAGAAAATCGCCCAGCCCAGGGATACATTATATGGGGTAGAAGGTAATGGTGGAGATTTATAGGGGGCGCACGCAGGAGGGTGCAGTTTTTTCGATTTCATCATCAAAGCTTTTTGCACAATGTAACGTTCTGCAAGCCAGGCTGACTTTTTTCTGTATTTAACGTAAAGTGATTGTAAATGATCGCCTTGTAAAACATCCTATTCAGTTTAACCACTTAAGCCCCGGAGGATTTGGCTGCTCAAAGACCAAGGCCTAGAGACCCTAGAGAATAAAATGGAGATTGTTGCAATATATATTTTATCACACCGTATTTGCACAGCGGTCTTACAACAGCATTTTGTTTGGAAAAAATACACTTTTCTGAATTAAAGAATTGGAAAACAGTCAGCGGCTGACTGGCAACTTTCAGCCCAGGAGGCAAGTACAAACCAGAGGCCAATGGTGCAGCGACTCAGCCCCCCCCCCCCCCAGCTCTCCCTCTTCCCAGCTTTCTCCTGGCCCCCATTCCAGACTGAAGCTCTGCTCCAGGTACTCTCTACTCACCGGCCGAATCCAGGTTCCTGACCTGGCCAGCAGGGTCGGTTGGGGGAAACTGGGACAGCTCAGTTGGGGCTGGGCAGAGGAGGAGAGTCTCCAGTTGGGCATGGAACCGGCCTCTGCTCAGACACAGTTTACACCATCCATGCTGGGGGGAGGCCTGCGCTATGTCCTTGTCTTCAACCCACACTTAGTGGGTCAGCGGCAGGAACCTTTTACTTCTTTTCACCAGGAATCCTTTAGGCATGTCTTTGGCAGAAGCGGTGCAGCCTTTTTATAGGGCATCAGAGCGGCCCAGGGGGCCATTGCTCCCCTGCCCCCTGGCCCAGTCCTCCCCTGAAAACAGTAAATTTAGCCCAATTTTTTTCTATAATGTGAAAGATAATGTAAATAGATACCCAACATGTCATGCTTCAAAAATTGGTACTTGAAAACCCCCTAAGGCAACACTTTAAAAATTTCCACAGGTTACCAGTTTAGAGTTACAGAGGAGGTCTAGGGCAAATTATTGCTCTCGCTCTAACGATCGCGGCAATACCTCACATGTGTGATTTGAACACCGTTTACATATGTGGGCGCGACTTGCTTATGTGCTCGCTTTTTTTTTTCCTATTTATTTTGTCTTTTATTTTTTATTTTTATACTGTCCTTTGAAAAAAAAATTATGATCACTTTTATTCCTATTACAAGGAATGTAAACATCCCTTGTAATATAAATAAGCATGACAGGTCCTCTTTAATGTGAGATCTGGGGTCAAAAAGACCTCACATCTCACATCTACACTAAAAAAGAAAAGAAAAAAATGGGCTCTTTAAATCCATTGCTAGGAAGCGAAGTATGACGTCGCTTAGGTCCTTTAAGGCCTTAGAGTGGAGTGGGGGCCATCTTGCCCTCACTCGACTTCCTGCCTGAGGGGACAGTGGACCGGATTGTTTTACCCCACAACCGACAGCTTCAGTAAGCGGGGAAAATGACCGGGAAGCTGCGGGAGGGGGGGCACCTCTCCCGCCTCCCATAAAGGTGATCCTGTGGCGGATCCGCCGCTGGGACCACTCTTATTTCAAAGCAGAACGACCGCCGTTTTAAAAGAATACCGGGGTTATGGCCGCTATCTGCTGCCATAACCCCATTATTTAATGTCAAAGTACCAACGCAAATACACGGTGGGCGGTCCGTAAGTGGTTAAAATTGAAATGAAAGGTAAACATTTGTGTATAGATATAATAAAAAAAAAAAATATATAAATGCCTTTATTCCCCCGTTTTATAAGTGATCACATTCCCTCTGTTTTCAGCTGCATAAAAGCTGGGGGGAGGAGAAGCAGCAGTACACTAATCTTTCCAGTGAAAGGCTATGCGTGTCAGGACAAGTCTGATCATTGGAGGAGACCAGGCTGAGCTCCCGGCATTGCTAGAGAACTGACCACAGTGTGCTCTCCTGCCTAGTGTGGTAATTTTTTAACAGGAAAGCAGAGGGACTGGCGGGATCACTGAGGATTTCACACGAAGGAAGCAATACAAAGAGAACAGGAGAATTTTTTATACATGGTACAACAGGCACATATCAGGAATTTGAAATGCTGGGGTAACAAACACTTTATCTTGTAGAAAAGTGCCCATTTAATCACCATGTGCAGATGCAGGCGTGGGCTTCTTTTAGGCCGATGTCAGATAGGTGATTCTAGCGATCCTGCTATATAGGATTACCAAGAGACTATCTCTTTGTCCCCCATCCTCTTCCCATGCCTCAACTCTCCAAAGCTATGCACTTCTAATCATAGCCATAGACACACTTTTACCAAGAGGGTGGGGGGTTGGCCAAATTGCTCACCTGAGTGTCTGTTGCTCCTGGAGAAACTGGAGAACCCATAACAAGGTAAGTGAGGGTTAAAGAAAATCTACTTTAGGAGTAAAGGACAGGAGCCCTTGAGGGTCCTCAAGGTGCTGTAATTTCTTGGGGTCATCCAAGGTGAGAACTGGAGGGGCACTAGAGCGTCTCTTGGAGGAGAGAAGCAGGCTCTGGGGAACAAGGGATGTACAAAGAAAGGAGCTTCTAGGTGCATTAGCCCATAGATTGTAATATAACACAACGGTTTAAAACACCTACACAGGATATAGCAGTAAATCAGCCTCATCAATAAGTTAGGTGCTCTTGGCATGTTGTTCTGTGTCTCTGTGCTGACCAGCAGCTGCAGGAAGAGAAGGTCAGTGGGAGCAAGATGGCTGTGGCATTTCTGTAACCAGCCTTGGATCGCACAGGAGCCTCATGGACATCAGGATGGGGGCAGTCAGGGGAGGACTGGGCCAGGGGGCAGGGGGGCCATTGCCCCCCGGGCTGCTCTGATGCCCCATAAAAAAGGCTGCACCACTTCTGCCACAGACATGCCTAAAGGATTCCTGGTGAAGAGAAGTAAAAAGTCCCCACTGCTGACTTACTGAGTGCAGGATAAGGACAAGGACAGAGTGCAGGCCCCCCCCCCAGCATGGATGGTGTAAACTGCGTCTGACCAGAGGCCAGTTCCATGCACCACTGGACACTCTCCTCCCCTGGCCAGCCCGGATCAAGCTGTCCTAGCTCCCACCAACCGCCCCCTGCTGGCCAGGTCAGGAACCCAGGTTCGGCTAGTGAGTACCTGGAGCGGAGCTTCAGCTTGGAATGAGGGTCAGGAGGAGGACGGGAAGAGAGATAGTGGGAGGGGGGCCGATTCGCTGCACCATGGGCTTCTGGTTTGTACTTGCCTTCTGGGCTGAAGGTTGCCAGTCAGCCCCTGGGGGCAGTGATGCATTTTGGAGCATGCTCAGAAGCTGTTTCTTCAGAACCGCTTTTGAAATCGCCCCACCCTGACGTCACTTCTGGTGCTTGCATTTCATGCAGCCCCTGTGCGTTCCTTGGTGCGCCCATCTTCCCCCCCCAGACCTTCCATTAGCTGGTCAGCACAGAGACATGGAACAACATGCCAGGAGCACTAAACATATTGATGAGCCTGATTTACTGCTACATCCTGTAAGTGTTTTTAACCGTTATAACGTTATAACGTGTTATAATAAAATCACTGGACTACTGCACTTAGAAACGTATTTCTTTGTACATCCGAAAATTTTCTTTAACCTTTTTCCTACCTTCCAGCCAACCCTGTCATGTTGCCTTTCTCCTATGTGTTTAGGGCAATACTCATAATGGGAGTTGACCTGCAGGTACATCATTAAAAGTGGCCTACAGGTATGGCATTAAAAGTGGCCTACAGGTATGGCATTAATAGTGGCCTACAGGTATGCCATTAAAAGTGGCATACAGGTATGGCATTAAAAGTGGCCTACAGGTATGGCATTAATAGTGGCCTACAGGTATTCCATTAAAAGTGGCCTACAGGTATGCCATTAAAAGTGGCCTACAGGTATGGCATTAAAATTGGCCTACAGGTATGGCATTAATCGTGGCCTACAGGTATGGCATTAATCGTGGCCTACAGGTATGGCATTAATAGTGGCCTACAGGTATGGCATTAAAAGTGGCCTACAGGTATGGCATTAAAAGTGACCTACAGGTATGGCATTAATAGTGGCCTACAGGTATGCCATTAAAAGTGGCATACAGGTATGGCATTAAAAGTGGCCTACAGGTATGGCATTAATAGTGGCCTACAGGTATGACATTAGTAGTGGCCTACAGGTATGGCATTAGTAGTGGCCTACAGGTATGGCATTAATAGTGGCCTACAGGTATGGCATTAAAAGTGGCCTACAGGTATGGCATTAAAAGTGGCCTACAGGTATGGCATAAAAACGCTAGTGAGAGTTTGCCAGCAAGGGAGGAAGGGGGGGGAGGCAGGGGAGTGGAGGAGGATGAGTCATAGGAGAGAAAAGGAGAGCTGCAGAGGTGGAGGGGGCTGGATGAGGGCAGAAATAACAGGAGACTCCAGAGATCCAGGAGTATTCATCAAGAGAGAAGAAATGTGCGGGCAAGCAGTGGTGTGAGTGTGTCTGTCTGTATATATGTGTGTGTCTGTGTGTTACATAGTTAGATTGAATAAAGACACAAGTCCATCTGGGTCAACCAATAAAAAACAAACACAGTAAAGAAAAACCAACTATACAATCCCATATACACAATCTTATACCCACAGTGTGTGCATATATATGTGTGTGTCTGTGTGCCTCTATGTGTCTGTGTAAATGCAGGACGTGAACAAGCAGCAGATTCAGCTGCCCACAGTTAAAATGGCTGCAGCCAGACTTAGTGGAGGGAGATTTCTGCAGCATATTTGGCAAGTACAGAACTAGGGATCGACCGATTATCAGCAAGGCCAATATATCAAGGGCCGATATGCACTTTCCCCGATATATCGGAATCAACCCGGAGGTTACCGATATTGCCGATATTGTCATGACGTCATTGCGTATGTTGCGCCACACGCCTCCGCACACTTCTGACAGCTTCTGCCTTCTTAGGCTGCCTCCCTCAGCCTTGTCTGGAGTCGGGGAGTCTCGGGATAGTGAGTGTACAGTGCACACAGTGTGTTTAACACAGCCGCCACATACATACACCCACCCAGAGCTACCCGGCGCCAGCCAGCCACCCACACACCCACAGGCCTGTACCAGCCAGCCACAGGCCCTGCCTGTACCAGCTAGCCAGCCACAAGCCCTGGGCCTGTACCAGCCAGCCAGTCACCAAAGGGTGCCAGCCACCCACCCACCAAAGGGTGCCAGCCAGCCACCCACACACCCACAGGCCTGTACCAGCCAGCCACAGGCCTTGCCTGTACCAACTAGCCAGCCACAGGCCCTGCCTGTACCAGCTAGCCAGCCACAGGCCCTGGGCCTGTACCAGCCAGTCACCAAAGGGTGCCAGCCAGCCACCCAACCACCCGCCCACCGAAGGGTGCCAGCCAGCCACCCACCACAGGGTAACAGATTTGTGTCAAAAATTGTGTTTATTTTGCAAAACTTTAAATGTTCAAAATATTGGCCGATACCGATATGCAATGGCCAAAATAATGGTATCGGCAACGAAAAACCGATATTGGTCGATCCCTATAGAGAACCACAGTATATATAAAATAATATGCAAAGGGGTTGGAGGGAAGCTTCAGAATGGCAAATATGTTTTTATTACAAATTATGTGAGCAGACTACAGTTCCTCTTTACAACAGTTGTCAATCCCCACCACCAGCAGATGGTATACAACTTGAGGTGCCCCTATATCAATGAGCTTTAGCTAATTGTGTGGATCTTCAGTAAAGATCTGTTCCATTGGTGGGACCAAAGCTCAGAATTGGGAAACCATCCTATCCTCCCAATAATTCCTTCTAATTTCTGTGTTTCTGAAGCCAAAATTCAAGATTAGTAACTTGCCTAGACATGTGAAATTACAGACCTACTTTCCCAGACAAGAAGGATTTTAGTGACTTCGGTATTTCAAATAATAAATAAAATATTACTGCTCATATAACCGAAATAGTATTGATTAAAGTGAGAACAAATTGCTAAAAAAAAAAAAAAAAGAAGACGACTCACGAACTCGGATGGCCTGTTTAAATCTGCAGCGCTTTGTCAAATTCAACTTTCAGACAGTATAATTCACTCACTTCTACCTATAACTACAGAAAGGCAATAATATTGCTTGGGAGAGCAGAAAGCAATTAATCATTTGATAGACTCCAAAATCTATCCCATATACTTACATCTGCTATAAATATGCTGCCTAGAAAGTGACACCGACCAGGTTTCACCGCAATAAAAGTGTAAATGTTCCTCACCGTAAAAAGGGCGATCGTTAATTGGTTAATTAAAAGTGAATTAGATGATTCTTTGAACATGGCATGCTGGCAAACCTTCATAAAAAAAGAAACTCTTACGTGTGCCCTCGCTACATGAGACTCGTTCAAACTCAAGAATTAGAAAAGACGAGACGGTAAAGATATCCTGCTAAGTAAAACAGACAGCCCGTGCTAATTGTGTATTGAGGCTCATCAAAACATCTGTCCTACGCAGGTAATTAAATACATTTTTGTTCTATAGAAGACGCCAGAACTCTTTAACGAGTTTTAAAAAGAACGAAGATCTCAACATGTTGTATGCAATCATGGTACATCCTGTATCGCATTGTTCATACATAGACCAAAAACCACCATATAGTCAACTCTTTGGGACTTTTTTTTCGGTACTATACATCTCAATAAGTCAGCACATTGTCACAAATTAATTTGTCTTTATGATAATTTAAACAAAAAAACTTTTTCTTAAAAGACATTGTATATGATATTAATGCTGTTCCAGTACATATACTGTATACATTTTCCATAGATCCATGTCCTCCAAACTGCCCACAGTCAAAAAATGTCCCATTGGCTTCCATCCTGAGAATTATGGTGCATATTTACTGTTGACTGTGGAGGGCTTGGAGACAGAGCTTGGACAACATGTATGGGCTTTTAATGGACAAACTCATCTAGTATACCTTAAGTCTCAGGGTGGAAGCCAATGGGACACTTGTTGACTGTGGACAGCTGGGAGGCAGATTGTAGACAACAAGCATGGGCTTTTTTATAGACAAATTCATCTAGTATACCATAGTTCTCAGGATGTAGAGCAAAAAAGTTCCCCTATGGGTGGGATTTTTAAGGCAGAGACCAAGACTTGAGTCAATCGAGTAAAAAGTTTAATTATTCAGTGGTATTGTAGGTAATTTGTACAAGATAATATCAATAATAATACATAAAGAGTAAACCACATGGAAAACTAAATAAACATGAAAGAAAAACAAGACATGGTCATGGATACGTCTCAAATAGGGAGAACTGTCTGAGATGACTGGAGGGGACCAGACGCGTTTCGGTTTTGCCTTTTTCAATAGTCCAACAAAAAGAGCCAGATCTCAGACAAAATGGAAAGGTTCTCAGTGTGACAAACTGGAAAAGACCATGTGGAGAATTAAAATCCTATCGGCGTGCCGCCATTACTCGTGTACTAGGGATCAGCAGGAATACGTGTCCCTGTGTGGATCTCACACTGGAGAAACCTTACATACTCTATCACACCAAGGGCAATGTGAAGACAAGCACCACTCCATCTACAGCCACGACATCCCTCAATACGGACCTCCCCGCTTTGGGATCCTTGTGGTGAAACGGGATTGGGGAATTAGAACCGCTCAGTGGGGTTAGTCCATTCCCCCACCCAGTATTTTACCACTCAGAAACTCAACTCTAGGTGATCTTTCCAACAATTTTAATCCGTTAGAAAACCATAAACAAGTACAGATCAAACTGCGGCCTTTTGGCATTATGGGTCCACACCCCAATAGGATTTAAATTCTCCACATGGTCTTTTCCAGTTTGTCACACTGAGAACCTTTCCATTTTGTCTGAGATCTGGCTCTTTTTGTTGGACTATTGAAAAAGGCAAAACCGAAACGCGTCTGGTCCCCTCCAGTCATCTCAGACAGTTCTCCCTATTTGAGACGTATCTATGACCATGTCTTGTTTTTCTTTCATGTTTATTTAGTTTTCCATGTGGTTTACTCTTTATGTATTATTATTGATATTATCTTGTACAAATTACCTACAATACCACTGAATAATTAAACTTTTTACTCGAATGACTAAAGTCCTGGTCTCTGCCTTAAAAATCCCACCCATAGGGGAACTTTTTTGCTCTACATTATATAGAGGGATGATGGCAGTATCCAGGACAAAGCACTTAACTCGAATAACTTCTTTGCCATAATTCTCAGGATGGATGCCGATGGGACACTTGTTTGCCACATACAACTAAAGATCTCTTTGACCTACACTCATATAGGAGCAACAGTTAGGGGGTGAATGTTGACCTTTTTGGGGTCTCCTATTTCCCATTTTCCTCTCCCCTTCTACCATTACTGCTTGGTAGATAGGGGTGTGGTCGCTAACCCAAATGCCATTTTTAAGGATTTTCTGAGATCGCTGTAGCATCATTATCGCTGTTTAGAATATTTGGTTCCATGTTTTTCTTGAAGAAGTGGGTCAGTTGGCCCAATAAACACATCAAGAAGCTCCACATCACCCAGTATGTTAAGGATTGACACACTGTATTGTATAATGTGATGATGTATGGCTATAAGTTATAGTGTGTTAGCCCTTGGTTGATGGGGAGCTTCTCAACGTGTTTCTTGGGTCAACTGACGTGCTTATTCAGGAGAAATACAGAATCAAATCCAAGCTGCCCATGCTACTAGATGGATTTGTCTATAAAAAAAAGCCCATGCTTGTTGTCTAAAATCTGCCTCCCAGCTGTCCACAGCCAATCTCATTGGCTTCCACCACGAGAATTAAGATATACTAGATGGGTTTGTCCAAAAAAAGCCCATAGTTGTTGTCTACAATCTGCCTCCAAGCTGCCCACAGTCAACAAGTGTCCCATTGGCTCCAATCCTGAGAATCATGGTGCATATACACTGTTGACTGTGGAGGGCTTGGGGGCAGAGTGGGGACAACATGTATGGGCTTTTTATGGACAAACCTATCTAGTATACCATAATTCTCAGGATGGAAGCCAATGGGACACTTGTTGACTGTGGGCAGCTTGGAGGAAGAGCGTGGACAACAAGTATAGGCATTTGAAGGTATGGCAAACCATGCCCTATATTATTTGAAAATAATATGTTCATACACCGTTATAGCATTAGGCAGTAATTAAATATTTCCAGTTTTAGATAGTATACTTCAAAAACCTGTATAAATATGAGGTTTTAGCTATTGCTAACATTATTTATCATAACTCTGTCTTAGCCCCCTAACTGGATATCCAGTCCTGCTCTATTTGGCCCTCTAAACTATATATTTTTTTTCTTGCAGCACAAGCTGGCACCATACCATGTACCAGACACCTCTCCCAAACAAATCTCACATCGGAGGTCCGTGTCCTCGCCCGGTATCAACCGCTGATGAGAGTTCTGATCTGAAGGACGCAGCAAAGTGAGATTTCACCGCAGGAACGAACGTGTTATTAGAAACTGATCGACACCACATGACCACCTACCAACGTGTGAATATTTCTTCTTTCCAGGTACAGACAGAGGTCATATTTTTTAAACTTTCTTACAATGATAGGACTGACAGGCAGAGGGACAACCATATGAGTATTTATACCAAACTCAATTCTGCTTTATTACAACCAAGTACAGACAGAGGGCTGCCACCAGGCTGGTGTCTTACTGGTCTGGCCAATGAAAATGGGACTTGCTGCTAATGTTATCAACAGACAAGAGATGATGAAGAACCTATTATCTATTATTACATCTATAATATAATAATAATAAGAAGAACTTATTATCCCTGCAAAGCAGGGATGAGAAACTGAAAGATCAGTTAGTAAAAGCAGCACTCATTACACACATTACACATAGTTAGGCACACATTTAACAGAGGAAGATATCAAACTGACATTGCAAAAGTAGCACCCTCATAGGTAGGTGCTAGGTAGGTAAAGCCTAGTGTCTCCATCTGCTTATCAGGGGAGCCTGATTGTTAGTTTTGCCTGTTGCATGTGTCCATGTGTGGTTTATCTGGCCTGAGGGAGTGTCCCCACTGTATCCAATAGGGAAGCCTGTTGGACAATGGATGAAACCCAGCCAGTGACACACAGGCTTTTATCTCAGTGGGTTGGCACATACAGTGGTGCATCCTGGGATACGTTATAAAAGCTGGGGGCACATGTGACAGGGGGTCTTTGGGCGGAAAGCCAGGTCCCAGGAGGAAGGTGACAGCGGTCTCTCCTCCTGTTTGCTGTGGATGGTGGTCACAGGCGGTCGGCCTTGTGGACCAGGAGTGTGGTGCTGAATTCAGAGGTCCAGGAAAGCTGACTGGTGGAGTAGATGGCAGAGCAACTCTGGAAAAACAGTGCCCATGAGTACAGGGAAGCTTGCCAAGGGGTCTACCCAGGAAAGGGACCACTCCAGTGGATAGACTCAGTGGACGGGTGTCAGCACACACAGGCAGTGAAAGTAAAGGGGGTGCCAAGTTAGAACCCTGAAGAGAATGACTAAAACAGGAGCTTTTTAAACTATCTTCACTTCAGTGGCAAGGTGAAGCAGCGGCCTTGCCGCACACTACAGCTAGTTGTCCTCAAGATTGTGCATAGTTCATAGTTGGTGTATCCCACTCATCCCTTCTCCTATCCCAGTGTTATGTTCGAGCACTGTGAATATGGATATATTAATGTGTGATATAAAAGTCTTTAAGAGTCCTTAATATATTTTCATATCTTGACACCAGTTCTTAATAAAAACACAAAAAACAACATCCCCTGGATTTATTATTGACTTAGTCAAGAACTTTCAGTGCCATTTGTCTGCTATCGGTTGCTAAGGGTAACCCAGGGGAATCCAGAAAGTGTAATTCCCAGCAGTCCTCTAGGGGGCAGTGCTACATAAACAAGGTGCAGTGGTTCAAAATTGCCATTAGATCACATGAAAGGAGGCAGAATATTTACTTTTCATAAAACATGACCATAGGCAAATCCTGTAGGCCAACCACTAGGGGATATATATTAGGAGACTACATCATTTTACGATATTTTAGATGCTAAAAAGACCCTAGAAGAGTGCTGGAGACAATCGATTTTATACCAAAACCTTGAATAGAGATGATAGAGGAAGGCACTACAACTCCAGTAAGTAAATATAAAACATCTACAAAGAAAATAGCAGGTGGTAAAAAAATGCCATTCTGAGTGACCCTTGGTAAAGAGATCACACGGCAACGTAAAGAACACAAGAAATACAGGTCACGTGTGCGCTGGCCTTCCTCTTACCTGAGAAAGCATTGTTAGTGTTCAGAAAATAAATCTCCTCTCGTCCATCGCCATCTATATCACAGGCAGTGACCCCGATGGCATTGCCCTGGCGATCCCGGAGTGGATAATATGGAGAGCCGCGTTCATCCACCGCTATGTTCACTAGGCGACCTTTTTCTTTGATGTATTTCAACACAAGATTTGGTCCATTATATCTACAAAGGTAAAAAAAAGAAAAAGAAAATTAAAATGCCATAAAAATCAGAAATACATTTCTTTCCAAGTCAAAGAGAACAAAAAGCCCTTAGATCTCTATAATTTAATGGAGGAAAGCATTACTGCCGCCGAGTCACCGAACAATGCGGGAACCTTTAAGTGTCAAGATTTTACATTTTGTTTCCATGTCTGTATTTAGAAGTGAGCATTTGTTACTTGAAATGAACCGGTGAGGAAGGAGATAAGATAATGGCCACCGCTGACTTTAAGGGCTCCTTTACACTTGCTTCAATATGTGGCATTGGACACTCTTTTTTAAATGCCAATCAAAGCCCCTGTCACTAAAAAAAATGATGACCTTACAGTCCGGTTTACACATTGTGTTTGCTTCGCTTCAAAAATGATCCCCTATGTCACTTTCTTGGTGCCTTAAAGTGTCTCCAAAGCCTCCATAGAAGTCTATTACAATGCCCACTTACAGCACCTGAAGCCTTTAAGAGGCTTTTATTCTGCTTTAGCTTTGCTTCGTTTTGTAGGTATTGGAGGCATGAGATATCCCAGAATGCACTGGGAAACCAACAATCCAACTGGAAATGTTAAGAATATACTAGAGTATATGCCCCGCGCCCGGTGTCATCTCTGAAGACGTCACCGAATGTGACGAAACGCTTAAGTTTGGAAAGCACAGCGTACGTGACGTGTGACGCAGGTGGAGCGCAAGCCGGAAGTCCTCCCACTTGCTACCCTGCCAGTACGTTTTTACCCACAATTGGGGAATAAAATGTATACCTGAAAATACTACACTATCTGGAGCCTTCTCTTTTCCTTCTTATTTGGCCTGAGGTGAGAGGAGAGAGAGGGGGTGCCCGCCATCCTATCCACCCAAAGCATGCCATGAGAAGACTCCATCATAGCCTGGAAGGCTACCTAAGCTTGGCTGGTCTTGATGCCATAAGGCATACATGACCCACGTTGTCTGGTAAGTGACCCAATCTTACCATTTATCACGGTGGAAACAGAAGCTGCACTGAGTACCACAGAGCGAATTGAGAAATCACTACGCTGAGCACTTGCACTTATGGTCTGGGAATAAGCATTGTTTTGCAGAGAGACTCACTATTTATTTTTTTATTTTTGGAATTTTAAAATTTTGAAAACCTTTTTCTTGGATTCTTTTGATATTTTTACTACAGTCACTTTATGGAATTTCTTATATGAATACTTTTGTGTATATCACTATATGATATTGTCACTACAGTCACTTTAATGAAATTGATGTATGAATTATTTATGTATACCATTTTACTGTAATACTTCTATTTAAAATTAATTTTAGCAAGTGCTATAGGTAGCCTACTATAGACTACTTACCTGCATCTCGAATCCAACTGGAAAGACATCATCAGAAGTCACTTCCAGTTTATGTGTATATATTCTGGGAGTGTCTGGTGCAGATGTCATATCTGGTGAGCAGCATGGAGCAGCAGGAAGGTAAGCGTGATCTGGACCAGAGCAACTGATAGACGACACACGTTGTAAGCAATGTGGGAACTCTATAGCAGAAGGTGAGTGGGGACCAGAGAGAGGACTAGGTGGCAGAGGGTCAGCAGAGCTGGGGGACCAGAGCAGGGGAAACTAGCAGATGTCATATGTGGTGCCCAGCATGAGAGCAATATAGCGGGTGGGCAGTGGGGACCAAAGAGAGAGGAGAATCAGCAAACCAGATGATTAGCAGAGCTGGGGTTACTACTAAGCGGGGGATCAGCAAACCCGGGGCGACTACTGAGTGAGGGATCAGCAGAGCTGGGGGTTACCACTGAGTGAGGGATCAGCAGAGATGGAAGTTACTAGTGGGCAGGGGATCAGCAGAGCTGGGGTTACTACTTAGTGGGGGATCAGCAAAGCTGAGCATTCTACTGAGTGGGGCATCAGCAGAGCTGGGAGTACTACTGAGCATTTGATCTGCTGGATGAGGGCACTAATAAGCTGGGGATCTGCTGAACGAGAGTACCAATTAGGGTTGGCGTCTGTCCAGGATTCTCCCGGACACTCTGGGTTTTGAATTATATGTTCAGATTTCAGGCAGACTGAAACCAGGACACATTATTCTGAATGGGCTGTGACTCCCCAAGCAACCAGGATAGTCACACACAAATCTGTTGCCATCTGGGAGCTGCGGGTGGTTGTGTTGGAGCAGGTTCGGCATCACTGGGGGGCAAGGCGAATATGTTAGAAAAAGTTATTTGGCCACACCCAGCGCTTGCTGTGGCATGCTACTACTCTCCTTAGGCCACCCATAGGCGTCCCAAGCCGCTAAAGTGTTTGGTTTTGCTTGAAAAGAACCCTAGTATCAATGAGCTGGGGATCTGCTGAGTGGAGGTACTGATGAGCTGGGGATGTCCTCCTTAGTGGGGGTACTACTGAGCTTGGGTTCTACTGGGTCCCTTTAAAACCAACAAAAAAATCAACACACACGGGGAATTTGCCAAGCTTCATTAAAGTTTCAAAAAACCATTACTGAAGCATCGAAAACTCATCAAAAAAGCACATTGAAGTGGTAGGCACTTTAATGTACATTGAAGTCGAAGCAAGTGTAAATGAGCCCTAAAAGTACATGCTCCCGGGTGGTTGTCTTATTCCCAATTTAACTAAATATTGCAAACTCTCTCAACCTATTCAGCACAAAGGAACCCTTGAAATAACTTACTACTGTATTCTCAGGGATCCCCTGCTAATAATTACTATATCTACAACCCATGATACATTAGTGGGATGGTCAGTGGGAAGAATGCTCCTTACACCTATGGACATTGGGAAGAATTTATGTTTAGGGATCTTTATAGTCAACACAATTCCGTTCGGCACCTAGGAAACAAAAGGGATGTTCAGTCAGCCTTTCTCAACCATTCAACCCCTGAGGAACCCTGGAAATAATCTTCAGGTCACACAGATACCCATAACAAAACTGTTTCTATCTATATTCCATGGTAGCACAGAATGATTGGTAAGGTGTGGAACGTTTTAAGAGAAGAGTGCCTTCTGCTTAAAGGACTGAGCATTTTGGAGTATTCCATACCCCAATTTCTGGCTTGTTACCAGTTCTACAAGAAATACATCACAAAGAAATGCAAACCCTTAGACTATTTATTGGAGCCACAGTAAATGCAAGGGTGTAAATACAGGGGTTGCAATTGCAACCGGGCCTCATGCTCCAGGGGGCCTGTGTGGCTCGCCTGTACACTTGGATAGGAGGAGCGGCAGGGGCAGCATGTAGAGAAATCACTGTCCTCCTTTTTCCTCCTGTAGCTGCATACTGCCGCCCGTAGTGCAAACTGATGAGTATGCGGAGGCAGAGCATCTCCTCTGGGGAACGTCCCTCACTTGATCGTGGTGTATGCAATGACGTCAAACATCAGCGGACTCCATCTCACGCGGGGCAGGCTGGATCTTCTAGGGCGGTGGGAGCAGCAGACACAGAAGTGACAGGAGGACTGAGGACAGACAGTGAGTGTTTGGTGGACCGGTCCGGTGGTGAGTTATGGAAGAAGATAACAGTTGATATAATATTTTCAAAATGTTATATTTATATAAAATAATGGATGTGGGGGCCTTTTATTGGGCGTGATTTTTTTTTTTTTTGGGGGGGGGGGGGGACAGCATTTAATTCATGGACCCAGGCAACACAATCTTTTGGGCCAGTCCTGGGTTACATGCAGACTTAGTGGTGCTGACCATTACTAGATACGCTAGAGGTAGGGTTGCCGCCTCATCCATTTTAACCAGAACACATATTAATTACACAGGTTCTGGGGCTAATTTCAAATGCAGGCCAAATGGAGGTCAACTGGACCGGCTCTATGATGTCATCCGGCAGTCGGCTTCAGCCTGCTGTCTGCTGAAAATGGGTCACAGGAGTACAGAACGAATTTCATTCCTGTGATCCACAGAAGTACAAATGACCTTTGGCTATACTTCTTTAACCACTTTACCACCGGAGGATTTTGCTGTCTTACGTCCAGGCCACTTTTTGCGATTCGGCACTGTGCGAATTTAACTGACAATTGCGCGGTCATGCAACACCGTACCCAAACAAAATTTACGTCCTTTTTTTCCCACAAACAGAGCTTTCTTTTGGTGGTATTTGATCACCTGTGTGATTTTTACTTTTTGCGCTATAAACAAAAAAAGAGCGTAAATTTTAAAAAAATAACAATATTTTTCACATTTTTTATATGAAATTCCCGCCAAAAAATGGTAAAAATCAAAAATTTTTTTCATTTTTGGCCAATTTGTTTTCTGCTACCTATGTTTGGTAAAAAAAATCACAATAAGCGTATTTTGATTGGTTTGCACAAAAGTTATTGCGTTTACTAACTAAGGGAAAGATTTCTGTCATTTTTGGTGATTTTTTTTTTAACGAGTAATGGCGGCGATCTGCGATTTTTTTTTTGCGGGACTGCGACATTGCGGCGGACAGATCGGACCCTTGACTGACATTTTTGACACTTTTGGGGGTACCAGTGACATTACTACAGTAATCAGTGCTATATATATGCACTGTTACTGTAAAAATGACACTGGCAGGGAAGGGGTTTTTATTGGAGAGGGAGGGGTAAATGTATGCCTGGTGCTTACTGACGTGTGTGGGGGGAGGTGACTGAGTGACACAGGGACAGATCGCATGTTCAGCTATGCTGAACCCTGCAATCTGTCCCTGCCTGTCACTTCGGAGATCCGCCTGCTTTGTTTGCACAAGCGGGAGGATCTCCAAACTCGATTCCCCTACGATCCCCTACGATTTTCGGGAAGAGCGGCGGCGATCGCCGCCGCTCCTCCCCTGGCCCGACTCCCGCTGTGACTGAATACAGCGGGAGCGAGCCACCGGCGCCGCGCGCACGCCGCCCACAAGGGGAGGAGTCCAGCGACGTAGGTCTACGTCGCTGGACGGGAACGAGCCACTGTGCCGCAGTAGAGGCACAGTGAGCGGGGGTAAAGTGGTTAAGGTGCTTCATTGATATGCAGATTTGGTCAAAATAAAAAATATTGGGGGGGGGGGGCTCCTGGAATTGTTTTGGGGTTACACCCAGACTTAGTGGTGCTGACCATTCCTAGATACACTAGATCCAGGGTTGACACCTCATCCCTTTTAACCCACACACATATTAAATACACAGGGTCTGTGGCTGATTAAGGTAGTAATTAAACTCAATTAGTGCTTTATCTGCATTATATTAGCCTCAGAACCTATGTAAATTATTATGTGTTTGGGTTTAAAGGGATGAGGTGGCAACCGTAACTAGAGGTGGAGAGTTAAATGAAACACCTGGGATTCTGATATATTAATTTATCTTCTCACCCCGGAACTATGACATTCTCCATCTGTTGCCAATTACCTGCAACTCGAGTGCAACCAGCCCAGACACAATTTGCACACACTCTCTCTAAGGCACTACTAACAAGGCTTGGAGCCACCATGACTATTTTTATACAAGGTATCTTAGAGTGTGGATCCGTTGACAACACTTCTGCTGTTCTTCCCACATGATTCTCAGGAACTTCACATTTGATAGACACTTTCCTTAACACTTTCATCTCTTGTTGCAGTTCACCCTCAGTGAAGCAGAAGTCAATCTTCAACCTTCAAAAATACGGGATGAGTCATTTTAACTATGGATATGATCAATATGTATAAATACATAAGGGGGGATAGGATCACCATGTATAAATACATAAGGGGTCCTTATAGTGAACTTGGTGTTGAGTTATTCACTTTAAGGTCAACACAGAGGACAAGGGGGCACTCTTTACGTCTAGAGGAAAACAGATTTTGTCTCCAAATACGGAAAGGTTTCTTTACAGTAAGAGCTGTGAAAATGTGGAATAGACTCCCTCCAGAGGTGGTTCTGGCCAGCTCACTAGATTGCTTTAAAAAAAGGCCTGGATTCTTTCCTAGGTGTACATAATATAACTGGGTACTAATATTTATAGGTAAAGTTGATCCAGGGAATATCCGATTGCCTCTCGGGGGATCAGGAAGGAATGTTTTTCCCCTGCTGTAGCAAATTGGATCATGCTTTGCTGGGGGGTTTCTTTTTCGCCTTCCTCTGGATCAACTGCGGGTATAGGATTGTGTATATGGAATCGTATGGTTGGGTTTTCTTTACCGATTTTTTTATTTTTTTTGGTTGAGCCAGATGGACTTTTTTCAACCTGACTAACTATGTTACTATATGTAATCGGGAGAAGTCTGTGCTAATCGTGGGTTTACCCATCTTTATTTCACATCAACACTTCACAATTTCACTGAGCTTGAGTCACTGACTGGTCTATCTTTGGTTTTCACATAAATTGCAGAACAAACATCCAGTATCACCACTTCTACTACTATTTATTAGGGTCTGATACAGTGGGGATCCGTCCATTGGGGGCGCAGGGGTGTCCATCCATGCGTCCAGGCCCCCTAGATGGAGAGAGGGGCCGTATAGCCGAAGGAGACTCACAGCCGATCGGGGAAGGAGCAGGCAAGGATGCCGGGTAGCCAGCTGCCGTTTGTCCCGGGAGGGGGTGGTAGATTTGACTGCCGGCTGTGCCGGGGGGGGGGAGGTGTTGGATTTGCCGCCCCCTCCCAAATGTTCATTCACCAGCCGCAACATTTTGATGGGGCCCCTCAGTGAACTCCCTCTGCAATGCCTGGCCGTGTCGACCTGTCATTGATCTTAAAGTGGTTCTAAAGGCAGAAGGTTTTTTTACCTTCATGCATTTCATGCACAAAGGTAAAAACCTTCTGTGTGCAGCATCCTCTCCAGCCCCCCCCCCCAATACTCACATGAGCTCTATCGCAATCCAGTGATGTTGCACGAGTGTCTCGGCTCTCCGGGGACTCTCCCTCCTCATTGGCTTAGACAGCAGAGGGAATCATTGGCTGTCAATTACAGCCAGTGAGCCAATGAGAAGAGAGAGGGGGGTAGGGCCAAGCTGTGGCTCCATGTCTGAATGGATGCACAGCAGCTCGGGATCGTGCCTGCTTGGGTGCCGCCATTGCAAGCAGAGGGGGAAGGGGGCCAGGAGCACCAGCGGGGGACCCGAGAAGAGGAGGATCGGGGTGGCTCTGTGCAAAACCATTGCACAGAGCAGATAAGTATAACATGTCTGTTATGTTTTAAAATAAAAAATTGTGCTTTTACTATCACTCTCAAGTGGAACTTCACTCAACCAAACAACATGCCAGCATTAGTAAACAGATAGGAAAGTATGTCATATTTACTTGCTTAAAACATTTTTTTTTTACATTTCTTCAGTTACTTCCTGGTTTCTTGCCTAGGTAAATTATGTCATACACCCCAGGAGACTTCAGGAGAGTCAGCAACAGGGTTACTTTTTAACTTACCCGGGGTGTTCGGGGGGGAGGGGTTTTCTCAGCCAAGCACACTCTCCAGCATACATCCTGCCTGGGCTCAGGGCAGATGGATTCCAGTAAGTAAATGCTACATGAATCTTTTGCCCTTACTCAAGTTGGCCACAGCCAGAGGTGCTAGGTATTTTTTTAAATGATTTCCCAACAAAATAAAACATGAAGATATGCATGGATGGATGGATGGATGGATGGGGGAGTTTGCTTTGAATATTAAAAATGAATTAAATAGTGTTTTTGGTTTGTGGTGCTCAGATGCCGTGAAGATCCACTTTAACATAAAGTATGGCTAAATCAAAACTGGGCAGCAGGAGAGTTGACAGCATAGCTAGCGCTCTAACAATAATACCCATAATGATATTTTAAATTTCATCACAACAATTAATGTTCTCATTATTAGCCCATCTCGCTAATAAAAACTTCTTGTCAGTGCAATCAAAAGCACAAGCCCTACAGCAACTAGTTTGCGAACCAAATCAAGCCCTGATAAATGGGGTTAATTGCTTATTTAGGTCTAGGGCAGCAGGGGTCCCCACTATTTCTAAGCAAAGGGCCAATTTACTGTCCTTCAGGTTTTAGGGTGCCAGATTGTGGTAATTTGGAGTAGAAAATGGCCCAGCATTAGCAATGTCTAATCATTGGTATCAGTGGGAGGAATAGTGCCCTATTATTGGTGTCAGTGGGAGGAATAGTGCCCCATCATTGGTGTCAGTGGGAGGAATAGTGCCCCATCATTGGTGTCAGTGGGAGGAATAGTGCCCCATCATTGGTGTCAGTGGGAGGAATAGTGTCCCATCATTGGTGTCAGTGGGGAAATAGGGTCCCATCATTGGTGTCAGTGGGAGAAATAGGGTCCCATCATTGGTGTCAGTGAAAGGAATAGTGCCCCATCATTGGTGTCAGTGAGAGGAATAGTGTCCAATCATTGGTATCATGGGAAGGAATAGTACCTCGTCATTGGTGTCCGTGGGAGGAAAAGTGCCCCATCATTGGTGTCAGTTGGAGGAATAGTTCCTCATCATTGGTGTCAGTGGGAGGAATAGTGCCCCATCATTGGTATCAGTGGGAGGAATAGTGCCCCATCATTGGTATCGGGGGAATAGTGCCCCATCATTGGTATCAGGGGAAGGAATAGTACCCCATCATTGGTATCAGTGGGAGGAATAGTTCCTCATCATTGGTGTCAGTGGGAGGAATAGTGCTCCATCATTGGTGTCAGTGGGAGGAATAGTTCCTCATCATTGGTGTCAGTGGGAGGAATAGTGCCTCATCATTGGTGTCAGTGGGAGGAATAGTGCCCCATCATTGGTATCAGCGGGAGGAATAGTGCCTCATCATTGGTGTCAGTGAGAGGAATAGTGCCCCATCATTGGTATCAGCGGGAGGAATAGTGCCTCATCATTGGTGTCAGTAGGAGGAATAGTGCCCCATCATTGGTATCAGTGGGAGGAATAGTACCCCATCATTGGTATTAGTGGGAAGGAATAGTACCCCATCATTGGTGTTAGTGGGATGAATAGTACCTCATTGTTGGTGTCAGTGGAAGGAATAGTGCCTCATATGATGGTGAAGAATGGTTCCCCAAGGGATCTGTGGACCACGGTTTGGAGACTACTGGTTTATATCAACATCCATTCTTTAAGCTAGCAATACCGGGGAGATAACCATAAAGGCCTGGCGCTTTTTTTTTTCCACTTTCCTCAATTTTACGAGCCGGTAACGTCTGCTCAAGTTCAGCTATCCGTTAAATAAACTTGAGAACATTTCCTGCCCAACGTTCCATAACTTGCTTGGCAGAGATTTCGGGAAGAAGCTGTGAAGGTAAACAGGGAAGCAGCAATGCCTGAGATTACAGCAAGACCCTCGAAATCTGCCATTGCTTCCTCCCCGCCATCCAGTGAACTCGATGTGTTTAGAAAACCACCACCGTACGGTGTCACCGCTGCGTATATCGATTAGAGAGCTCTCCACTGTTAGCCGGTAATTAAAACAAATGTATTCACCTCTGTTACTCCTGAGCACATCGACTGCCAAATACTCCGCTGGAAGCCAGGCTGATAGAACGCCGGTTGGCAGAAGCAATCAACTTAAAAGGAAACATATTACGGTCAAACTTCATAGTCAGACCACGGCCAACATCTATGGGACACACCGGTGAATGTTTATAACTGAACCATAATAATTACTGTCCACCCCTATGGCTACTCAGACCATCCCTGCGGACTACAAGGGCCTGAGTGCTGAATATATTATTAACCACTTCCATACCGAGCCAATTCTTGCACACCGCTCCTACGTGTATAAATCATAATTTTTTTTTGCTAGAAAATTACGCGTAATTATATGTAAAATGTGTCTAAATATTAATGAACCAAGCAAACAAAAACAAAAAGTTTAATTTATTAATAGTTTATAAAATAAAAGTGAAAAAAAAATCATAATTAAAGAGAGAAGGTGAATAAGGAGTTAATTAAGGCTGCTTAGCATAAATTAGGGGGTTAATAAGGGGTTAAACAGAGAAACATTTCATTAAAAAATAAATAAATAAAAATAAAAATGTTTTTTTTTTACTTGACAGGTTGCTTTAGCCCCCGTTCACACTAGGGCGACCTGTGAGGCGACCTGGTCGCCTCACAGGTCGCCGTAGGTCGCCTTCCATAGGGAAGCTGCGGACCCGTTCTAATAGGAGCGACACAAGTCACTCCGACCTAGAAAAAGGGTCCGGAGCTTCTTTGGGGCGACCCGGAGGCGACCGCCATAGACTTCAATGTTATGAAGTCCGTGGCGGCCACTCCGAGGTCGCAGCGTGCTGCTCGCACCGCGACCTCGGAGGTTGCCACCCGAAGTCGGATCACCCCTGTGTGAACGGGGGCTTAACCACTTCCATACCAGGCCAATTCTGGCATTCCTCTCCTACATGTAAAAATCATCTTTTTTTTATTCTAGAAAATTACTCAAAGCCCCCACACATTATATATATATATATATAAAAAATATATATATGTATAAAAATATATATATATATATATATATATATATATATACATATACATACATACATATACATATATATATATATATATATATATATATATAAATATATATATAAATATATATATATTTAGCAGAGACCCTAGGGAATAAAATGGCAGTCATTGCAATTTTTTATGTCACACAGTATTTGCGCAGCAATTTTTCAAATGCATTTAAAAAAAAAAAAAACAGTTTTATGAATTATAAAAAAACAAAACACTAAAGTTAGCCCAACTTTTTTGTATATTGTGAAAGATGATGTTACGCCAAATTAATAGATACCTACCATGTCACGCTTTAAAATTGCGCACGCTCTAAGAATGGTGTCAAACTATGATACTTAAAAATCTCCATAGGCAACAATTCACCTTTACAGATCACCAGTTTAGATTTACAGAGGAGGTCTAGCACTAGAGTTATTGTTCTCATTCTAACGTTCGCAGTGATACCTCACATGTGTGGTTCGAATACTGATTACATATGCATGCGTGACTTTAGTATCGGTTCGCTTCTGCACGTGAGCATGGAGGGATTGGGGCACTTTAACCACTTCCATACTGGGCCATTTCTGGCTCTCCGCTCCTACATGTAAAAATCAGCAATTTTGCTAGAAAATTACTCAGAACCCCCAAACATTATATATATATATATATATATTTAGCAGAGACCCTAGGGAATAAAATGGCGGTCACTTCAGCTTTTCATGTCACACAGTATTTGCGCAGCAATTTTTCAAACACATTATTTTTTTTTTTGGAATTTTATGAGTTAAAAATACAAAACACTAAAGTTTTCCCAATTTTCTTGTATAATGTGAAAGATGATGTTATGCTGAGTAAATAGATACCTAACATGTCACTCTTTAAAATTGCGCACACTCATGGAATGATGCCCAATTTCGGTATTTAAAAATCTCCATAGGCAACGCTTTAAAAATGTTCACAGGTTACCAGTTTAGAGTTACAGGGGAGGTCTTGTGCTAGAATTTTTGCTCTCATTCTAACGTTCACGGTGATACCTCGCGATGTATAGATTGAGCGCAGTTTATATGTGGCCGAGACATATGTATGCGTTTGCTTCTGCGTGCAAGCTCACAGGGACGAGGGCACTTTAATTTTTTTTTTTTTATTGCTTATTTTATTTTTATTTTTCAATTTTTCAATTTTACTTTAATTGTATTATTTATTTATTTATTTATTTTGATCACTTTTATTCCTATTACAAGGAATGCCAACATCCCTTGCAATACGTATAGTGCATGACAGGTCCTCTTTGTGGAGAGATCTGGGGTCAATAAGACCTAAGATCTCTCCTGAAATCAAAATAAAAAAAAAAAAAACGATCTTGGCTATGCAGCCAAGATCACGGCAGTATTGACAACTGCCAGGCTGGGCATGACGTCATAACGTCGCGCCCGGGCCTCCGAGAGTCATAGAGACTGCCGGGGACCATCTGGTCCTCGGGAGTCTCTACGGTGTTCTTCTGCATGGGCGAGACAGTAGAAGCATCGGAGGGCGGCGGGAGGGGTCCCCTCCCCCTGCCTGTAAGAACGATCAAGCGCCTGAGCAGCCGCAATGATTGTTCTTACTGTGCAGGGACTCGTAATCGGGGGCTAAAAAAAATTATATCTGAATGATGCCAGCAGCTGCACCCATCATTCAGATATCCCCACTTAAAGCCCAGGACTTCATATGACGTCCAGCGGTAAGGAAGTGGAGAACCGCTTGCCGAAACTGCCCGCCGCAGATATATTGTGGCAGGCTGGCTCGACTGCGCAAATCGACGTAGGGGTATGTCAGTTCGCGGAATCGGTGCTGGGGGCGAGCGCTTGCCACCGGGCACCCATGATTGCTCCTCGCTGAGAGAGAAGAACGGTCGGCTGTTGTAAACACAGCAGACCGTTGTTCTCTCTGGAATGATCACAGAGCTCCTTCTATTTAGGATCACATGTCTCTGTGTTCATTTCACAAGCCCCGCCTCCATTGAGTCAGAAAACACTCCCCTAGGCTCTCACTTAACCCGTTTGATCACCACTGTTTTAACCCCTTCCCTGCCAGTGTCATTATTACAGTTACAGTGCATATTTTTAGCACTGATAGTATTGTCACTGGTCCCCCCCAAAAGTGTCGAAAAAAGTCAGTTAGGGGTCCGACCTGTCCGCCGCAATGTCGCAGTCCCGCTAAAAATCGCAGATCGCCGCCATTACCAGTATAACAGAAAGAATAAATAAAAATTACATAAATCTTTCCCGTAGTTTGTAAATGCGATTACTTTTGCGCAAACCAATCAAAATACGCTTATTGGGATTTTTCTTTTACCAAAAATATGTAGCAGAATACAAATTGGCCTAATAGGATGAAAGATTTTCATTTTTAATTTTTTTTTTTTTATTGGGAATGTTATACAGCAGAAAGTGAAAAATATATATATATTTTTTTTTCAGAATTGTCGTTCTTTTTTTGTTTATAGCTCAAAAAATAAAAACCTCAGAGGTGATCAAATACCACTAAAAGAAAGCTCTATTTGTGGGAAAAAAGGACATCAATTTTATTTGGGTACAGCGTCGCACGACCACGCAATTTTCTGTTGACCACCTGCCGACCAGCCGCAATTGTCAGTTAAAGCCGTATCGCACAAAATGGCCTGGTCATTAAGGAGGCAAATCCTTCCGGTCCAGAACTGCTTAATATATTATTTAAAGGGAATGTACAGCATTTTGTGCATATTAATTCACTTTCAGAACTTAAAGCGGAGTTCCACCCTGGATTTGTTTTTTTTTTTTTAAATACCCCCGGGACAGTCAGGGCTAGTGCATTCCACAATGGCTAGCCTCTGATCTGTCCCGGGTTGCACTTACCTGTTAGGACAAATACTTACCTTGCAAACGTCTTGTCCAGCGCTGCCATCTCAGATGTGGGCAGCTTGAAGCCAGCGCGTCCTCTTCGGCGTCTTCTTCCGCCTTCTGTGGTCCCACGATGCTCTGCGCCGGCCCCGACGTCACTTCCGGGTCGCGCGCGTCACCCCTCCACAGCTTCTGGGCATGCCCAGAAGCTGTTTAGAAGGGGATGACGCGCGCGACCCGGAACTGACGTCGGGGCCGGTGCAGGCGCAATGATTCCTGGGAGCTATGACGTCCAGCTCCCAGGAATCATTGCACAGCCAGGAAGTGACGACGGGCCGCGGCCGAGGAAGGAGGAAGAAGGAAGTAAGGTAAGTATATTTTCTTCCTCGCTACGAGGTAAGTAAAAAAAAAAAAAATATGCGATTATCCATTTCTTTTTCAGGTGACCCGGAGCGAGAAGATGGAGGTATGTATAAAAATAGGGTGGAACTCCACTTTAAGTTTGTTTTACTTTTCTATTTTATTTTGAATAGCTAATCATGAAATGCTGCATATAAATAATTATTTTTTAACACTTGTAACCAGCAAGTGGTGGGTTCAAGGCTACAACTTTTTAGCAGAAGAAATACTCAGATTTCGTAAAAAAAAAAAAAAAAAAAACCTAAAAAAGATCTAAATAGCAGGAGATCGAATCACACAAACACAACTGAACGATTAAAGTATAACTAAAAGCAACATTTTTTTTTTTTTTTTTTTTAGTTTTGGATAGAGGGGAGAGGGATTAGAACCCCTGTCAGGATTTGCTTGCTGTCTGGGGCCCCAGTTAAGGAAACTCACCCTCTCTATTGTCCTGTTTACTATTAGAGATGGGCCAAACACCCCTCCCCACCCCCCATGGTTTGATTCGTGCCAGAACTCTTGAACATCGCAACCCCGAACCCTATTGAAGTCTATGGGACCCCAAACTTGGAAAATCAGAAGTGCCCATTTTGATGGCTTTTTTGCAAGTTATTGGCCATAAAAAGGGTATGGGGGCCCAGGTACTGCCCCCCTGCCCCAAAGCGCCCCCCAGAACCTCACAAGGCCACATGCCCTCAACATAGCGGGGGTGCTTTGGGGCAGGGGGGCTCAGTTGAAGGCATGTGGCTATGTGAGTGCTCACTTATTCCCCTTTCCTGTCCTGCCAGGCTGCATGCTCAGATAAGGGTCTGGTATGGATTGGGGTGGACCCCCCACAAGGTTTTTTTTCACTTTTTACTATTGCCGGCAAGTTTTTTTGAAGGCTTATTTGCAATTAATTGGCCATAAAAAAGGTATGGGGGGCCCGGGTACTGCCCTAGGGGACATGTATCAATTTTTTTAGCCCCGCTGCCCCAAAGCATCCCCCTGAACCTCACTAGTTCACATACCCTCAACATGGCGGGCAGTGCTTTGGGGCAGGGGGGGCTCAGTTGAGGGCATGTGGCTATGTGGGTGCTCACTTATTCCCCTTTCCTGTCCTGCCAGGCTGCATGCTCAGATAAGGGTCTGGTATGGATTGGGGTGGACCCCCCACAAGGTTTTTTTTCACTTTTTTCTATTGCCGGCAAGTTTTTTTGAAGGCTTATTTGCAATTAATTGGCCATAAAAAAGGTATGGGGGGCCCGGGTACTGCCCTAGGGGACATGTATCAATTTTTTCAGCCCCGCTGCCCCAAAGCATCCCCCTGAACCTCACTAGTTCACATACCCTCAACATGGCGGGCAGTGCTTTGGGGCAGGGGGGGCTCAGTTGAGGGCATGTGGCTATGTGGGTGCTCACTTATTCCCCTTTCCTGTCCTGCCAGGCTGCATGCTCAGATAAGGGTCTGGTATGGATTGGGGTGGACCCCCCACAAGGTTTTTTTTTTTTCACTTTTTTCTATTGCCGGAGAGTTTTTTTGAAGGCTTATTTGCAATTAATTGGCCATAAAAAAAGGTATGGGGGGCCCGGGTACTGCCCTAGGGGACATGTATCAATTTTTTTAGCCCCACTGCCCCAAAGCATCCCCCTGAACCTCACTAGGTCACATACCCTCAACATGGCGGGGGGTGCTTTGGGGCAGGGGGGGGCTCAGTTGAAGGCATGTGGCCATGTGGGTGCTCACTTATTCCCCTTTCCTGTCCTGCCAGGCTGCATGCTCAGATAAGGGTCTGGTATGGATTGGGGGGAACCCCACAAAAGGATTATTTTTTCACTTTTTTCTATTGCCGGCAATGGTTTTTTGAAGGCTTATCCCCCCCGAACCTCTCCAGGTTACATGCCCTCAACATGGCAGGGGTTCTTTGGGGCGGGGGGCTCAGTGGAGGGCATGTGGCCACGTATGTGCTGCATGCTCAGATAAGGGCCTGGTATGGATTTGGGGGGGAGACCCCCACAAGGTTTTTTTCAGTTTTTTCTATTGCCGGCAGTGTTTAGGCTTATTTGCAATTAATTGCCCATAAAAAGGGTATGGGGGGCCCGGGTACTGCCCTTTGGCAAAACATTTTTTTTTTAAAAAAGACTGTTTTTACAGGAGCAGTGATTTTATTGATGCTTAAAGTAAAAAAAACAAAACAAAAAAAACAAAACAAAAAAAAAGGGTCCCTCTTTCCTCCTCATTTGTCCCTCATTGTGGTCTGATCTATACAGTTGTTTTAGCACTGGGAAACACTTTTTGAAAGATAAAAAATGCATTTTATATACCTATATCTATATAGATCAGACAAAAATGAGGGACACATGAGGATGAAAGAGGGACGGAGGGACTTTTTCCCAAATCAGGTACAATCCCTCGAAACAGATAGGGACAGGGACAGATATAAGCTATGGAAATCTCCCCAATAGGAGAAAAATGGCATAAAATTTTGCACGGGTTATAACCTTCACTTACTCTATCCAAATTGAAAAAGTTTTGCCTTTAAAGTACTACTGCCAGGACCTGAGGTCTAAACCTGCAACCTCTGCTGTGTCTGGCAGTATCTCTTCTTACAGATCCACCTGAGATGCTGGACAACTCTATGGACAATTCCTTGGATGACATTGCTCTGTCTTTTGTTTCTGGTGAACTGTGGACTCTTTGCTCCTCCCTTAAACGTCCTATTTAAGCCATGCCTCTGCACTTCATGTTTGCCAGATTATTGTGCTCTCTCCAGCCAATATCTCACTCTTGTCACTCGTGCTGCCATCTGTATCTTCACTACCACACGTTACCGACTTGTGGCTTGTTCCTCGACTGCGCTTCTGTTTAAGACCGCCCGCCACACATTTACTGTGATCTTTCCCCACTGAGAAAGAAGGACGGTCTGCTGTTGTAAACACAGCTGACTTTTCTTCTCCTTGGAATGATCACAGAGCGCCTGTGATCCTTCTATAAAGGAACACAGGTCTCTATGATCATTTCACAAGTCCCTCCTCCCACAGTTAAAAAACACCCCCTAGGCTCACACTTAACCCTTTGACTGTAGTAATGTCACTAGTACCCCCAAAAGTGTCAAAAATGTCAGTTAGGTGTCCGATCTGTTTGCCGCAATGTCGCAGTCCCGCTAAAAATCGCAGATCGCCACCATTACTAGTAAAAAAATAAATGAATAAAAACAACATAAATCTTTCCCCGAGTTGTAGACACGAATATGCTTAATGAGATTTTTGTTTTTACCAAAGATATGTGGCAGAATATAAATTGGCCTAAAAGGATGAAAAATTTAGATTTTTAAATTTTTTTTGGGGAATGTTATATAGCAGAATGTGAAAAATAAATATAATTTTTTCCAGAATTGTCGCTCTTTTTTTGTTTATAGCGCAAAAAAAAAAAAAAATAACAGAGGTGATCAAATACCACCAAAAGAAAGCTATGTTTGTGGGAAAAAAGGACATCAATTTTATTTGGGTACAGCGTCGCATGACCGCGCAATTGTCCGTTAAAGTCACACAGTGCCAAATTGCAAAATAGGGCCTGGTCATTAAGCAGCAAAATCTTCCGTTCTTAAAGTGGTTAAAGTAACGCAGTGCCGAATCTCAAAAAATGCCCTGGTCAATAAGGGGCAAAATCCTTCTGGTCCAGAAGTGGTTAAACCTAACCTGCAACCACTCATGACCAACTTTTGGCTTGTACCACAATTATGCTTCTGCTTGATCCCTACCTTCTATATCTGCTATTGGATCTCAGCTTCCTCATCTCAGGGTGTGGGGAATCTGAGGACCGCTACCTGGTGCCAGGGGCGGCTGGTCCATTGGGGGCGCAGGGGCGCTGCCCCCCCTATCCATGCATCCGGCCCCCTAATCTACATGCAGAGCGCCGGACACATGGATTCCAATGTTTTTTTTTTTTTTTTTAAGCACGTGATTAGAGCCAGAGGCTCTAATAGGCTTCAAAAAAGCCTATTAGCACTGCACTGCGCCCTGAGCCCACCCAGTTGTGTGACAATAGTGAATGAATATTCGTTATTATCACACTGATTCTCCTGAGACCCGTTTCCAGATCGGCCGAAAGGAGAAGACATGCCATTGGCCGAGGAGGAGGAGGAAGCCGCCGCCGCTGCCGACTGCCGAGACGTAGGAGACTGAGCGAGGGGGAAGCCGCCGCTGCCGGCTGCCGAGACGCAGGAGACCGAGCGAGGGGGAAGCCGCCGCCGCTGCTGACTGCCGAGACGTAGGAGACTGAGCGAGGGGGAAGCCGCCGCTGCCGGCTGCCGAGACGCAGGAGACCGAGCGAGGGGGAAGCCGCCGCTGCCGAGACGCAGGAGACCAAGCGAGGGGAAAGCCGCCGCTGCCGGCTGCCGAGACACAGGAGACCGAGTGAGGGGGAAGCTGCTGTCGCTGCCAAATGCTGAGACGCAGGAGAACGAGCGAGGGGGAAGCCGCCGCTGCCGACTGCCGAGACGCAGGAGACCAAGCGAGGGGGAAGCCGCCGCCGTTGACTGCCGACTGCCTTCCACCCTCCACATGTCCAGGATGAGTGAGCTGGCAACCGGTGTGCGGGCTGATGCGGTCCGCTGAGGTATGGTGTGGTCCATCCCCCCCGGCCCATGGAGCACCAGCTGCCACTGCCTGGTACTAACATGAAATAAAACCCATTCCCACCATCAGAAGTTCTGGTGAACACCGATTAGTGCTTAGAGCCCCCACCTTAGGTGAGCCCGCATATACCAACAGGGTGCCCTGCTTGTTTACCAATCGTGCTGGTCGTTGGTGTACTTTTCCAAGCAACAAATGTTAGGTGATAGATGCCTACCTGCTCAGGTAAGAACAGGCACCATTTTAAACAATTGTATTTTTTTAAGTTGAGGATTTTGTAGATCAGGGGTGATTGGGGCCTAGGGACCCACCAACCTTCATCTGCCACCAGAGAAGACCTGTTTGGATTTTTAGTAGGAATGCATGGATGCCATTTATTTTACAGCATTTACCGATACTATTTTGTTTTTAGTACTCGCTAATACCAATTACCGATACCTGCAGGCAACTCTTCTGTTCACACTTCAGCTGTCAGCAATGGTAGAAAGCGCTGGAAAGTTATTTACATATTTTACATTTTGCACTTTTTTGAAACGTGTAAATATATGTTAAAGGTGTCTAAATATTAACGAACAAAGCAAAAAAAAAAAAAGTTTTAATTAATAATAGATTATAAAACTAAAAGTGAACAAAAAAAATCAGCGGGAAATATTAATTAAATGGAGAAGGAGAATAAGGAGTTAACCAGTTCTGGACTGGAAGGATTTGCCCCCCTTAATGACCAGGCCATTTTTTGCGATTCGGCACTGCGTTACTTTAACTCACAATTGCGTGGTCGTGCGACGCTGTACTCAAATAAAATGAATGTCCTTTTTTCCCACAAATAAAGCTTTCTTTTGGTGGTATTTGATTTTTATTTTTTGCGCAGCAGCTCAGCTGTCATTACAAGGCGCGGGAGGGAACATCCCCCACCCCCCTCCCAGCCACGGCTCGCCCGGATCTCCCGTGCCATCGGGAGACTCGAGCCACCAGCCAGCATGTCCGCCGGCTGGTTGGAGTCCCGAACAAAGCGGAATGCGGCTCTGATCGGGTCTCCAATGTAAAAACCTGGGAGCCGCGTCATGACATTACTTCCGGTTACTGGAGCCTTAAAGGCGCCAGATTTATTAAAAAAATTAAAGCATTCAAAAAACAGCCAAACTTGGAGTTTTGAATGCTTTGAAGTGCAGTGGAGGGGTTTGAGGTCTTTTACACCCCCGATCCCTCCATAAAGAGTACCTGTCACTGCCTATTACTGTCACAAGGGATGTTTATATTCCTTGTGAAAGCAATAAAAGTGATCAAAATGTTTTCCTTTTTTTTTTTTTAAATACTGTAAAAAAAAAAACAAATAAAATAATTAATCAAAAAAAAAAAGTAAAGCGCCCGTCGCTCCGAGCTCATAATTCTATCTCCTCTGTAACTCTAAACTAGTAACTCTTAACATTTTTTAAAGCATCGCCTATGGAAATTTTTAAGTACTGAAGTTTGTCGCCATTCCACATTTTAGGTATCTATTTACTCAGTGTAACATCACCTTTCTCAATATACAAAAAAAATTGGGCTAACTTTACCGTTTTTCTTTTTTTTTTTGATTAATGAAAGTGTATTTCTTCCCAAAACATTGCATTTGAAAGACCTCTGCGCAAATACCATGTGACAGAAAATATTGCAATGATTGCCATTTTATTCTCTAGCCACTTAAGCCCCGGAAGATTTTACCCCCTTCCTGACCAGGGGGTATTTTGCGATTCGGCACTGCGTGACTTTAACGGACAATTGCGCGGTCGTGCGACGCTGTATCTAAACGAATTTGGCGTCCTTTTTTTCCCACAAACAGAGCTTTCTTTTGGTGGTATTTGATCACCTGTGCGATTTTTTGATCATGCGCTATAAACAAAAAAATAGCGTAAATTTTGCAAAAATAGCAATATTTTTCACATTTTTTTATATGAAATTCCCCCCCAAAAAAATGTAAAAATCTAAATTTTTTAACATTTTTCGGCCAATTTGTTTTATGCTACCTATGTTTGGTAAAAAAAAAATCGCAAAAAGCGTATTTTGATTGGTTTGCGCAAAAGTTATCGCGTTTACTAACAAAGGGAAAGATTTTTGTCATTTTTTTTTTTTTTAACGCGTAATGGCGGCGATCTGCGATTTTTTTTGCGGTACTGCGACATTGCGGCGGACAGATCGGACCCTTGACTGACATTTTTGACACTTTTGGGGTTACCAGTGACATTTCTACAGTAATCAGTGCTATACATATGCACTGTTACTGTAAAAATACACTGGCAGTGAAGGGGTTAACTTTTTTTGAAAGGGCGGGGCTATGTGTGTCCCTAGGGGCGTGCTTTCTACTGTGATTGGCTGTGGCTACTAGTGTATGAACAGTGATCAACGGTTCTACATAGTAGAACCGTATGATCATCTGTCATACACAGGGGAGAATGACAGGCAGCTTGTTTACACAAGCTGCCTGCCTTTCTCCCTCTCCCCCGACGATCGCCGAGTCCGCCGGTCACATGCGCGGGGGGGTGCGTGACCGCGCGGGAGTGGGAGCGTGCCTCCGGGGGAGCGGGAGCGCGCCTCCGGGGGCGCGCGCTCGCTCCCTAAACCCTCACAGGCTAGCGACGTAGACCTACGTCACTTTGCCTGTGAGGGGCTGACTGCCGACGTAGATCGGCATTAGGCAGTCGGCAAGTGGCTAGAGTCTCTGCTAAAAAAAAAAAAAAGATATATAATGTTTGGGGGGGTTTTAAGTCATTTTCTAGCAAAAAATACTGATTTTAAATTGTAAGCAACAAATGTGAGAAAAAGGCTTAGGCGCGAAGTACAATTAACTTCCTTCTAGCATCCCACTGATTACCAGTTAGAAGTCTTATTACAAGGAATCCAAAAATATAACATTTCTATATTAAAATTTGAGCGATGGGATGTTAATATTCCCCATATTTTATTCATTTTTCTGCTAAACTATAAAATCCACCGCTGTAAAAAAAAAAAAAGTTCCTGGATTTTTGTATGTACAGTATTTAAATGAAATGCTTTAGGGAAACAAAATCTGCTGTAATCCATTTTATTAAATAGCCATCATTTGGGGCATAGGTCATTGGGTTAGGAAACATTTCTTGAATAAATGAATTAGGAAAGCTGACACATTATCATGTTACAAGCTTAAATACATTGGCTTAGTTCCCAAATCCCTACAATTGTAGTAATATGTTGGCAACAGTAACGCTTTTACATGCGGCCCACAGTAGGAAGTAGATGATTAGAAAAATTATCATTACTGCTCCTGCAATTTAGTGAATGTTCAGTTTTTTACTATATCCTAAACGCAGTTAAGTAAAGAATATCTTTGCAATGAGCAATATATGGGGTCTGCCATATGAGGGATTTTTTATGCACCGTAAAAACCTTTTTTTTAACCACTTAAGCCCTGGAAGATTTTACCCCCTTCCTGACCAGGGCCTATTTTGCGATTCGGCACTGCGTGATTTTAACGGACAATTGCGCGGTCGTGCAACGCTGTACCCAAATTAAATTGACGTCCTTTTTTTCCCACAAATAGAGCTTTCTTTTGGTGGTATTTGATCACCTGTGCGATTTTTTGATCATGCGCTATAAACAAAAAAAGAGCAACAATTTTGCAAAAATAACAATATTTTTCACATTTTTTTATATGAAATTCCCCCAAAAAAATTTAAAAATCAAAATTGTTTAACATTTTAGGCCAATTTGTTTTCTGCTACATATGTTTGGTAAAAAAAAGCGTATTTTGATTGGTTTGCGCAAAATTTATTGCATTTATTAACTAAGGGAAAGATTTTTGTCATTTTTGTTGTTTTTTTTTTTTACTGAGTAATGACGGCGATCTGCGATTTTTTTTTTTGCGGGACTGCGACATTGCAGCGGACAGATCAGACCCTTGACTGACATTTTTTACACTTTTGGGGGTACCAGTAACATTACTACAGTAATCAGTGCTATAAATATGCACTGTTATTGTAAAAATGACACTGGCAGGGAAGGGGTTAACTTTATTGGAGAGGGAGGGGTTAAGTGTGTCCCTAGGGGCGTGATTCTTACTGTGATTGGATGTGGCTTGTGATGTTACAGCAGAGATCTATGGTTCTTCATAGCAGGACCATATGATCTGTGCTGTTACACAGGGGAGAATGACAGGCGGCTGTGTTTACATCCGACGATCGCGAGTGACCAGCGGACATCAGGTTCGGCGGTCACACGCGCGGGGAGGGTCCGAGAGCGAGCAGGACCAAGAGCGGGCCTCCGGCAGCGCGCGCTCGCTCCCTAGAGCCTCACAGGCAAGCGACGTAGTACTAAGTCACTTTGCCTGTGAGGGGCTCACCGCCGCAGTAAATAGTCGTGCGGCGGTCGGCAAGCGGTTAAGAGATTCATCTGGAATTTAGGTTCCTACTAAAGGAGATGAGCACAAACACCAAGGTGCGTTTCCCTTGGTGGCTATACCCCTTTGCACAGGATGTGAAAATGTAGAAGTATCTAGAAGTACAAGGAAAAAAACTCCAAATATAGATGTAGCACTACCCATGCTTGAGCCATTTGCCCATTTGGGTTCTCCGTTCTTCGCCTCGACTCCAAGAACCTCAGCCCCTCTGACACACCTGGTTGAATGAAAGTTACTACAAGCACTCATAAGAAAACACAAATATATGGATACTTAAAACTTGGTAGTGAATTTGTACCAGGAAATTGAAACAAGATCGTTTAGTGGTAAATTAACTCAATGTATTGGGACGGGTTCGAATAAATGGTGGTTTAAGCCACTGTTTCCCAAGCTTTTTTCAGTCAAGGCACCCTTTACAATTATGGACAATCTCAAGGCACCTCATTCTAAAATGTCAAAACTTTTCTGATAGTTTTACATAATGCAGTAACATCAATACATCTAGGACACCCAACGGTAAAGAGGATTTATCCTTCCAAAGCAAATACACTTTTGCCCACCGGTACTGACTAGTATTACAGTGTTTCTCTTTTACCTAAGGTTTTCTTCATCACTTAGCTAATGAGACCCTTAAAGCTGATTTAGAGAGGCAAGGGAGGGTCAAACAAGGATGATATGTAGGCAATGGACATCCTCCTTATCAACTGATGATGTCAGTGATCGTTAGGATGCCGACAGCTAGAAGGTTGTAATGGTGTACAATAAAAACCTGTGGCTTTGTGTAACTATAAGGCAGGTTTCATCCACCCACCGCCTGTATACAATTTTGAGGCACTTTTTAGGCATTTTGCCAAGGCATCCCTGAAGAAACCTCAAGGCACCCCAATGTGCTTGGGCACCCTGGTTGAAAAAGGCTGGTTTAAGCATACCGCAAATGAACACATAGAAGGTAGGTTCAGACACAGTCTGCCAGAGAGTGTAACTACTATGCCAAGATAACTTAGAATAAAGTTCTGTACCACTAGACTGGGAATAACTTCATAAACTAACAAGAAAAAACAAAGTCAGCAATAAAAAGCACATGAGCATTAACAGCAATATGAATAATACTATAACTAATATAGAGTGCACTCTAGGAGGATGGCTAGGATATGATGCAATGTCCCCTGAGAGATACCTCATAAGCATAAGCTATAGGTGAAGGTCTCTGTGTAGCAGCTGTAAAAGGGACAGCTGAAAATGGACAGCCTTTAGTAATAACTCTTCAGCCGGCTAGTGTCAGGACCCAGTTGTACCGTTGGTGCACATGAGAATAGTCTCAGTCAAAACTGCAGGCAGTAATAAAGATAGCAGATGGCTGAATGGTCTGTTCCGAAAGAGCTCAATCTGACTAGCAGCAGATAGTAAATCCTCACAGCAGAGGCAACTCACCAGCCCCAGTGATATTGCAGCTCATCATCCAGTCACACACAGCAATCAGTCCACTCTCCGCTCTGCACCCAGGTGACTCTGTCGGCACTCTTAAACTTAGCACTCTGGATCTCGCTCAGGCTGCCAATATGCAGCAATGATGGTGCACACTGGACAGCAATGTTCACTCTTAGGTCTCTCTCATGGCAAGAAAAGACTTTGTCCTAAACAGCCTGGAAAAATGCAGCTCCTTTCTCTCCTGGCAATCCCCCTCTAGAAAAATGCAGTTCAAAAGCTATTGATTACTGTAGAGCAGGGATCCTCAAACTAAGGCACTCCAGCTGTTGCAGAACTACACATCCCATGAGGCATTGTAAAACTCTGACATTCACAGACATCACTAGGCATGATGGGAATTGTATTTCCTTTACAACTGGAGGGCCATAGTTTGAAGACCCCTGCAGTAGAGTCTCTCTCCTCTTGACTACAGTTCCCACAGTACAGTGCTGCCTGACTCAGTCTGCTACTGAACTCTTTCTGCTCAGCAGCTCCCACCTCTGGCTGACATAGCTGTTGACCAGTTCAGCACCACTGGGCAGCAGCTACAGAAAGCAGCTGCAGCCAGTGTTTCTCTTACTCTATACATAGGAAATTACAATGGCCACAAAACCAGCACCCATGAATGGGTTTGTGCATCCCATGTGCTACTCGAAAAAAAGATTTTTGTGAATACAGAAAAAAATCTGCTTTTTGCAAAACATCTAGTGGACACAGCAGACCTCTGGGAATGCTCAATAGTCCTACATAAAAGCTGGGACACTCGCTGCCTGAAAATAATTCTATAACCATATACTCAAAGGGGCTCTGACAACTTTTAGGCTTGCATGTGTAGTCAAATGAAGGAAAACTTCACACAAGAGCAACAGCTCTAGCAGGGTGGCTTCCACAGAACAAGGTTCCCTTCATGGGCACCCAAAAGTAACTCCAACTATAGAAATACAGAAAGGAGCTCCAGCCCAAAACCACATAAAAGAGTCCAAGATAAAATTATTGGCAAAAAAGTAATAAGAAAAATAACAGCCAACTGTGGTGGCATTATCTGATTGAATTCACACTGGTTAGTTGGGGGCATGTCCACGTTGGACCATCTGTACTGCTGTTCTGCCTGAAGATCCAAAACTGTAACTGCAGTGCAGGAAGTGCCCAGACAGGAAGAGGACGGGCATCCCTGCACTTTGAAATTTATCCAGGATCCAGCTGCCTGCAGAAAGTGGGACATCCTTCCTGACAGGTAAGTGTTGTGACTAAAGCTGGAGGGATCCTTTATTTATTTATTTATTTTTTAGCTAAACTTCAGCTTTAAATACTTAAAAAAATCTTTAAAGCCCAAATAAGGGAAACATGAAAACTATCCCTTGCAGTGGGCCTGCGCCTGCACTGAGGAGGTTATTTGCCCATGCACATCTAGGGAACATAGAAAAAAAAGATCCACTTACCCGAACCTTCATCCTGCTAGACCTGTCCCCACCATGTCTTCACCCCTATGCTTCAGCGGTCTAAGGTCCCCCTTAGCATACACCTCACAAAGAGTAGTGTTCCCCAAATTGCCAGGGCCCATAGTTAGTAGGCAAGAGGCTCGCCTGCAGTCCCCTCTAAAAGCCACTGTCTTGGTTGGGTCTGTCAACTGAGTGAGATTGTCACATATTCTTCCCACTGACACTAACAATGGGGTATTCCTTCCACTGATATCAATGATGGAACTTTATTCTTACCACTGACACCAAGAATGGGGCACTATTCCTCCCACCGATATCAATTATGGGGATTTATTCTTTCCATCGACACCAAGAATGGGGCACTATTCTTCCAACCAATACCAAGGATAGGGCACTATTTCTCCCACTGACACCAATGATGGGGCACTATTCTTCCCACTGTTACCAACGATGGGGCACTATTCCTCCCACTAATACCAATGATGGGGCACTAGTCCTCCCACTGATACCAATGGTGGGGCACTATTCCTCCCACTGACACTAACAACAGAGCACTATTCTTCCCACAGATACCAACAATGGGGCACTACTTGTTCCCCTGACACCAACAATAGGGCACTTTTGCTCAGACTGACACCAACAATGGGGCACTATTCCTTCCACTAATACCAACAATGGGGCACTATTACTTCCACTGATACCGATGATGAGACATTGCTAATGCTGGGGCATTTTCTACTCCAAATGACCACAGTCTGGCTCCCTAAAATCTGAAGGGCAGTAAACTGGCCCTTTGTTTGGAAATATTGGAGACCCCTTCCCTAGACCTAAATAAGCAATGAACCCTTGCAGTGCATGTCTGTAATGTTCTGGTACCTTTGGGTACCCTAATTACTCTTTCATAAGTGTATGCGCCCCACCATTCTCTTTTGGTAAGGTGCGCATACACCTTTAAGACTGATGCTGTCATCACTGAGCGCCGGACTGGATGGCTATTTAGATCGCCGGCTCTCACTCACATGTGTTCGTTCAAACTGCTTTGTGCCTTGATGCTAACCTGTCTTGAAGCTCTCATGCTTGCAAGCATACCTCGCTGTCGGAACCACGCTGCGCTGATCCCTGTATCCCGCTACCGGATCATCCGCTCTTGCCGAACCTCTCCTCTGCTACATTGCTATTAGTGATAAGTACCCCACAGGGGAAACCTCTATAACTTTTATACTAAAGCTTACTCTATCTAGCTCTGCATACTAAGGACTATTACTACATCTGCATTATCTAAGATTGCTAGCTCTTGAGCCTACTACCACCTGTTCTTGCACTGGGTTGATCTCTCTTGTATGTCCACCTGCTACTCTGTCATCTACTACCATACATGATTGCTAAACCTATCTGCATCCCATCTGCTACTATCTTACTTTCAAGAACATTTCCTTTCAAGTGTCTGTCATCTACCATCTCTACCCAACCTGTCTCTTCAGCCTATCATCACTGTGTTACTATATACATAAGTCACTCTAGGAAACATCTTATTGAGTGTGTGTATTTACTTGCTGAATTGAGATCATCCACACATGATGAGTCATTGAGAGTTGGGAATGGTGTCTCAGCGTTTCTCTACATGACTACTGAAGTGGAATATTTCTGCAGCTGAAAATCCACATCATACGTAAAACGCAGGAGCGTTACAATGTCAGACCACTGAGGGACAATCCACCACTGGAGTGTGAGGGAGTGCCATCTGCCGGGGGAGAGCAGAAAGGGCTAAATAAAAATACTTCTCCTCTCCACTAAACCAAATGAGCAAGTAGTCCTTGCAGTGTGGATTAATCACCAAGAGACAGTTCACTGCTGGAGCGTTGGGGGGGGCGCCATCTGCTGGGGGAGTGGAGGGTTATCTAAGCACACCTTCTCTCCCCTAGACTAAATGAGCAATTATCCCATACAGTACAGGCACAGCTTTACTGCTAAGAATCATTTTCCAAGTTTCATGGTGTTGGGTCTTAAGCCGTTTCCACCTAGAAAAGAAAGAAACCCTTGGGGGGGCGCCATCTACCGGGGGGGGGGGAGTGGAGGGTTAGGTAAGCGCACCTCCTCTCCCCTAGACTAAATTATCAATTATCCCATACAGTACAGGCACAGCTTCACTGCTAAGAATCATTTTCCAAGTTTCTTGGTTTTCGGGTCTTAAGCGATTTCCACCTAGAAACAAAGAACCGCAAAATATGCTCAACTTCACAAGCTTACAAGCCTGTACAGAAAATCGGCAGAGATGTTCAATTACCCACACAGCTCCAGCTTTCACCGTGCTTGCTTTAAACAAGCCGTCATCCAGGGCCAGGCAGCCGCTGCAGCATATGCTCTGATTTTTAGGTGAGCATTTCAAGTGTCAAGATCTCAGAGGAGCAGGAGGGATACAAACCCAGAGCTATTTCCAAGTGAAATCTTTAAGCTCCAACAAAATACCATACCAATGTGTCAGGCCTGTCATTAAGTGGCAGCTGCAGTCTCAACACATTAATGGTTACAGGCAGTGTTGGCTATGACAATGCAGTCAGCACCCACCTAGTAGAAAAGGGACATCATCTATGTATCTATCCAATCACTCAGTGCAGGGTGCTTTGATTTTGACTTTTCGGTGCTTTGATTTTGACTTTTCTTGGAATAAGTGTAATTTTATTTAAACAGTACTGAAACATTGTATGGCACACATAACGCCAGACCCTACCCCATAGGAGCTAATAATCTTATCTCACCATTTACCCATACAAGCATGTTTGTTTGTCTTTTTTTTATTGGCGTACAGAAGAGTTTTATAAGATTTTGTTCCACCCGACAAGTGTCTTCTTCTTCCAGTTTAATTTGCTAACCGCCACCAGTCGCTTAAACTTTACACAGTGAGCTGCAGTAAGCGGAGATGACAGATGTAATGTTCTGCAAACAGTAGTTAGTTCAATGAAACATCTTATATAGCTATGCACAGAAGGTCAGTTATGAGGAAAACTAAAACTTGCGCTGAATTACAGTCTCTCATAACGACGCACCATTTCAAGCCTGCTATCAAACCATCTTTTTATTTCTCTTAAAACCAGAAAGGAAAAAAAAATAAAAAAATAATTGTGCTTTAGGCTCTAAGTGCAGATGGTGCTTCTGCATTCAAGCATCTAATTACAAAATTAGATGATATTTACTTATCATTTTAATTAATGCACTCAATAATGAGATATCTGAAAGCAGGCCATTGTGGAGAGCCGATTATGTTTAGGAGTGGAAAAGACAAACTATTTGGGTCACCGTATGTTAATGTAGTCTGTGGTTTTTCTTATTCTTACAGATTGAATTCTTCATTATGGATGCTAATGAGAGAAAAACAAAAATCTAAATCAATTTCTTAAAATTAATGTTGTTGTCTGCATAATTAATAAAGTTGTATGTTTCAGAATAGGGACTCGTCCGGGATGCCCTTTCTGAGGGTTGAGAAAGTAAAGGCCCGTACACACGTACCGATCGCCGGCATACAAACGTCCGCGGACGAAGGATCTGCCGATTGTACGCTTGTTAGTATGGTGCCTCCGACAGATGTCAGCGCACATTCTGCAGACAAGAGTCTGTCTTGCAAGCATGAAAATTTTTGTATGCCGACACCAGAGCGGCCGATTGTTCGCCAGTCAGTACAGAATTCGGCCGACAGACCTCAGATTTGCAAGACTGGGCATGCTCAGAAAAGAAAAAACACAGGGAAAGTTAACCATTACGTGACATCACTTCTGCAATCGGCTGTAGTCGGCGGACAAAAGTCTTGTGCAGTCTTTGCACTTTTCAACAGACACCGACATTCCGGGGACAAAAGACGGACGATCGTCGGCAGACGATCGGTACGTGTGTACGGGGCTTTAATTTTATATCTCTTTAAATTACTTTGGAGGTCTGGCATAGCGTCACTGAACTTTGTGTATCACCTACCCCTGAAGGAGCTGCTGATGTATGGGTCCCCTGGTTCAAGATAACAACAAACCTTCTGGCGTTGTCACACTCTCTGACACACCAAGGCTGAAAAAGCTGGATTCATTTGGGAAATACACCCAATAAGGCAACAACAACAGAGCAGCCACAGCAATAAACAATGATAGATAAACAAATGTGTACAACACCACAAACAATTAGAGGACAAAGTGTCACGTTCAGGGATCAGTAGATACATATTCGCCAGCACACCAAGGATCTTGCAAAAAGCAGTCCAAAAACTTTATTCCAGAGAAGATCACATCAAAAATAAATAGTGCAACGTTTCGGAGCCACGCAGGACCCCTTCATCACATGCCTTACGAAGGGGTCCTGCGTGGCTCCGAAATGTTGCATCTTCTCTGGAATAAAGTTTTTGGACTGCTTTTGCAAGATCCTTGGTGTGCTGGCGAATATGTATCTACTTGTGTAAAATGAGGTTAAAACAGCGCTAGCATCACATATAAAAATTCGCTGGTGAGTATAATAAGGTTCTGGAAGTGCAAGGTGTTCAATATAAATAATATATAAAAAATATATAAATATATAAATATGAACCAGCAATAAATCACAATGAATCACAATAAATATTCCTAAAATAGTCCTTAAATCTTGATGTGATCAAATAAAGCGCTCAGGTGCAAAAACCGTCCGATCAAACAGTGCTCAAGTGAGTGGCCCGACCCTCCAGGTCCCCTACTCACCACAGATATGCAGTGGTGTATTTTGGTTTTGTGCTGCCCTAGGCAAGACTAAAATTGGGCGCCCCCCCTCCAAAATAAATTTGCCCCACTCCTTCCTTTTAACCGGAAGTGACTCCCTCCAAAATTGAAGTCAAGTCCCAGCATGAACCCCTGAGATCTCAGAAGGGGGGGGGGAGAGGGGGTGGGACAGAGAGAGAGAGAGGGGGGGTGAGAGAGAGAGAGAGAGGAGGGGGGTGAGAGTGAGAGAGGGGGTGAGTGAGGGAGAGAGAGAGGGGGGGTGAGAGAAGTGGCCAATAGAGTCTCAGGTGTAGGGGGGTGGCTTTTTTGCTGCCCCCCCTGGCAAAGTGCCACCCTAGGCCTGGGCCTTGTTGGCCTAGGCCAAAATACAGCACTGCAGATATGTATCACAAACGCTTGATAGGATCATGTATGGCTTAGGCAACCAGGCTTTCAATATGGGTGGTTCCAGGAAAAGGAGTGCCTTAATATAGGATCGCTCCAAAGGTCTCCATTGTTCCCAGATGAAAGAAAAGAAGGGGTGCCAATAGTGTAATATGTTTTTATAAATTTTATTCCCCCAAAGCATAAGTTGTACTTACAGAATAAACGATAAAGGCTCGCATTGAATGTTAACAGGCATGAGGAGCGCCGCTGACGGCGTGCGTTCCACTGGTTCCAGGAAGTAAAACCGGATGTGACGATGCGTACCCCTGTGCCGGAAATTACGTCAACGCGTTTCACCCGTAAAGTCTGGACAAGGTCTTTGAAAACGCCCACTTTACGGGTGAAACGCGTTGACGTAATTTTCGGCACATGGGTACGCATCGTCACATCCGGTTTTACTTCCTGGAACCAGTGGAACGCACGCCGTCAGCGGCGCTCCTCATGCCTGTTAACATTCAATGCGAGCCTTTATCGTTATTCTGTAAGTACAATTTATGCTTTGGGGGAATAAAATTTATAAAAACATATTACACTATTGGCACCCCTTCTTTTCTTTCATCTGGGAACAATGTAAACCTTTGGAGCGATCCTATATTAAGGCATTCCTTTTCCTGGAACTACCCATATTGAAAGCCTGGTTGCCTAAGCCATACATGATCCTATCAAGCGTTTGTGATACAAATCTGTGGTGAGTAGGGGACCTGGAGGGTCGGGCCACTCACTTGAGCACTGTTTGATCGGACGGATTTTGCACCTGAGCACTTTATTTGATCACATCAAGATTTAAGGACTATTTTAGGAATATTTATTGTGATTCATTGTGATTTATTGCTGGTTCATATTTATATATTTTATATATTTTTTATATATTATTTATATTGAACACCTTGCACTTCCAGAACCTTATTATACTCACCAGCGAATTTTTATATGTGATGCTAGCGCTGTTTTAACCTCATTTTACACATTTTTTCCAAGATTTACTTGGATGCACAGCAGCTGCATTAATTTTGCACATAATTTTGCACACTCTGCACTTTATTTAAATAGAAGTTGATCACCACACATTTTTATTCAATATTAATTTATTCGATGTGCTAGCGCTGTTTTAATTTGATTTTCACATGTATCTACTTGTAACTGATCCAGTGCCCAGCTGGTGATCGCTTCAGCACCAAGTATACAATGGTGCTTTTCCACTGCATGGAACCGAACTGTTCAGCTCACTTTTTCGCTTTTCCACTGCGTAGTACCGCATGGTACAGTGTTGGAACGGTTCGGTACAGTACGGTACGGCGGCGCTTTTCCACTACATGGAACCGAACAGTACGGCTCAATTAAACAACAGTACCACCTCGGTTGTGGTTCCAAGAGGGCCGTACCGATACCATATCCCACAATCCTTTGCATGCAGCCTTGACTGTTTTTCACTACTAGCCACTGATTGGTCAGAGAATCGTTGTTATCCCACCAACTTACTAAAAGCAAACCGTACCAAACTGTACCGAACCGTTCCAACACCATACCATGCAGTGGAAAACCAAACCGAGCCAAGCAGGGCCGAGTGGAGCCGAGCTGGTACTTGCAGTGGAAAAGTGCCACAAGTGCCTACAAACCAGGAAGGTGTGCGATAGGAATATGTACTGTACGTTCAGGGATCAGGCTTCAGAAACCAGTGGTTATCGCAGAAGAAAGGTTCACACTAACCAGCAGGATATGTACATGAGCAGGTCATCCCAGTGAATGATGTGGGCTAACTTGAGGGAGGGGGGATCTAAGCACTAACTGGTCTTCCCCAGAACTCCTAATGGTGGAGATGGGTTTCACTGTGTGCTAATGTCAGGCTGTGGTCCTCAAGATCGCCCCGCCAGAAAGTTGGTGTCCGGTGGCAGATGAAGCAGGTAAGGATCAAGCAGAAGTGTAGTCGAGAAACAAGCCAAAGATTGGTAACGAATGATTGGAGGTTGGTGTGACAGAACCGCTTGGGCACCCCGACTAGGTGGATCATTCCACCAAACAGTGCCTCCTGCCCTCCAAACCATTCAGACTGAGAGGTTATACCAGCCGTTTTTACCCCAATCATCGTACACAGACAAGATGTGAGGTAAAATCCAAAGGAATGACGCTTTATTGAAACTTAGACACATACTTTATACCCCACAGGAGGACATTCCCCTCATGATCATATTACCCTAACAATACAAACTGTAAACAGGAATATAATTAACATAGCTAAACAACAGCCAATATATGCTATAAACATTAGGTTAATTAAACAACTAGCCATGATTAGTCAGGGGGTGACCAAACCATCTGGCAACAAGGTACATTACACATTATCATAAGTATAAACACATAGCATCTCACAATAGTTCCATAACAAGTTAAAGAGGTCACAAGATTAATCTCATCTACAAGAGAAGCTCAGACAGAAACAATAGAACAATGGGAATACACACCGAGGAGGCACATAATGAGAAAACTATACAATGGGACGAAGACACAACACCTTAAACTGATTATATCAGGAGACCTCAAGAATAAGGTTGCTTGGAGCTGATGACATCTTTTCTCAGAGTCTCACAGTCTAAATTTTGCTTTTAGTTATTGCTGGTAATGGGGCATCTAAGCCCTAAATATGGATCCCGGGCCTAGTTTCCTAGAGTCTGTGTGTTTTGGGGGAGATATAGATTTGAATCAGAAACAAGACCACTCCAAGGGTCCCCCAGGCACACACCACCCAAAGAGTAGAGTTCCCTTAAAAACCAGGGCCCATAGTCCGTAGGCAGGAGGCCACCCTGCAGTCCCCTCCAAAAGCCTCTGTCCTGGCCGGGTCTGTCACAGTTGGGATTAAGCAGAAGTGCAGGCCAAAGGTCAGTAACAAATGGTTGTGAAGATACAGATGGCATACCTTATGTATGTACACATGGTGATCATATCCCCCTTATGTATTTATACATGGAGATCATATCCCCCCTTATGTATTTATACATGGTGATCATATCCCCCCCTTATGTATTTATACATGGTGATCATATCCCCCCTTATGTATTTATACATGGTGATCATATCCACCCTTATGTATTTATACATGGTGATCATATCCCCCCTAATATATTTATACATGGTCATCATATCCCCCCTTATGTATTTATACATGGTGATCATATCCCCCTTAATCTCCTCTTCTCAAGAGAGAAAACATTATGTTCCTCTAATCTTTCCTCATAGCTGAGCTCCTCCATGCCTCTTATCAGTTTGGTTGCCCTTCCCTGCACTTTTTCCAGTTCCCCGATATCCTTTTTAAGAACTGGTGCCCAAAACTGAACTGCATATTTCAGATGAGGTCTTACTAATGATTTGTACAGTCCATGCCTCTCCTAATACAAAAAAGGATTTTGTTCACTTTGGAGACCACAGTTTGGCGTTGCATGCTATTATTAAGCTTATGATCTACCAGAACCCCCAGATCCTTATCCACTATAGATTTCCCAGGTTGTACTCCCCCTAGTATGTATGATGCATGCATATTCTTAGCCCCCAAGTGCATAACTTTACATTTATCAACATTAAACCTAATTTGCCACACAGTTGCCCAATGAAAGTGCATTGAGGTTGGCTTGTAAATTGGAGACATCCTGTAAGGAAGTTATTCCACTGCAAAGCTTGGAGTCATCTGCAACGACTGAATTGGTACCTTTTAAATAAACTTTTCCATACAGAGGACCTGTCATCCTTATTTCTATTTCAAGGGATGTTTACATGCAATAGGAATAAAAGTGATAAAAAAAAAAAATTAAAGGGTAAAAATAGAAAAATAAAATAAATAATATTAAAAAAATGAAAAATCGCCCCCATCCCTCCGTGCTCACGCACAGAAGCGAACCCATACGTAAGTCGTGCATGCATATGCAAACGGTATTCAAACCACACATGTGAGTTATCACTGCGAACATTAAAGTGAGAGCAAAAAATAGAATTTTTGCAAAATCTTACTGTAAAATTAATTTCTCTGAGTCCTCTGACAGTCGCCTTAAACCTTAAAATAGGCAACGCAGCACCCAGGTCAGAGAAAAAAAACTGAACTGAACCAATGGGGTGAGTAAAGCTCAACAGGAACTAACCGAGGAAAAAAATGAAATAAACCCCATGAGTAAGAGACATTAAAAAATAGCATGTCTCTTTAAACCACTGCCGCACTCAAAACTTTGCGGCCAAAAGAAGCATCCGAGGATGCCAACACATCAAGTTTGTAAAACTTAGAGAAGGTGTGTACAGATGACCAAGTCACCGCTTTGCACATCTGAGCCACCGACGCCTGGTGGCGAAAAAGCCCAAGATGCACTAACCGCTCTAGTAGAGAGCGCCTTAGCAGGGAAGGGAGGAACCCGACCCTTAATCGAATAAGCCTGCGCAATCGTCTGTCAGATCCATTTGGAAATGGTTGCCGCAGACGCCGCTGTACCCTTCCGAGGTCCCTCAGGAAGGACAAACAGACAATCCGACTTCCGGAAAGAATCCGTGGCGGAAGGTGGAAGGCTGAAACCACCTTAGGAATAAAAGATTGATTCGGTCGCAGGACCACTTTATCCCTATGAACAACCAGATAGGGGGAGCGGCAAGACAGAGCCGCCAACTCCGACACTCTGCAAGCAGATGTGTTCGTCACTAGAAAGGCAACTTTCTGTGACAACACAGGCAGAGGGATCTCTCTGATGTTCTCAAAGGGAGGTCGTTGTAAAACGGACAGAACCAGATCAGGTTCCAGGGAGGTAAGGGAGCCTTCCTCGGGGGAGCCAGATGACGCACCCCCTAAAAAAAGGTGTGAATCAAAGAATTAGACGCCAAAGTGCGCTGAAAAAGAATGGCCAAGGCCGATAATTGACCTTTGATTGTGGCCAGCGCCAGGCGCTGATCCACCTTAGTCTGTAAGAAGGCCAAAACTCTCGCCACTGAAAAGGAGCAGGGGTGAAGTCCTTGTTACTCACTCCAGGCAAAATATGCCCTCCAGGTGCGATGATAAATCTTCCCAGAGGAAGCTTTTCTACCTTTTAGCAAGGTGGGAATGGCAGCCGACGGGGTACCCCTGTCTCTCAAGCCAAGCCGTCAAAGCCAGCGACTGTAAAGCAGGATGGAAGATCAGTCTTTAAGAGAGAAGATCGTTTCTTAGTGGAGGCTGCCAGGGAGGCACCACTAACGCGTCCGAGGCGTCCGCCAGAGGATCGTGAGGTCGAGCCATGAACCTTTCCACTTTTTTGTTGAGACGGGATGCGAACAGATCCACGTCCAGAGACCCCACTGGATACACAGAAGGTGAAACACCTCCGGGTGTAAGGACCATTCCCCCTGGTCTAGGGCGACTCCAGTTTTTCACACCAAGAATCCACAATAACGGCCAGAAGGACTTGCCTTGTGTCAGAATCGGTGACTGGAGCCACCACAAAAGATCCAAACTCACTTGGTGGTTTAGAGAAAACCTCCTGTCCAAGACTGAGGATGCTTGTTCCACCTGGTAAGGATCTCTGCCCCGTAGCAGAGCCAGCATAGGAGCCAAAACCTTGGTGAACACCCTTGGAGCCGAAGCGAGACCGAAGGGTAATGCCACAAACTGGTAATGCTCCTCTGCGATTGTGAAGCAGAGATACCGCTGATGACCCTAGTAAACAGGGATGTGCAGATATGCATCTTTTAGGTCGATGGAGGCCATGAGCCCTGAACCCTGGGCACGATGACCCTTTGGGCGAGAAGATCTTGAACCGCCTGTAGTAGATCCCGGAAATGATCGGGAGTGAGATGGAGATTTGATGGAAAGAATCTGTCTGCGGGGCGAGATCGGAACTCAATCTTGTACCCTGAGTGAATGAGCTTGAAAATCCACCTGTCCTGGACGTCGGACAGCCAGGGCTTGAGAAAACAACGCAGACGTCCCCCCACCCTTGATACGGGTGAGGGCGTCCCTTCAGGAAGGGGTGGACTGGGTTGCCTGCCCAGCTTGACCCGTTTTGGGCTTACCCACCCAAAATTTGTTGTGACCACAGTCTTGAAGGACTTACCTTTTCCTGTGCCCTGAAGGCACGAAAGGACCCCCGGTTAGTCTTAAAGGAGGGACCCCGCTTAGCATATGGAGGTTTCCCCTTCAAGACTTGAGGCAAGAGAGTACTCTTAGCCACGGTAAGCCCCTTGATCAGCTCATCCAGAGAGTCACCAAAAAGGCGACCCCCCGCATAAGGGATGTCAGACACTATTTTCTTAGAAGCATGGTCGGCCGACCAGCTTTTCAGCCAAATAATGCGGCGGATTGCAATCCCGACCACAGATAGACGTGCGACCAAAGGAGCCTCGTCCAAAGCCGCGTCACACAGGTACATCAAAGCCTGTGCCATTTGGTCCAACATGTCCAGCGCACCAGCAGAAACCGACTCTGCTACCAGTGTGCGCCTAAGCACCTTGGCCCATTCTGCGATAATCTGAGAGGCAGCAAAGAACTGAATTAGAGTGGTACTGGCTGGAGGATATAGACCAGAGGGACGGCCCCCTGTGGGTGTGTCTACATGTTAATGTTTGCTGTATTAACAAAATTACTGCCTAGCTTGCTCCTGCGGAGAAGGCCAATACCCAATCATGAAGACTGTATGAATGGGCGGCGACTGTCAGAGGACGTAAGAGAAATTCTAGCGCTAGACCTCCTCTGTAAATCTAAACTGGTGATCTGTAAAGGCGTTTAAAGTGTTGCCTATGGAGATTTTTAAGTCTCATAGTTTGTCGTCATTCCACGAGTGTGCGCAATTTTAAAGCGCGACATGTTAGGTATCTATTTACTCAGTGTAACATCATCTTTCACTTTATACAAAAAAAAAAAAAAATTGGAGTAACTACTGCATTTAGTATTTTTTCTAAATTCATTCAAGTGAATTGTTTTTCCAAAAAATTGCTTTTGCAAAACCCCTGCGCAAATACCGTGTGACATCAAATATTACAACGATCGCCATTTTATTCCATAGGGTCTCTGCAACAAAAAAATGTATAATGTTTGGGGGTTATAAGTAATTTTCCTAGCAAAAAATACTGATTAAAACTTGCAAACAAAAAGTACCAGAAAAAGTCTGGTGGGCAAGTGAATAACAAAAAAGCAAACTGGAAATGATTATAAAGCTCATATAATACAATAGAGTCACAAACAACCATATTGGAAAATTGCCTTGATGTACATTGCAGGAAGCAATCTGAGGCCGCTGAAGACAGACTGCTGCAGCCATTAACCTGCACTCAGCAAGGTAACAGAAGGATGCAGCATTTTCCGCACATCTCCATTCATGGTAAAGGGACTCCACAAAGTTGTTTGTGAATTGTTACAAAAGCCCGTTGTTCACATTTCAGTAATCCAAGTGGTATTTTTAGGTTTAGCTGCCCTTTAAAGGAAAAGAATTCGACAAAATGATGGCTCCTCCAAAATGAAAGTCTACTTTGTGAGCGTCGAAGTTCTGTGGAACACAGCAGGATAGAAAGTGCAAAGGAAAATTGCTTTGCAAGCCTGTCGTAAAATAGTATAATCAATTCTAAATTACTCCACTGCTCTCTCTTCATGGAATTACTTGTATGGAGTCTTTGTGCACATAACAAAGTGCTTTTATGTACCCAAGCAACAAACAGCTGTATATTCTACTTCTTCTGGCTTTTCTGGTAATAAACTGCCCTGAAAGGACTCTTTGCTGGTCATTTAGGACAGTATCAAGATCTCAAAAGATCACTTCTCCATCCAATATGCATCTACATAATTCAGTACATGGTGATTACAGCTAATAAACTGACCACAAGATTACCTGCTGGGAACAATGGTGAGTTGGGACTAAAAGCACTTTCCCTGCTGTTGGGGTAGAACAGTTGTCTCCAAACTGCAGCCCTTCACTTGCCTTTATACGGCTCTTGGGACAGTGTGCCTCCAACTCCAGTAATGAGGAGGACCCATTTCTTCTACTGACACAAACAGTGAGGCATAGCACCTCCCACTGACACCAACGTTGGAGCACTATTCCTCCCACTGACTGCAATGATGGAGCACTATTCCTCCCTCTGACACCAAAGATGGGGCATTATTCCTCCCACTGACACCAACGATGGAGCACTATTCCTCCCACTGACACCAACGATGGAGCACTATTCCTCCCACTGACACCAACGATGGAGCACTATTCTTCCACTGATACCAATGATGGGACAATATTCCTTCCACTGACACCAATGGGGGGCACTATTCTTCAGTGGGAAGAATGTTCCTTATATTGGTGGTCAGTGGGAAGAATTCTCCTTACCTTGGTGGTTATTGTAAAGAGTCTTCTTTACATTGGTGGCCAGTGGGAAGAATGCTCCTTACATTGGTGGCCAGTGGGAAGAATGCCCCTTACATTGGTGGTCAGTGGGAAGAATGCTCCTTACATTGGTGGCCAGTGGGAAGAATGCCCCTTACATTGGTGGTCAGTGGGAAGAATGGTCCTTACATTGGTGGCCAGTGGGAAGAATGCTCCTTACATTGGTGGCCAGTGGGAAGAATGCCCCTTACATTGGTGGTCAATGGGAAGAATGGTCCTTACATGGTCAGTATGAAGAACCCCCCACCCTCACACATAGCTAAAATAATGATTGTTGTCAATGGCTTGTCATCAGAAATTGGCAGAAATTGCTAATTACTCAAGGAACCTACTAGAGGAACCCTGATTATGAAAGGTTGGTCTACTCACAAGCCGAAGAAGGGAATTGACTTGTATATGTCAGTAGCACCCTCTAGATATGTGCTACATGTAAATAGGTTTGCTGTTAGAGTAGGAAGACATAGTTAGCTCTAAGCCTGAGCTGGGAATCTGGGTAAGGGTTTAGTGACTCAGGGTTGGTTGACTCATACTAGCAGCTTCTCTGGTGCCTCCCCCAGTTCTCTGGGACATTGGAGAATGTTCTAGACATAGTGGGTGGAGGATAGGAGAAGCTGCTTGGAATATTTATGAGGGCCTCATGGTGCTGGCAGGGGCCAGGCCGCCTCATAAATAGGCATGGAGTGCTGAGAAGGCTGTCAGTGGCCCTTGAGGGTGCCTCCTAGTTTGGGGGGTGTCCTCGGGCCTGGGGCTTGGGTGCTGGAAGGATCCTGCCAAAACACAGGAAGGAAGCCCTTCCTGGAGGCACAGGAACAAGGTGAAAGGACAGCAGGAGCAGGTCAGCATATCTTGGAGATCTCCTGAGAGTCAGCCGGGTGGGCTGGTAAGTGTCAGTCTGGAGGACTGTGGGGAGAAGTTAGTCTGGAGGGCTAGTAAAAGGGGCAACTGCAGCCAGGTGGACTGGCAGTGGTTGAAGAGGTGGTGCAGGGATCAGTATCCACAGAAGTGATGCAAGCTGGAAACTGACATTCTGCTACACAACTAAGGGGCCTCGGGTTCCTGCCTGTAATGGGCCATTGCTTTTATTCTCACTTTCAGATATTCACAGTGTTCCTGCTGGGTTCTGCAAGCAAGCGAGAGCTGGAGGAAGAAGTGGAGCTGAATTTAAAGACTGTAAATAGGAATAGTTGTCCCAGAAGTTTGTTGTTGACGTCAAATGGGCATCCCATAGCCTCCCATCCCTATCCAAGTTATTACCCTCAATAAAACAAAAAAAACAAAGTCACGGACTGTCCTCTGACTCAAGTGTGCCTGTAAAAGTGCAGTGTGCCTGGCTGTGCAGAGTGGGGGATCCCAGTTTACATGTGGCTCCTGGGCTATGTGCGCTACATGCTACTTAAGTGCATCAGAGAAAAAGTAAGTCTCTTACCCTACCATACAGCAGTGGTGAATTTTGGTTTTGTGCTGCCCTAGGTAAGACTAAAATTGGGCGCCCCTCCCCCTCCAATGTAAATTTGCCCTACTCCCTCCTTTTTAACGGATGTGACTCCCTCCAAAATTTAAGGACTACAAGTCCTAGCATGAACCCCCTGAGATCTCACGAGAGGGGGGGGTGGGTGAGGGAGGGAGAGAGAGATTGGGATGAGAGAGAGGGGGATGGGTGAAGGAGGGAGGGAAGTGTGAGAGAGAGGGGAGGTGTGAGAGAGAGGGAGTGAGAGAGAGAGAGGCGGGTGAGAGAGAGAGAGGGGGTGAGAGAGAGAGAGGGGGGGTGAAAGAGAGAGGGGGATGGGAGAGAGAGGGGGAGTGAGAGAGAGAGGGAGGTTGGGAGAGAGAGAGGGGGGATGGGAGAGAGAGAGAGAGAAGATGGGAGAGAGAGAGAGGGGGGACGAGAGGGAGAGAGAGGAGGGATGAGAGAGGAGGGATGAGAGAGAGAGGGGGGATGGGAGAGAGAGAGAGGGGGGGTGAGAGAGAGAGAGGGGGGGGCTGAGAGAGAGAGAGAGGGGGGTGGGAGAGAGAGGGGGGGTGAGGGAGAGAGAGAGGGGAATGAGAGAGAGAGAGAGGGAAGAGGGGGGGAGAGAAAGAGAGGAGGGAGGTGCGAGACGCGGCTCTAGCAACCAGTGGCCAATAGAGTCTCAGGTGGAGGGGGGGGGGCTTTTTTGCTGCCCCCCTGCAAAGTGCTGCCCTAGGCCTGGGCAAAAATACAGCACTGACATACAGGACTGTGCTATGTGGCAGATATGTGCAAATCTTAGAACAGGTTGGACAGAGATATCCTTTGGCAGGTAGCACATTTCCTATAAATGTATTTTATCTGTCTAAATAGCTGTTTGCCTGAAGTTCACCTTTAAGTCCTGCTGATGTTCAGCCAGTTCACCAGCCAGCGATGCACCATACCTCCTAATAACCAGACAAAGTTGGCAATGATTTAGTTAACGTTCAGGAAGCCAAATAAATGAAGGACTTAAGCAAGGTGCCTACCATCTAGTCACGGGTAATGATGGCGGCGATCCATTACATTTTTTGCTTATTCCATAATTTTTAGAATATTCAGATAGCTCAGAGGACATGTCCAAAGTTACGGGCACAACGTGAGATGGAATGTTGCCCAGGAAATAATTTAATGCATATATTGAGCTATGCAAGTGCCGAGCTTTGAAAAAAAAATGCACATTCAATTGGCTCACAATAGAACTTGGCAAAAGCGTGCATTTCTCCCCATAGTCACCTGTCGCTAAACAGTATGAAAACATCAACTGAGCTAATTGGATCCGTGCACTCCTGGAATAACCGGGGCTCTTCACAGAGCACATGGTGAGAAAATATCTAAGATGAGGTTACGTTTAGTGAAAATTGCACTTCCAAAGAAGAAGAAAAAAATAGAAAATACAAATAAAGTCAAACCTATCCCCAACCTCTACCTCCTGACTGATCCTTAATCATTAGCCTACCAGGGCAATTTTTTTTCTTTTTCACAAGCTAAAATCTTAATTTAAAAATTACTGTAACACCCTTCAGAAAGTATAAATTGGTGGTAGAGTGGAGAATAAAATGGTGGTAGTTGCAGTTGCAATTTTTTACGTCATATGATAAGGGCAACGCCCACATTTTGAAAGTTGAAAAAATGGGCAATCGTAAGGATTTGAGCGTCAAATAGTAATGACTGAAAGGATGGGCCAGAGAACCTCCAAAACTGCAGCTCTTGTGGGATGTTCCCGGTCTGCAGTGGTCAAGACCGACCAAAAGTGGTCCAAGGAAGGAAAACCTGCCAACCGGTGACAGGGTCTCAGGTAGCCAAGGCTCATTGACAGAGGCGTAGCTTGAAGCTTGTGGACCCTGAAGCAAAAGTTGACTTGGGCCCCCCCACCGGGCACTTGCCCCATTGCCCTTAGTAGTTGAAACCTCAGGCGTAGAGGGCCTGAGCCAGGCCTGGAAGGGTCCTTGCCCAGCTGGTCTGGGCTCTCTGAGCTTCTTGAATTACCTGAGCAGGGAGATTCAACAAGCACTTTTCCCACAGTGTAAAACAGGGATAGGCAACCTCTGAGAGATTGAGATCTACCTGAACAACATGAAAAAGATCAAGGATCACTGGGGTTTGGTTTGACACTCTTTTATTTAAAAAAAAGAAGTTAACTAGCAAGGCCTAACTAAATAGTAAGAAAAACTTTGAAAAAAAAAAAAAACTTAGAAAAATATAATAAAACAAAGGTCACTATATAAATATAAACTTAACCCACCTTAAAACTGGACAGTGTCAGTCAGTAGGGCAGTAGATGGTGTCAGTATGGCAGTGGACGATGTCAGTGGGGCAGTGGAAAATTTCAGTAGGGCAGAGGTTGGTGTAAGTAGGGTAGAGGACGATGTCAGTAGTTTTTATTTTTTACGCGTTTTTTTTTTATTATTCTTTACATTTTTTTTCCCATCCCTCCACCACCATCCCATCCCCCCACCATCCCTCTGCCACTGATCCCATCCCTTCCACCATCCCTCTGCCACTGATCCAATCCCTCCACCACCATCCCACCCCCCCACTATCCCTCTGCTACTGATCCCATCCCTACCACCATCCCTCTGTCCCTGATCCCATCCCTCATACTATCCCCCTGTCACTGATCCCATCCCTCCACCACCATCCCTCTGTCACAGATCCCATCCCTCCATCACCATCCCTCTGCCACTGTTCCCAACCCTCCCACCATCCCTCTGCCACTAACCCCATCCCTCCACCACCATTCCAGCCCCCCCCCCCCCAACCATCCCTCTGCCACTGATCCCATTCCTCCCACCACCCCTTTGCCACCTTTGCCACTGATCCCATCCCTTCACCACCATCCCTCTACCACTGATCCCATCCCTCCACCACCATCCCATCCCTTCCAACAATCCCTCTGCCACTGATACCATCCCTCCCACCACCCCTCTGCCACTGATCACATCCCTCCCACCATCCCTCTGTCACTGATCCCATTCCTCCCACCATCCCTCTTTTACTGATCCCATCCCTCCCACCATCCCTCTGCCACTAATCCGATCTCTCCACCACATCCCACCCACCCCAACATCCCTCTGTCCCTGATCCCATCCCTCATACTATCCCCCTGCCACTGATCCCATCCCTCCACCACCATCCCTCTGTCACTGATCCCATCCCCCCATCACCATCCCTCTGCTGCTGTTCCCAACCCTCCCACCATCCCTCTGCCACTGATCCCATCCCTCCGCCATCATCCCATCCCCTCCACCATCCCTCTGCCACTAATACCATCCCTCCACCCCCCCCCCCAACATCCCTCTGCCCCTGATTCCATCCCTTCTACTATCCCCCTACCACTGATCCCATCCCTCCACAACCATCCCTCTGCCACTGATCCCATCCCTCCCACCATCCCTCTGCTACTGATCTGATCCCATCTCTCACCACCATCCGTCTGCCACTGATACCATCCCTCTGCCTCTGATTCTATTCCGCCACCACTGCCACTGAACCCATCCCACCCTCCCTTCACAACCACTAACACCACCAATCCCACCCCCCCCCCCCCCCCACAACCACTACATCAACTGATCCCAAGGGGGGACTCAGGAGAATGTAAAGAGGCACTCTGCAGATACTGTTTTAGTACCTCCAGATTGCCCACTTATATCTTCCAGAGTGCTCCCTTACATTCTCCAAAATGCCAGCTAGTAATATTAAGGTCAGTGGCAGAACTACCAGGGTCTTAAAGGTTGCACTTGCGACTGGGCCCTAGCGTTCCACCACCATGTCGGAGCCTCAAGACGGCAGGAGGGTGCCCACTACAAAACATGAGAAAGGGCCCTGGGATGAGGTCAGGTGGGGCCCTTCATGGTTTCTAGCACCGGGGCCCTTACTTTTGTAGTTACACCTCTGGCGTGTGCGTCACCTACCTGGGGAAGAAATGGCACCAGAATGCTGTATGGGTAGTAGGCAAGCAGGGGGAGTCAGAGTGATGCTTTGTCTAGTGGAGTCCATGCCTTGATGAGTCGGAGCTCTTTTGGTGGCAAAAGGGGGATCTACTTAATATTAAGTAGGTGGTATTAATGTTAGGGCTGATCGGAGTAGAATAATGAGGGACCAATGGCAAAAGTGCAGGAGGCTGGCAGAATACTGTGAAATTCAGGGCTATCAGGGCACTCATGTAAATATGTAGAAAATGTAAATGCTGTCTGTGACGAGACCAATCTCGCCACTGGGCGTTGGAGAAGCCTGGTTGCTTGCCTCCTGCAATATGACTATGGACCTAGGGGCTTTTACCCCTTTAAGACTGTATTTGGGCATGAAAATGTGCCTGCGGTCGGTCAGAAAAGAACTTCCGTCTAACTTTTTAACCCCTGGAGGGATTTCTATGATTTTTGGTTATGTTTGCATTTGAAGTATGCTGATTCTGAAAATGTAAGTTTTATTTGAATGTGATGCATATTTTAGAAGTTATGAAAATGTTGCTTTTGGGCTGAGGTGGCTTTGCATTCACCTATTGTCGGGTGTGCTAAGTATTCCTGTTCCATTCTTTTTTTTTTTCTTTTTTTTTTTTTTTTTCCAAACGTTTTATTGAATAATAAAAATACAATACAGCAAAAATGACAACCATATGCAAGTAAATATACATATACAGTATATATCAAAACAATTGAGTTCCCCACCCACAGTTGCAGACATAAAAAGGCCAAAAAGACCCAGGACCAACGTAAGGCGTCGCAAGCTCAAAGCTATGCGCAACGGTCCAGGAGCATCTGTCAAATCTGGCATAGAATGTGTAACCTGTAATGATATACCAAACCCCGAGAGGGGAAGGTTCAGATCCAGAATCCCCATATCTAACAATGTGAGGGGGTACAGAAAACCAGTAACAAACCCGTACAGCTTAGGAACACAAAAGAAAAGGAGAACCACTGTGAGGCACTCTAAGCCAAAAGGGTCATGACCTTGCACATGAGCGCGCTCCGGGCCCAACCGGCCCAGGCACAGCAACGGTAGGGAGGGGGGAATCAAAAAGAGGGAGAAAATAAAAGAAAGAACAAAAAATGGTCATCAGGAAGGGCTGAGGAAAGGTGCGAGCCGCGTGGACCAGCCAGACAGGTCAGAGCACCTAAAGGAGGTCGGGGGCAGGGAGGAAGAAGGAGGGAGGCAGGGCAGGGAGGGGGAAGGGGAAGGCGGGGAAAGGAAGGGGGAGACAGGAGAAAGAGAGAGAAAAGAAAAAAAAAAAAAAAAAAAAGGGGGGGGGGAGCTAATGCCAATTCGTATGTAATGATAGCCAACAATAATAGAAACATTGGGAAAGAGGGTGTCGATTCGGAAAACCAATGTACCATCTAAGTAGCCCCAAAATATGATACCAAACCAAGGTGTATCACCAAAGAAATAACCAAAGAAATAAGCGTAGCTTAAGCGTTAAGTGTAGCAAATTCCGGTGTGGTTGTGAAGTGAGCCCAGCATGCCCATTTCTTGTGATGTTTAGTGGGGGTGTCATTGGCAACATGGATGAGCTCCTCCATCTCCGCGATAACAGCAATTCTACGCAGCCACTGTTTAATCGTAGGTGCCTGCATTGAATTCCACAGAACAGGAACGCATTGGCGCGCCGCGTTGATCATCTGGACAGTAAGCGATTTTGTGTAGGAAGCATGTGAGGAGGGGGAGTGGTGCAGTAGGAATTGAGCCGGTGAGAAGTCCAGATCATCCGTAGTCACCTGTTTGATGATTCGGTGGACCTCCGCCCAAAAGGCCGTCAATCGAGGGCAAGACCACAGAATATGGAGGAGAGAGCCAGTGTCCGCCAGACACCTCCAGCAAGTGGAGGGTATGGAAGGTGTAATCTTGTGAAGGAGCGTCGGGGTGCGGTACCACCGGGAAACAATTTTATAACCGTTTTCTTGGGTCGTAACGTTCCGCGAACATTTATGGTTTTTCAAGAAGATCTGCTCCCATTCGTCTTCAGAGAACGAACAGGCCAGTTCCCTCTCCCAGGCAGCACAGCGGGTCCGAACAAGCTGACCCGTGTCCTCGAGCAGGAGAGAGTGCGTGACAGAGATAAGCCTACGGAGGGGGCCTTCCTGCTGACAGAGCCCGTCAAACGTGGTCGGGGAATCCCGACAGGGGAACTTTCTAATGAATGTTCGCACATAGTGGGCCAGCAAAAGATAGGACCAAGGTGGAACAAGGGGTTTCTTTGCTTTCTGAGCAATAGAAGAGGCCGAAAAGACCTCCTCTCCGTCGCTGACATGGTGAATGCGCAGTCGTGCCTGCGGCCAGTGGTCAAGTAAGTAATGTTGGTGCATGCCGGGGGGAAAGTCAGGATTGAGTTTGAGCGGGGTCATCGGACCCTGAGCCCTCGAAACACCATGCGTTTTGCATGTTGTGCGGAAAGATAGGAGAGTAGGGCCGATCAAAGGGTGAAGCCGAAGAGAGGGTGGCAAGTGAGTGGGACTCAACCACGGGGACGTAGCCAAATCAAGTGTAGTGAAGCCACCTTCCAGGGACACCCAGTCCTTATACGGCTCATGAACGTTCCAATCAATGATTCTAGATAAGTGACACGCCATGTGATAATTCCGAGCGTCAGGAAGACCAATACCTCCCTTGTGTTTGGGCAAGCAGAGGAGGTTGTAATGTATACGGGGATGTTTATTATTCCATAAGAACGCGGACACAAGACGTTTATAGTCCCCAAAGAAGGACCGCGGAATTGCCACGGGAACTGTTTGGAGAACATATAGCAGCCTGGGTAGAGCATTCATTTTTAAGACCGCAGCTCGCCCAAACCAAGATAGAGGCAAACGAGTCCAAGCGAAGAGATCCTGTTTAATTCTGGAGAGAATCGGGGGAAAGTTCCGAAGGAACAAATTACGCAGATCAGCCGGAATCTGTATGCCCAAATATGTCAAGGAGTCTTGCTTCCAAACAAAGCGGAAGTTGGTCTTGCACATTTGCACCTCTTGGGGGGATAAGGAGACATTCAGTGCAAAAGATTTGGCAAAATTGATTTTCATGTTAGACAAAGAGGAAAATTGACGAAACTCCCGCATGACCGAAGGCAGAGTAGTAACAGGTTCAGTCAAAAACAGCAAGAGATCGTCTGCGTAAGCGGCCACCTTGTATTCCTTGGAAGCAGACTTGACCCCGCGAATAGATGGATTACTTCTAATACTGTTCAAGAAAGGTTCCAAAGTCATAACGAAAAGTAGGGGGGACAAAGGGCACCCCTGTCTAGTTCCATTGCGGACAGGGAAGGCGCTTGACAGGGTGTCGTTTACCCGGACCCGGGCACTCGGATTAGCATAGAGAGACATAAGGAAGCACAACATGCGCGGGCCCAACCCCCAAGCGCGAAGGGCAGCCTCCATATAGTCCCATGACACCCTGTCAAACGCCTTCTCGGCATCCAGGGAAAGGAGGAACCCCCTCTGCCGAGACATTGAAAGGACGTGGTGAAGGTTAATAGCTTTAATGGTGTTATCCCTGGCCTCCCGGCCAGGGATAAAGCCAACTTGATCAAGATGTATCCCTTTAGAGAGGAGAGGAAGCAACCTGTTAGCCATGATTCGAGCAAAGATTTTTATATCCACGTTCAACAACGAAATCGGTCTATAATTGGACGGAGCGGTCGAGTCCTTCCCCTCCTTCGGGATAACAACTATGTGCGCTTCAAGCATACATGGGGACAGGGGCTGATCAGCCGAAAGAGAATTAAACGCCGCCAGAAATGGGGTGGATAGAACATCGGCAAAAGATTTATAGTAAGCCGCAGACAGGCCATCCGGGCCCGGACTCCTGTTTGGCTTAAGCTGCTTGAGTGCCGACGTCCATTCAAGAAGGGTGATGGGGGTGTCAAGAGAAGCCCTGGAATCCGACGAAATCCCCTGAGTCAGATTCCTGGAGAGGAAGTCGTTGAGAGCACGCACTCTCGATTCAGGGGTAGAGGAGGGAGATTTCTCACGTGGTAAGTTATATAGCTGACAATAGAACCTCTCAAATGCGCCAGCTATATCCCTATTGTTAGAGATACGTGAGCCAGAATCCGAGCGAAGGTGGTGGACGACCGTTTTGGCTTTCCGGGCATGCAAGGCTCTCGCAAGGAGGCGGCCACTCTTATTGCCATGCTCATAAAAAAGCTTCTGGGAAAGCAAAAAGCTCCTGCGTGTCCTCCTGTCTAACTCCAACTGAAGCTTTTCTCTAGTGTCCATGAGAGTGTCATGCGTGGCCTGAGCCAGCGTCTTCTTGTGAGCCCTCTCCAGGGCAGAGATTTGAGACAAGTACTCAGAGATGGTCGCCTCCCTCTGCTTCCGCAGCGCAGAGGCTAGCGCCAAGAGTTTACCTCGGACCACACACTTGTGTGCAGCCCACTGAGTGACCAGAGACGTATCGGGAGTCGAATTACAGCGAAAGTAATCCACTAGGCAGGAGCGGATTTCGGACAGTCGGGTAGGGTCCGTCAGCAGGGAGGCATCCAGCCTCCAGATTCTGTCCCGTGGGACAGAGATAGGCAGAGACAGTGTCATCGTAATCGGGTTATGATCGGAGATAATAGAGGGTTCAATTGTAGCATCCACAAGATAAATCAAATCCTTTTGGGATAGAAAGATATAATCTATCCTGGAATACTTCCGGTGCAGCGGGGAGAAAAAAGTAAAATCTTTATCACGTGCATGCATAGTGCGCCAAGAATCGTGCAGGGACAATTCCTGAAGGCCCAGTTTAATTTGTTTCAGAGCCTTGTAGGGAAGGCAAGAGGAACCCGTGGAAGTGTCCAACAGAGGGTCCAAGGGGACATTGAAATCACCCCCAAAAATGAGAGTGCCCTTCTGGAAGGGAATCAGTTCAGCAACCACAGCACGGCAAAAAGAAACTTGGGAGCAATTCGGACTATAAACATTCACCAGAGTGAGAGGCTGGTCACGAATAGATCCAGTCAGAAAGAGGTAGCGACCCAAGGGGTCCGCTAAAGAGGCCGAGATGGTGAAAGGGACAGACTTGGCAATCAGAATCGAAACCCCCTTAGTCTTAGAGTCAGCCGACGTAGCATGAAAAACGGTAGGATAATACTTGTTGTGGCAGCGGGGAATAGCATCAGAGCGAAAGTGCGTCTCCTGAAGAAAGACCACGTCCGCTCTGAGTCTGCGCATGTGCGTCAGAACCGTTGACCGCTTCTGTGGGGTGTTAAGACCCTTAGCGTTAAAGGAAACTATTTTCAGTGTTTGGGCGTCGGGGCCCAACGAAGGGGCACGTGGCATGTTAGCAACTGGCAGGAGCCAAAACCCTAGGGAAAAAAAAAAAAAAAAAAAAGAGGGGGGGGGGAGAAGAGAGCGGAAAGAGAAAGGGCTAAGAGGTAAGGGAGGGGAACAAGCAGGGAGGGGGGGGAGCAGATAGGGGACAAAAACCGAGGGTGTAAGTAGACCTGCTACCTTACCCAACTAGGGAAGGGAGGGGAGAAAAAATATCGGATCAAGATCGGGAGAGGTAAATCACCTCAGCCGTTGGCGAGTGTGGAAGGTAGAGTATCCAAAAATGGGAGTCAGCACCAGGCACCTGGAAGGCCCTGAAAGCTGAAAAAAGAGCCCTATAAACGCAGGGAAACCAGGGGAGCAGTTCTGGCATACAAACCTAAATACAGGGGCATACAGCCCAGTCCCATAAGGAAAGGGCAAGGGGGCAGCCCGAAATATAGGAGTACAGAGGTAGAGAACGGAGGAGGGGGTAGAACACAGCAAAATATGCAACAGTCTGGACAAATTTGGCCAAAACAAAAAAAAAAAAAAAAAAAAACAACATAACCCAACCCAAAGTAACCGTGAGCCGTGTATCAGTGTCTAGACAAAAGGGGATGGGGGAAGGGAAGGAGAAACCCATGGAGTACCTAATGTCACCCTAAAACAAGGGAGAGAGAAGCCTGTGCCCCTACCTTAAAGCATAACACCTGTAGAGAAAGGACCATTAGTGTGCATGAAAATCACAACATCACAAAATTGTTTCCCACCAAGGAGCCAGTAAGGCACTTCCACAGAGCTAGTCTGCACTCAGGCAATTCCCAGGCGGTGGAAACATCAACACCGCCAAGGGAACGGCAGGAGGACAGAGGGTTAAGAGACATAGTGGAACATGAAAAGATAACAACAGAATAGGCCCAGTTCGAGACCCCCAGACTCCCCCCTCCCCACCAACATCCCCCACCCCACCCCCCCAACCCCACCAGAAGATCTCGATCACCACAGAACAGTGCCACCCAAAAGACTGTCAAATAGGGGTCATACACCGAGGGAGCCAGCCGGCATGGCAATGCAAGACACAGCCCGCAGCCCTCAGTGCACGACACCGCAATGACAGTGAAAAAGCAAATCCTTCCGGAGCAAACATGACCAGCATCACACCCAGGGAAAGTCAGCGATATCAGCAGCCAGTATCATCCGAGAGGGCTGCTGTATGAGCAGAGGCATGCTGAAAGATGTGGTGCTAGTGGCCCAGGGCGAAACTCCAAGTCCAAAAAAGCACGAGGCTGCGGGGCAAGCAAAGTCAGAAGGCAAGTACCAATCCCAGGAGGTGACTGCATAGGGTATCGTGCAAAACAGTACATACCTAATCCCTCTAAGCACAGCACAGGGAACGGTGACAGAGTCTGGCAGAGGAGGGGGGGGGGGAGGGCCATCGCCACAGTACCGACATGCAACGTCTGTCGAAAATAAAGCAGGGCAGGAGGGGGAGGACGAACGCCCCAGGGAGCAGTGAGTCCATGGAAGAGACCAACAGGGGTACAGCTCAGCATAGCGTTCAGGAGGGGGGGGGATTAAGTGGACGGGGGGGCCCCGCCGATCAAAGCGGCTTCTCAGTGTCCAGGCTATGTAAAGGGCAGTCACAGTGCGTAGGTGTTAGAAACATACAGTAGGCAGCCAGGCTACGGCCGGAGAAACGTAGGAGAATCCAGGGCAACGGACACAGGGGACATCAGGTACTCACACCAAGACGCCGCACAGATCACGGCGTGTATCGTGCTCGGCGGTGGTCAGGGGAAGCCATCGGACTGCCATTGCGGGGTGGGCCAGCTCCCTCAGCCGGAGGAGAGGAAGGCGGGTGAGCTCTGCGTCTGCCGACGCCGAAGTGGAAGTTGCCTGCAGGATGCTGTTCCATTCTTACATGCTAATGACCTTGCATTGTTCTGGCCAGGTGGCTAGATAATTAGTTTAGTGTTATTTTGTGCCTGTTTACAAATCTATCTGCATATGCTAATGCAATGAGACTCACATTACCTGATAGTGTATATAATGTGTTTGTGTGGATTTAATAAACAGTTCTAAGTCAGACCACTGCTTGAACCTCACACAGAGCCTTGTCTCGTTCTTGGGGGGATTCACTGTATGCTGTTGGAGACTGATTTCTAGGAGTGTAAGCTGATGTATGCTTTTCCTGTTCGTCTGCTAGCAGCTATTCGTGAGGTTCCGGGTTGGAGTGCTATTTTGTATCCAGTTCGGGAGTTTGGTGTCCTGCAAGTAGCTGTGCCTGTCTCTCAGAAAGGGGCATATCGCCTAAACGGATTTTAACCCCTTGTCTGCTGAACCGGTCCGTTACACTGTCTCTGGGCCCCTGTGTGCTCCCCTGGTCCCCCCACTGTGCTCCCTCGCCTCTCCTGCCGGCTGCTGCAGGGGATGTGTCACAAAATAAAACCAGGAAGGGGTCGGTAAATATGTAATTTACCAGCTCCTTCCTTTTCTGAATGGACAGAGTCATAGTCAGTGACATTGTAAAAAAATAAAATAAAACGATAAAAGATAATACAATTAAAGTACCAAAAAATAAAAACTACTGACATCAGTGGGTGAACTTCCAGGATCGCAAAGGTCACACTTGCCACCGGGCCCTGGCATTCCACCACTGTGGGGAGGCCCCAAGATGGCAGGAAGGGGGCCCACTGCAGAACTTGTGAAAGGGTCCCGCTGCAGGACCGTAATAAAGGGCCCCAGGATCAGTGGGAAGAGCCCCAGGTTTGAAGGTAAGGGCCCCGGCCAGGGGTCCAGGGGTCCTTAATAGTTTCTTGCACCGGGGGCCCTGAAGGTTCTAGTTACGCTTCTGCCTATTATAAAATATAATATTAGGGCTCAAAATGCTGTTTTTAATGAACAAACCTGCCAAAGTCAATCTTGTAGATTTATCTTAAAGTATCATCGTTTAGCCATTTCTGTCAGTTCTGAAACTTTAAACCATGTTTCATTTAATCACCACAAGAATGTTAACCAGAGGAGAGCTCAAGACATCACATCCCAGTAAAATACCATAGACAACAGAGAATTACTCCAAAGCAGTTGGGATTTTCAAAGTTGCCAATTAGATATTACAACAATAGATAAAACTTTTTTTGTGCCATATCAATCATTAAAAGACTTTTCTCAACAAAATTTGATTTTACTGAGAAAAGTATTTTATTGGTTGATATGGAACAATAAAAAAATTTGGCATTAAAAAAAATAAAGTCTGGTTAAATGTGGTTTATTGTTGTCAGTATGGGATAATCCAGACACAATGGTCGTAACAACATAACAGTGTTGTGATCCATTGACTGTTATTTGGGTGTCCCGCCCTTTTGGCCAATAAGATACCTTCCTTTTTTTTTTGGGGGGGGGGGCTTGAGAAAGCCTTGAGAAGGCGAAACATGTTGAGATTTACTACACCATGACAATCTACAGAAAACGTATTGTGCACATTTCAATTAATAGGCTGTTTACGAAAAATATCTTTTATTGATTTTCTTGAGAAAAGTTCTTTAAAGCGGAGTTCCACCCAAAAGTGGAACTTCCGCTTTAGGTATTCTAACCCCCTGACATGCCACATTTGGCATGTCATTTTTTTGGGGGGGGGGGGGGGAGCGGGTACCTAGTTTTGACAGGTACCCGCTCCCACTTCCGCTCGGAGCGCCGCGGCGCCCTGAGCGGAAGTTCTCCTCTCCCCCTCCCTCCCTGCAATCTTCTGGGACATGTCAGAGGTCCCAGAAGATTGCCGGCCAATCAAGACGCACAGCGCGACTCGCGCATGCGCAGTGGGTACCCGGCTGTGAAGCCGCAAACTGTCACAGCCGGGTGCCCACAGCAGTGATGCCTGGCGCCGAGGGAGAGGATCGAGGCTTCGGGCGGCCGCATCGCTGGACCGTTGGACAGGTGAGTGAAATGGCTGGAACTCCGCTTTAATGTTTGATATGGAACAATAAAGAAGTTATGAATTGTATACATTGTTGTAATATCTAACTGACACCTTGAAAATCCCAACGTCTTTGAGGTAACTGTCTCTTGCCCAGGTTTCATTAAAGGTCCACTCCAGGTTGGAGACTTCTCTCACTACTTTCCAGGAAGCCTTCCCTTTTAGGTCTCATTACGCTCCTAGTGGCATACACTGTTGGCATCTTTCAATCTCCATCTTGTGGGTACTTTGAACTTTAGAAAGTATTCCTGATTTTGCTGTGTTGATCCCTTGTGGGTCTATAGTGGAGGTGAGCATGCACCTCACCTGGTGATAGAAGCACGTGATTAACCACTTGCCAACTGCCGCATGCAGTCTCGGACACAGCGGGAGCCAGACCACGGGAGGAGCGGGCGTGATTGCCGCCGGCCTTCCGCGATCTTCACAGAAACTGACAGAAGAGCCGCCTGCCTATGTAAACAAAGCAGGCGGCTCTTCTGTCAGACAGGGACAGTGAGATTGTGTGTCTCTGCTAAGCTGAATCACTGATCTCTGTGTGCCTGAGCACCACCTCCCCCCCCCCCACACACACACATTTAGTAAGCACCTGTAAGGCGGTTCCCGGGGGCGCGCGCACGCCTATTAGCCAGCAGGGGAGGCTGAGGCGTGGGGCTGGCGGGCGCGATTGCCGCCGGGCACCCGCGATCACTCCCCGTGGAGACAGAACAGCGGCTCTCTCAGTAATCATCACAGAGCTCCTGTGTTCCTCCTTATTAGGAACACAGGTCTCTGTGATGATTCCACAAACCCCTCCCCCTCACAGTTAGAAAACACCCCCTATGCATACATTTACCCTTTGATCACCCCCCCATAATTAACCCCTCCCCTGCCAGTGTCATTTATACAGTAACAGTGCATATTTTTAGCACTGATTACTGTGTTAATGTCATTGGTCCTTAACCACTTGCCCACCGCTCACATGGAGCGTACTGCGGCAAAGTGGCACGATCCCGTCCAGCGACGTAGACCTACGTCACTGGACTCCTCCCCCTGTAGGCGGCGCTCCCGCGCCGCCGGAGGCTCGCTCCCGCTGTTTTCATTCACAGCGGGAGTCGGGCCAGGGGAGGAGCAGCAGCGATCGTCGGGGAATCGAGTGAGGAGATCCGCCCGCCTGTGTAAACAGAGCGGGCGGATCTCCATAGTGACAAGGAGTGACAGATCGGACTGTTCAGAATAGCTGGACATCCGATCTGTCCCTGTCTCACAAAGTCACCTCCCCCCCCACACGTCAGTAAGCACCAGGCATACATTAACCCCTCCCTCTCCAATAAAATTAACCCCTTCCCTGCCAGTGTCATTTTTACAGTAACAGTGCATATGTATAGCACTGATTACTGCAGTAATGTCACTGGTACCCCCAAAAGTGTCAAAAATGTCAGTCAAGGGTCCGATCTGTCCGCCGCAATGTCGCAGTCCCGCAAAAAAAATCGCAGATCACCGCCATTACGCGTTAAAAAAAACCCACCAAAAATGACAGAAATCTTTCCCTTAGTTAGTAAACGCAATAACTTTTGCGCAAACCAATCAAAATACGCTTATTGCGATTTTTTTTACCAAACATAGGTAGCAGAAAACAAATTGGCCAAAAATTTTAAAAAAATTTGGTTTTTACATTTTTTTTGGGGGGGGGGGAATTTCATATAGAAAAATGTTAAAAATATTATTTTTTCAAAATAAACGCTCTTTTTGTTTATAGCACAAAAAGTAAAAATCGCACAGGTGATAAAATACCACCAAAAGAAAGCTCTGTTTGTGGGAAAAAAAGGACGTAAATTTCGTTTGGGTACGGCGTCGCACGACCGCGCAATTGTCAGTTAAATTCGCACAGCGCCGAATCGCAAAAAGTGGCCTGGACGGAAGACAGCAAAATCCTCCGGTGGTAAAGTGGTTAAAAAAATTTCAAAAATGTCAGTTAGGGGTCCGATCTGTCCGCCGCCAATACTAATAACAAAAAAAAAATTAAAAGTCCAAAAATCTATCCCGTAGTTTGTAAACGCTATAACGCAAACCAATTAAAATACGTTTTTGGGGATTGAGGATCACCACTAACTTTGCGGGTTTTTTTGCACTTTATATTGATTCATAGTCATTTTTGTGTTGTTAGCACCAGCACTTTCTTGATTTTATGTAAAATGTATTTATTTATTTTATTTTTTTTCATGTAAGGGGCAGTGCCACGCGTGTTGGTACTTAGCTGGCACTGTTCATCCTTGCTTTGATGTTGATAGCAGCTGTTTTTTTTTCTCTTTCTCTCTCTTTTAAATTACTGTACATCACTTAACCACTTAAGCCCCCGGGATTTGGCTGCTCAATGACCAGGGCCTATTTCGCGATTTGGCACTGCGTGACTTTAACGGACGATTGCGCGGTCGTGCAACTCTGTACCCGAATGAAATTGACGTCCTTTTTTTCCCACAAACAGAGCTTTCTTTTGGTGGTATTTTATCACCTGTGCGATTTTTACTTTTTGCGCTATAAACAAAAAAAGAGCGACAATTTTGAAAAAATAACAATATTTTTCAAATTTTTTTATATGAAATTCTCAAAAAAAAAATTTAAAAATCAAACTTTTTTAACATTTTAGGCCAATTTGTTTTCCGCTACATATGTTTGGTAAAAAAAAAATCGCAATAAGTGTATTTTGATTGGTTTGCGCAAAAGTTATTGTGTTTATTAACTAAGGGAAAGATTTTTGTCATTTTTATTGTTTTTTTTTTAACGAGTAATGGCGGCGATCTGCGATTTTTTTTTGCGGGACTGCGACATTGCTGCGGAAAAATCGGACCCTTGACTGACATTTTTGACACTTTTGGGGTTACCAGTGACATAACTATAGTAATCAGTGCTATACATATGCACTGTTACTGTAAAAATGACACTGGCAGGGAAGGGGTTAACTTTATTAGAGATGCAGGGGTTAAATGTGTCCCTAGGGGCGTGATTCTAACTGTAAAGGGGCGTAGCTTGTGATGTAACCACAGAGACATACGATCCTACATAGCAGGATCGTATGATCTCTGCAGTTACATCAGGGAGAATGACAGGCGGCTTTGTTTACATCAGCCGCCTGCCTTTCTCCCTCTCCAGCGGGAGATCGCGAGTGGCCGGCGGACATCGGAGCCGCCGGTCACTCGCGCGGGGATGTAAGTGACCGAGCGGGGGCGGGAGCGCGCCCCCAGCGGCGCGCGCTCGCCCCCTAGAGGCTCGTGGGCGAGAGACGTAGTACTTCGTCGCTTTGCCCAGTAGGGGCTGATCGCCACAGTAATGCTTTTCTCAATCAAGACATTTTGAAATGCAAAAAAATATAAATAAAAAATCTCTATGCATTATGGAAACACATTAGTGATGCCACAAAGGGTCTCATGTAAGCGGCTGGACATGCAACCTTCCAGGTGCTACACGGAACATTAAACAATGGAGCTTTCATTGTCCTGTTGGAAGAGAGACGCAGAAGAGGCGACAGATAACACGCTAACCTTCTCCTATCTCCTGCTCTCCAATCCTTTGTTTCAAAGTTCTCTCTAAACTCCTAAACACAATTAAATGGATTGTGGATTTCTCCCAGAATGAACTCCTAGACTTTCCATCTCTGTCAAGCCTTTCTTCTGTCACCAAGAAGACTTTTTTTTTTTTGTCTTTTTATACAAGATTTCATCTAAAAGCGTCCCTCTGCCATCAGGACCTGGCCTCTGGAGGTTTTAGTTCTGCCTCTGACCGCGGCTGTCAGTCACTCCCAGCACCTTTCAATTCACCGTCTCCAACATGACGGCCGAAAACGGAGAATCCCGCAGGGACAGTAAGTGAGTAATAACAACTGCCCGGAACTGTAACCAGAACTGGAACATTGCATTTTCTTCGCCTTCCCCGTAGCTGTTAATAAATGTCATTTCTCTGTTCAAACAACCAGAAATGCTTTTGAATTTCTCTGCCGCCCCCCCCCCCCCCCATTTCTTCTCTATAAAGAAAGTACTGGTGATAGAAAGATTGATAAAACTCACATAAATAAGAGGACACTGGCAGATACTACAATTGTGTGCCGTGTGATAACAAATACAATTTTAGATCTACAATAAAATAAAGAGTGTTTCACGATTTCACCCGGGCGTTTTATGGCTAAGAGTCATGCCCCTTTTATTTTTTTGTCCTAAAGTGGACCTGAACTCAATAAGTTAAGATTTGCTATCCTATAAACTGCGGCACTTCGCTTTCTTTTATCCGGCCCTTGGGGCACAATTCCATCCACTGACCCCCCCAAATGGGAACAATTATTCACAATGAAACCAATGATGGGGCACTATTCCTCCCATTGACACCAATAATGGGGCATAGCTCCTCCCACTGACCCCCCCAAATGGGAACAATTATTCCCAATGAAACCAACGATGGGGCAAAATTCCTCCCACTAACACCAACAATGGGGCATAGCTCCTCCCACTGATACCACAAATGGGAACAATTATTCCCAATGAAACCAATGATGGGGCACTATTCCATCCACTGACACCAACAATGGGGCCTAGCTCCTCCCACTGACTCCACAAATGGGAACAAGTATTCCTAATGAAACCAATGATGGGGCACTATTCCTCCCACTGACATCAACAATGGGGCATAATTCCCCCCACTGACCCCCCCCCCCAAATGGGAACACTTATTCCCAATAAAACCAATGATGGGGCACTATTCCATCCACTGACACCAACAATGGGGCATAATTCCTCCCACTGACCCCCCCAAAAAGGAACAATTATTCCCAATGAAACCAATGATGGAGCACTATTCCATCCACTGACACCAACAATGGGGCATAGCTCCTCCCACTGACCCCCCCAAATGGGAACAATTATTCCCAATGAAACCAATGATGGGGCACTATTCCTCCCACTGACACCAACAATGGGGCATAATTCCTCCGACTGACCCCCCCAAATGGGAACAATTATTCCCAATGAAACCAATGATGGGGCACTATTCCATCTACTGACACCAACAATGGGGCATAATTCCTCCCACTGACCCCACAAATGGGAACAATTATTCCCAATGAAACCAATGATGCCGTCATCCTTGTAGAGAAGCCAATATTCCTCCCACTGACACCAACAATGGGGCATAATTCCTCCCACTGACCCCCCCAAATGGGAACAATTATTCCCAATGAAACCAATGATGGGGCACTATTCCATCTACTGACACCAACAATGGGGCATAGCTCTTCCCACTGACCCCACAAATGGGAACAATTATTCCCAATGAAACCAATGATGGGGCAACATTCCTCCCACTTACACCAACAATGGGGCATAATTCCTCCCACTGACCCTACAAATGGGAACAATTATTCCCAATGAAACCAATGATGGGGCACTATTCCATCCACTGACACCAACAATGGGGCATAGCTCCTCCCACTGGCCCTACAAATGGGAACAATTATTCCCAATGAAATCAATGATGGGGCAAAATTCCTCCCACTGACACCAACAATGGGGCATAATTCCTCCCACTGACCCCCCCCCCCAAATGGGAACAATTATTCCCAATGAAACCAATTATGGGGCACTATTCAATCCACTGACACCAACAATGGGGCATAGCTCCTCCCACTGACTCCACAAATGGGAACAAGTATTCCTAATGAAACCAATGATGTGGCACTATTCCATCTACTGACACCAACAATAGGGCATAATTCCTCCCACTGACCCCCCCAAATGGGAACAATTATTCCCAATGAAACCAATGATGGGGCACTATTCCTCCCACTGACACCAACAATGGGGCATAATTCCTCCCACTGACCCCCCCAAATGGGAACAATTATTCCCAATGAAACCAATGATGGGGCACTATTCCATCCACTGCCCACCCCTTGTCCCAGCCCTGCTTGGAGGGTCTGCTTGGAGGAAAAGACCCTAAATTGATCCCTGTGACTGTATGGTGTTCTGGAGATTGCACTGCGAACCAGCAGCTGTTTATTGGCGCAAGGTAACCAAATGCCAGAGAGACTTTCCCCCATGGTGTTCAGCTGTGAGGGAATAGACAGTTCATTGTTCACATTTGCTTCAGGAGAAGATTGTCCTCTAATTGCTGCTTGCTCTTTGTTTTGGAGCATCACATGTCCTAATCCCAGTTCTACCAGCAATAAATTACAAATAGACAACCTATAGACCAGCCTTTCTAAGCCTTTTCAACACAGAGGAACCTTTGCAATAACTTTCCAGTCTCAGGGAACCCCTGCTAAAATTTCTATGTGATACGTTCAGTGTGATGGTCATTGGGAAGAATGCTCCTTACTAGGGATGATCGAACTTTTGAAAAGTTTGGTTCGACCAGAACACCTGAATTTCCCAAAAGTTCGGTTCGGATTCCACAACCCCATTGAAATTAATGGGACCTGAACTTCTGGAATCAAAAAACACAGTTTTGAAGCCCTAAAACCCAATAAATGCCCCTAAAAAGTGCCAAGGGTTCTGGGTCATGCCCCAGGGACTATGAATCAGCCAAAAAAAAAGTTCTTAAAAATTGTCGTTTTTGATATATATATATATATATATATATATATATATATATATATATATATATATATATATATATATATATGTATACCCCTAACCCAGAATCTGCATAGTGGGGTCACCCTGACATGGCAGAGTTCGGTCACCCTGACATGGCAGAGTCAGTTCACCCTAAACTACACTACGGTCACCCTGACATAGAAGAGTCAGTTCATTCTAAACTACACTACGGTCACCCTGACATGGCAGAGTCAGGTCACCCTAAACTACGGTCACCCTGACATGGCAGAGTCAGTTCACCCTGAACTACACTACGGTCACCTTGACATGGCAGAGTCAGTTCACCCTAAACTACACTACGGTCACCCTGACATGGCAGAGTCAGTTCACCCTTAACTACACTACGGTCACCCTGACATGGCAGAGTCAGTTCACCCTAAACTACACTACGGTCACCCTGACATGGCAGAGTCAGTTCACCCTAAACTACACTACGGTCACCCTGACATAGAAGAGTCAGTTCATTCTAAACTACACTACGGTCACCCTGACATGGCAGAGTCAGGTCACCCTAAACTACGGTCACCCTGACATGGCAGAGTCAGTTCACCCTGAACTACACTACGGTCACCTTGACATGGCAGAGTCAGGTCACCCTAAACTACACTACGGTCACCCTGACATGGCAGAGTCAGGTCACCCTAAACTACACTACGGTCACCCTGACATGGCAGAGTCAGTTCACCCTAAACTACACTACGGTCACCCTGACATGGCAGAGTCAGTTCACCCTAAACTACACTACGGTCACCCTGACATGGCAGAGTCAGTTCACCCTGAACTACACTACGGTCACCCTGACATGGCAGAGTCAGGTCACCCTAAACTACACTACGGTCACCCTGACATGGCAGAGTCAGGTCACCCTAAACTACACTACGGTCACCCTGACATGGCAGAGTCAGTTCACCCTAAACTACACTACGGTCACCCTGACATGGCAGAGTCAGTTCACCCTGAACTACACTACGGTCACCCTGACATGGCAGAGTCAGTTCACCCTGAACTACACTACGGTCACCCTGACATGGCAGAGTCAGTTCACCCTAAACTACACTACGGTCACCTTGACATGGCAGAGTCAGTTCACCCTAAACTACACTACGGTCACCCTGACATGGCAGAGTCAGTTCACCCTGAACTACACTACGGTCACCCTGACATGGCAGAGTCAGTTCACCCTAAACTACACTACAGCCACACTGACATGGCAGAGTCAGTTCACCCTGAACTACACTACGGTCACCCTGACATGGCAGAGTCAGTTCACCCTAAACTACACTACGGTCACCCTGACATTGCAGAGTCAGTTCACCCTAAACTACACTACGGTCACCCTGACATGGCAAAAGTTATCCCTAAACTACACTACGGTCACCCTGACATGGCAGAGTCAGGTCACCCTACACTAAACTACGGTCACCCTGACACTTAAAACTATCCCTACAATAACTAGATTTTTGAATATAACTATAGTGGTATATAGTACCCTAACTACACTGCATATCCCTTTCCTCACACTAATAATTGGAAAATGACACTGGAGCTTTACAAGCAGCAGTAGAAACACAAATGCTTCCACTCTCTTCCACAGCCTCTGTATTACAGTGCTAGAGTTTTGGCGGGGCTATGTTATATACTGGGGGGCGTATGGGGGGGGCGTATTCACTCCTGATTGGCCTCTGTACCCCGTAGTCACTTCAATCACATTTTACTGATGTTTCTGGGCCAATCATGGGCTTTTAAAGCCCAGTTCCTGTCCCATTGCATTTTGGGCGGTTTTGGTGGCCGAATTCCGAACTTTTACCGCAACAAGTTCGGAATTCCGCCGACTTTCGAACACCCAATATTCGGGTCAAACTGATGGTCGACCCGAACCGTTCGACCATCCCTACTCCTTACAGTTGTGGACATTGGGAAAAATGACCCCCCCCCCTACAGATAGCTCAAAAGATCAATGGTATCAGGGAAACTTATCTTAGTTGCAGAAATTGCTCATTGCTCAAGGAACCCCTAGCAACCTCTGGAGGAACCCTAGGGTTCCATGGAACCCTGGTAGAGAAACCCTGCTCTAGACTGTTTATTGGAGCCAGAGTGAATGGGCTGTTGCTTGGGTGACTGCACTGTTTGGGAGAAAAACAGGGGGTAGCACTACAGGGGTGCTGTTAGAAATCACGGGGGCCCCGTACAGCCTAACTTAATAGGCCCCCCTTTTTTTTTTTTTACAATTTTTTTTTACAGCCTTGTTGGGGGCTTTGGTGAAATATTAGGGGTGTAACCAGACCCCTGATGCCTCACATTTGAGACAGAGAAAGGGACTGAGGACAGAGATTCACCGATCCCTTTCTCTGCAGCCTCAGCTGCACTGGACAGTGAATGAATCGGAAGCACTCTGATGCTTCCTGTTCATTCACAACCTGAAGCATAGTAAACACAATTCACTTTGATTCAGTGATGAATAGACACAGTGAGTAAATGGTGCTGTGTTCATTCATATTTACACCCCCATATCCAGCAACTTCCCCCTGTGTGCCCTCAGCAGCTGCTGGTGGGAGAGGAGAGGAGGGAAGCTGGCAATTATAAAGAGGAGAGTGCACACAGAGAGGCCCGGACAGCAGGCGGTGGGGGACGGAGATACCAATCCCCCTGTAGTGCAGCTGGCAGGGCTGCAGGGGGAGCCACAAGAGTTGGCAATAAGGCAGTACCTCCATTGCTCCTGCTCAGCAGGTTCCTGGGCCCCCCTTTTGAACTGGGCCCAGTACATGAGGGCTGCCTGTACTGCCTTATCAGTGGCCCTGGCGCTACGGTCAAGACCCCCTACAGATACCTGGAAGGTACAGCTGGTCAGACTCCTATTAAATCTGAGCTCTAAGATTTGGATGGAATTTCCCCTTTAACTAAAAAATAGAAAACGGTAATTGAAAAAAAACGCGCTTGGTAACAAGGTTAAAGCGTAAACTGCAAAGCTATTAATTCCAGCCATGAAAAAGGGTTTAATAAGTGCAGGTAGGTACACGACCCCACACCGAGACACTTATCAATATTCTATTGACACCGCTGAGCTCTCCACACAAACCATCCATCTCTGTTATAATCTGGCCGTCTCCTGCATCTAATTGGCCAATGATCAGAACTTACAGCCAAGCTGGAAAAAACAAAATCCCTCCGAAAGAAATGCAATGTCATCGTTCCTCCTGGAGCCAATTCCAGCCAGTGAAATATATGCATAGTATAGGAGGCTGTATGACGTGTCATTGGAGGAGCCGAGCCGATAAATATCGCCTTACATAGGCTGCAAAAAAGTCCTATAAAACCCACACTGAGAAATAAAAGTCTGTTCTTATTTACTCACTTCTGGACCGGAAGGTTTTACCCCCTTAATGACCAGGCCATTTTTTGCGATTCAGCACTGCGTTACTTTAACTGACAATTGCGCAGTCGTGAGACGCTGTACCCAAATAAAATTGATGTCTTTTTTTTACCACAAATAGAGCTTTCTTTTGGTGGTATTTGATCACCTGTGCGATTTTTATTTATTGCGCTATAAACCCCAAAATAGCTTTTCTGTAAAAATTCTGAAAAAACAAAAAAATTTTTTTTTTTACTTCCTGCTATATAACATTACCAAAAAAAAAAATTAAAAATCAATTTTTTTCATTCTTTTAGGCCAATTTGTATTCTGCTACATATTTTTGGTAAAAAAAAATACCAATACGCGTATATTGATTGGTTTGCTCAAAAGCTATAATGTCTACAAACGATGGGATATTTTTATAGGATTTTTTTTTTTTTTTATTTATAAAGTTTATTGATTACAGCCAGGTACAGGTAATATAAAAAGTCATTAATTATACATGTCAATATGTCAATAATTAGAGTTTAGCATCATCACATACGCAAAAAAGAAAGAAAAAAAAAAGAAAACCCTCACTGGCGTGCAACTTTTTTTCTTTCTTTTTTCCCTATAGTAGACATAAGGTCTACCATAAGGGCCAAAGTAAGAAAAGTTAGAGAGAAAAAAAAAAAAAGGAGAAAATGAATAGAAATAAAATAAAATTATTTTTTTTTTTTTTTTTATTTATAGAATTTTTATTTATTTTTTTTTTTTTTACTAGTAATGGCTGCGATCAGCGACTTATAGCGGTACATGCAATATTGCGGCGGACAAATTGGACACCTAAGTGACACTTTTGACACTTTTTTGGGGACCAGTAACCTTACTACAGTGATCAGTGTTAAAAAAAAAATATGCATTATTAAAAAATCAAAAAATCTAATTTTTATTTATTTATTTATTTTTTACTAGTAATGGTGGTGATCTGCAACTTATAGCGGACATGCAATATTGCAGCGGACAAATCGGACACCTTAGTGACATTTTTTTGGGGTCCAGAGACCTTATTACAGTGATCAGTGCTAAAAAATATGCATTGTTAAAAAAATGAATAAATCTAATTTTTATTTATTTATTTATTTATTTTTTACTACTAATGGTGGCGAACAGCGACTTAAAGGGGGACTGTAATATTGCGGCGGACAAATCGGACACCTTAGTGACATTTTTTTGGGGTCCAGTGACTTTATTACAGTGATCAGTGCTAAAAAATATGCATTGTCAAAAAATGTATGTCACATTTTTTTCATCCTTTTAGGCCAATTTGTATTCTGCTACATATTTTTGGTAAAAAAATCCCAATAAGTGTATATTGATTGGTTTGCGCAAAAGTTATCGTGTCTACAAACTAGGGGAAAGATTTAAGTAATTTTTATTTATTTTTTTACTAGAGATCAGCGATTTGTAGCGGGACTGCGACATTGCGGTGGACAGATCGGACCCCTAACTGACCCAATTGACACTTTTGGGGGGACCAGTGACATTACTACAATAATCAGTGCTAAAAATATGCACTAATACTGTACTAATGACACTGGAAGGGAAGGGTTTAACCTAGGGGCGATCAAAGGGTTAAGTGTGAGCCTAGGGGGTGCTTTCTAACTGTGGGGAGGAGGGACTTGTAGAATAAACACAGAGACCTGTGATCCTAAATAGTAGGATCACAGGTGCTCTGTGTTCACTCCAGAGAGAACAACGGTCTGCTGCGTTTATAACAGCAGACCATTGTTCTCTCTCAGCGTGGAGCAATCGCAGGTTGCCCGGCGGCAATCGCGGCTGCTGGCCCCCGTGGATCGGCTTTCCCGCTGCCTAGTGGGGGGTCTATTGTTGGCAGCTGCAGTATTTTACTGTTTTTTCTTTTTTGTTAACAAATTACATTCAAATTACTTGGTTCAGTATTCTCTAAAAGGGACAGTAATGGGAGGTGAGTAGGAGGTGGAACCAAGGGACAGTGCTCAGAGGTGGGTAGGGGGTGGAACTAAGGGACAGTGTTCAGAGGTTGGTAGGGGGTGGAACCAAGCGACAGTTCTCGGAGGTGGGTAGGGGATGGAACTAAGGGACAGTGCTCAGAGGTGGGTAGGAGGTGGAACCAAGGGATAGAGCTTGGAGGTGGGTAGGGGGTGGAACCAAGAGACAATGCTTGGAGGTGGGTAGGGGGTGGAACCAAGGGACAGTGCTCAGAGGTGGGTAGGGGGTGGAACTAAGGGACAGTGCTCAGAGGTGGGTAGGGGGTGGAACCAAGCGACAGTTCTCGGAGGTGGGTAGGGGGTGGAACTAAGGGACAGTGCTCAGAGGTGGGTAGGAGGTGGAACCAAGGGATAGAGCTCGGAGGTGGGAAGGGGGTGGAACCAAGAGACAATGCTTGGAGGTGGGTAGGGGGTGGAACCAAGGGACAGTGCCCAGAGGTGGGTAGGGGGTGGAGCTAAGAGATAGTGCTCAGAGGTTTTTAGGGGGTGGAACCAAGGGACAGTGCTCAAAGGGGGGTAGGGGGGACCCAAGAGATAGTGCTTGGAGGACGGTAGGAGGTGGAACCAAGGGACAGTGCTCGGAGGTGGGTAGGGTGTGGAACCAAGGGACAGTACTCGGAGGTGGGTAGGGGGTGGAACCAAGGGACAGTGCTCGGAGGTGGGTAGGGGGTGGAACCAAGGAATAGTGCTCACAGGTGGGTAGGGAGTGGAACCAAGGGACAGTGCTCAAGGGTAGTGAGTGGAACCAAGGGATAGTGCTTGGAGGTGGGTAGGCGGTAGAACCAGGGATAGTTCTCAGAGGTGGGTAGGGGTGTAACCAAGGGACAGTGCTGGGAGGGGGGTGAAACCAAGGGATAGTGCTCGGAGGTGGGTAGGAGGTGGAACCAAGGGACAGTGCTTAGAGGTGGGTAGGGGGTGGAACCAAGGGACAATGCTCGGAGGTGGGTAGGGGGTGGAAACAAGGGACAGTGCCCAGAGGTGGGTAGAGGGTGGAGCTAAGAGATAGGGCTCAGAGGTGTGTAGGGGGTGGAACCAAGGGACAGTGCTGTCAGGGGGGTAGGAGGTGGAACCAAGGGACAGTGCTCGGAGGTGGGTAGGAGGTGAAACCAAGGGACAGTGCTCAAAGGGGGGTAGGGGGTGGAACCAAGAGATAGTGCTTGGAGGACGGTAGGAGGTGGAACCAAAGGACAGTGCTGGGAGGGGGGTAGGAGGTGGTACCAAGGGACAGTGCTCGGAGGTGGGTAGGGGGTGGAACCAAGGGACAGTGCTCGGAGGTGGGTAGGGGGTGGAACCAAGTGATAGTGCTCACAGGTGGGTAGGGAGTGGAACCAAGGGACAGTGCTCAGAGGGTAGTGAGTGGAACCATGGGATAGTGCTTGGAGGTGGGTAGGCGGTAGAACCAGGGATAGTTCTCAGAGTTGGGTAGGGGTGGAACCAAGGGACAGTGCTGGGAGGGGGGTAAAACCAAGGGACAGTGCTCAGAGGTGGGTAGGAGGTGGAACCAAGGGACAGTGCTCGGAGGGGGGTAGAGGGTGGAACCAAGGGACAGTGCTCAGAGGTGGGAAGGAGGTGGAACCAAGGGACAGTGCTCGGAGGTGGGTAGGGGGTGGAACCAAGGGACAGTGCTCGGAGGGGGGTAGGGGGCAGAGAGAACGGGTGACTGAGAAGTAATAGTGCCTACCTGAACCTATTCTCGGAGAAGAAAAGTCCTGGTTATTATTACTCTAGTTTGATGTGAGGTACCCTACTTTATTTTACAGTCCTGCATGCTGAGAAACAAACTTTCAGACAACGGAGAAATGAGAAGAATGCTAATTGTTCTATTATGAGCAGTCTACATCTTTCATCGACTTAAAGAGAAAAAAAAAAGAATAAGAAAAGAAATGTGTTCTGCTCAGTGCGGAACGTTGAAGTTTATTTAGCTAATGTAACCCGCCAACACCCCACCTGCCAAACACGACAGAAAATTGTCCATCAAAGTGATATAATGGAGATATAACTTATTATAGGAGAATGCGCTACAATTAAAAACACAACCGGAGAGTCTTTCAGGTACCATTTAAGTCATTACTGAAACCGAAGACAAAGTACAGAGCTCACCGGGGAGCCAAATCTTCCACTAAAAATGAAAACAAATATGGATCCGCTTTTTTTTTTTTTTTCCTAATTTGGTCTGATGTAGAGCCGCTATTTTCTCAGCTTCCTTCCAACAACAATTAAACCACAACAGTGCAGAATTTCTCTTTAAATAATCAATAAACTTTACAGAAAAAAAGATACATTTTGAATACATAATCTGTTAGAAGCTTTTACAAATATGTCACCAAGGTCACCAAGTAGGAGATTATTTAACCACTTCGGCTCCGGAAAGCATTACCATCTTCAGGCCAGGCCATTTTTTGCTATTTAGCACTGTACTACTTTGACCGCTTGCCGACCAGCCGCCGCAGATGTACGGCGGCAGGCCGGCTCTTCCAGGCAAAGTCCCGTACATGTACGGCGCTCGCCTGGGAGGAGATAGGGGGCAATAGAGCACCGCCGGAGGCTAGTGCGTGTGACAGGTGGCTCCGATGGCCGCCGGCCACTCGCGATCTCCCGCCGCTGATATAGAAGGACGGACGGCTGATGTAAACACAGCCGTCCGTACTTCTCTCTGAAGTTGTCACAGATGTCATGTGATCCTGCTATATAGGATCACATGTCTCTGTGAGGACTTCACAAGCCACACCCCCCCACAGTTAGAATCACTCCCCTAGGATCACATTTAACCCCTTGATCACCAATACTGTTAACCCCTTCCCTGCCAGTGTCATTATTACAGAAACAGTGCATATTTTTAGCACTGATTACTGTAGTAATGTCACTGGTACCCCCAAAAGTGTCAAAAATGTCAGTCAAGGGTCCGATCTGTCCGCCGCAATGTCGCAGTCCTGCAAAAAAAATCACAGCATGCTTTACTGCATATATAGACTGATTTTAATGTTGGGAGTTTAGTAACACGTTAACGCTGCACCCAAATTAAATTTATATATGTTTCTTTCACACAAATAGAGATTTCTTTTGGGGGTATTTGAACACCAGTGTTTTTTATTTTTTTGCAGTGTAGAACCCTCCTAGGAAGGTGCTAGTGAGCGAGTATAGTTTTTGGCTCTGTCTGCTTACCAGAGGGGCTGCAGGCAAATCTATATTGTTCTCTGCCTACCACTGAGCAGGATCTGTTAGTGATGTCTGCTCAGTGTGCTCAGTATGCGATTCATTCTGTCTAGAGAGTGTTTCACGCTGATCCAATAGGGAGGCATGTTGGACAGTGGGAAAAAACCTGACCAATGAATGCATAGGCTTTGATACAGTCCTGGTGATTGGCAGTGGCAGGTCGCCTCAGTGCATTCTGGGATACAGTATAAAAGCCAGGAGCAAATGTGCTGTGGCTAGAGGGCGGAGTTCCGGAGGGAGGGGGCGGCTGCCTCCTCCTCTGTAGCAGTGGCACATGGTCACAGGAGGTAGTCCTGAGGACTGGAGGAATGAAACATTGGCCAGGACTTGTTGACTGTCTCCCGTTGTGCCCCATACCCATAAGTGGGAAGAGACATATGGGTACGTTGTTTTGCCCAGATGGTCCGCAGTAAATTGTGGGCGGGCGAAAGTGGTTAAAATGTAGAATGAAGCTATATACACTAGTCAGCCATAGCAATATGACCACCCAACACAACATCCTCCCACCTAATATTGAGTAGGTTCTGCCTTTTGCCCCTCAAACAGCCCTGACCCATCGAAGCATGGACTCAACTAGACCTCTGAAGTTATGCTGTGGTATCTGGCACCAAGCAGTCAGTAGCAGATCCTCTTAAGTTCTGTAAGTTGGGAGGTTAGGCCTCCATGGATTGGACCAGGCCACCTTCTTCCATTGTTCCGTGGTCCAGGTCTGATGCTCATGTACCCATTTTAGGCACTTTTGGCTGTGGACACGGGTCAGCATGGGTACCCTGACCGGTCTGCAGCTACACAGCCTCATACACAACAAACTGTGATGTTCTGTTTGTTCTGACACCTTTCTATAAGAACCAGTGTTCACTTTTTCAACAATTTGAGCTCCCGTAGCTCTTCTATTGAATTGGACTACACAGGAGCCTTCCCTCCCCACCTCCAACAACGAGCCTTCCCTCCCCACCTCTATCAATGAGCCTTCCCTCCCCACCTCTATCAATGAGCCTATCTTCCCTACCTCAGTCATTGAGCCTTCCCTCCCCACCTCCATCAATGAGCCTATCCATCCCACCTCCATCAATGAGCCTTTCCTCCCCACCTCCATTAATGAGACTTCCCCTCTCACCTCTATCAATGAGCCTTCCCTTCCCACCCCCATCAATAAGCCTTTATTCCCTACTTCAATCATTGAGCCTTTCCTCCCCACCTCCATCAATGAGCCTATCCACCCCACCTCCATCAATGAGCCTTTCCTCCCCACCTCCATTAAAGAGACTTCCCCTCCCGACCTCCATCAATGAGCCTTCCCTCTCCACCTCCATTAAGGAGCCTTCCCCTCTCACCTCCATCAATGATCCTTCCCTCCCCACCTCCAACAATGACCCTTCCCTCCCCACCTCCATCAATGAGCCTTCCCCCCCCCCCAACTCCATTAATGAGACTTCCCCTCTCACCTCCAAATTAGCCTTCCCTCTCCACCTCCATTAATGAGCCTTCCCCTCTCACCTCCATCAATGAGCTTTCGATTCCCACCTCCATCAATGAGCCTTGGCCCCCCATGACCCTGTCACCACTTGGTCCATTTTCTTTCCTTGGACCACTTTTGGTTGGTCCTGACCTCTGCAGACCAGGAACATCCCACAAGAGCTGCAGTTTTGGAGTTGCCCTGACCCAGTCATCTAGACATTTTAATTTGGTCCTTGTCAAAGTCTATCAACTCCTTACACTTGCCCATTTTTTTTTTTGCATTCACCACATCAGCTTCAATGAAACATGTTCACTTGCTACCTAATATATTCCACATTATTTTAGATGCCATTGTCCCAAGATAATCCATTTTTTTTACTTTACTTGTCAGTAATCATAATGTTATGGCTGTAAATGCTGAGTTACCCTATTCGATGTATTAGTCAGCCCCTACACCAACTTTCTCAACCATTTTACACCAGTGGAACCCTTGAAATAATTTCCAACTCTCAAAGAGCCCCTGCTAGAGCCAATTGTTTGGGGGTAAATGAGAAAATATCTCTTATACTGTGATCAGTTGGAAGAATGTCACCCTTACAGACAGGTAAAGAGATCTCAATTGTCATGCTGCTGGCCTTGCCAAGTGGCGTATGTTTCGGAAATAGGCAGGCACCTATAAACATGAGGTCAATCAGCCACTGCTCAAGGAACCCTAACTGCTGAAGGAACCCCATGGTTCCATGGAACCCTGGTTGGGAATGGGTGCCCAAAACATACATTACAGTTGTGTTCATGCACAGGAGCTTTTAAATAGGGATTTAACGATTTTCGGCAAAGCCGATATATCGAGGGCCGATCTGCACTTTCCCCGATATATCGGAATCGGCCCCTGAGGTTACCGATATTGCCGATATTTCTGGAAAGTGCTTGTACCAGAGTGATGGCTGCAGCTACAGGCATCACCCCGGTACCGGCGTCCATAGCCTACGGTCGGCTGTCTTGTAATGACAACCGATGCAGCTGAGAAGCCGCTCAGCTGTCATTACAAGGAAAGGGGTATGGAGCGTCCCCCCCTCCTGCCACCTTCCGCGGCTCGCCCGGGTCTCCCGTCCCACTGGGAGACCTGGGCAACCAGCCTGCACGGCCACAATGACCCGATCAAAGCCGCTTCCAGCTCTGATTGGGTCTCCATGTAAAACCCGGAAGTGATGTCATGACATCACTTCCAGGTACTCTGCGCCAAATTCAAAAAAATGACAGCATTCAAAACAGCCAAACTTGGAGGTCTTTTAGACCCCCAGATCCCTCCTCAAGAGTACCTGTGTAAAAAAAAAAATAGTTTTAAATGTCCAAAATATCAGCAGATATCGGCTGATACCAATATGCGATGACCAAAATATCGGTATCGGTAATAAAATAAATGATATTGATCGATCACTACTATGCTTTTCCTATTGAAAACTCAAGCTTGTCAACAATTAGAGCAATGAAGTATGCTTCTACCATCCCTATGGAACTGTTGTAGGTGCGGAAATGCTTCTAGACTTGGGTAAAATTCCTCTGGTTCTGTTAAGGAAACTTTACAAGTTGAAATGTCTTTATTGGCCATTGGAGTGTTGGGTTTGGTTTCTGTATTAAAGGGGATGAACAAAGAACAAAAATGAAAGACTGGAAGAATGTCAGATTGTAACTAATGAAAGAAGAATTGGAAAAAAATGGTGAATAGCATAGACTTCGAAATATACTGCAGCAAGATGAGATGAAGCCCCAAAGAAGAAAAAAAGCATAAGAAGGAAGAAAGCTAAAGAGTTAATGAAAGCATATAAGCAAAACAACGAGAAGAAATGTTATACTGGGTGCAAGAAAAATCAAAATGTTTCCAACAAAGAATAGACTTTTGTGAAGATGGTGACCTCATAGGAGACAAAGGCCAATTTAAGAAAAGGCAGAAGGAAGATTTTGAGGAGATATTAAATGGGAAAGCCATTGAAGTTAAAGAGGATGAACAGGGAAGAATAGGAATGAAAAGAGAATAGGTAACAGAAGTATTAGAAGTGGAGGATCCAACAATGGAAAATGGTAAAGGAGATACATAAGTAGGAATTAGAACTAGATATTAGTTACAGGATAAAATTTCAGAAGAAATGATGAACTGTAGGAGAAGGACCATAGTGAAGGTTCCATCAATTATTATCAATCATCAATGACTATAAGAGGAAGAAGAGAAAGCACATGAATAAGGAATAGAATATAACGATCCCCTATACTAAAAAAAAGGGATTTCAGCCAAAGGTTCTCAACCTTCCTGAGACCAAGACCCAGTAAATTCTTCCAGAACCTTCCATGCTCCAATGCTAAAGAAGTTTATACTCAAACAATAAAAGTATAGGAAGGCAAATCATGTATTGAAATGCTGGAAAGCTCTAGATGGGACTGAGGGGCTCTAAAGAGGGCTTGGGACTTGGGAGCCCTGTCTAGGAAAACATTCTCAGGTGGGGGGGCTGAGGAAAACTGTAGGGGACAGAGGGTTCTGGGGTCTCTTTAGGAGGCTGGGAACTTGCAGGGGCCCTGTGGAAAGAAGACTGGAGGGCACTCTGGGAGGTTTGGAGGCACTGTGGAACACTGTTGGAGATTGGGGGTTCAGCAGCAGGCTGGGGGGCACTGCAGGGGTCTGGGGGGTACTGTGGGAGGTTGGGCAAACCATGGGAGGTTTTGGGGTGCAGTGGGGGATGAGGGCTCATAGGGAGCCTGAGGGCACTGCAGGCCACTATAGGTTTGGGATACAATGTGCGCTGGGAGCTCTAGAAGGGGCTTGGTGTCACTATGGGAGGATGGTGTTTCAGAAAGGGATTAGGGGACTTGGGGGCCCTAAAGAGCATGACTTTCTTTGAGGGGGGTGAAGAGTTCTTGGGTTTCTGCAGGAGGCTGGGGGCTTGTAGAGTGCACTGTGTGGGATAGAGGGCACTGTGGGAGGTGTGGAGGCACCATGGAACAATGTTGGAGATTAAGGTCATTATGGGGGTCTGTAGGCTCTGAGGCAGGCTGGGGGCCACTGCAGGGGTCTGAGGGGGAGCACTGAGGGAGGCTGGACAGATCTGTTGGAGGTTTTGGGGCACCGTGGGGGATGAAGGTGTGACAGTATTCACTGTCACTGGAAGTGTAAAACCCTGTTTCTATTGGATTGTGAATGTCATGTCTAGTTCTCCACAAGGTCCACCTGGGCGGTAATTTTGTAGGGGAAAACTGTATATAAGTCTGTTTCTTGTTCAATAAAGTTGAGTTAGTTCACCCACAATCTAGAGTCCTGTCTCTTATTGGGGGAATATGCTACAAGGGATTGCTATGCTCTTCCATACTCCCTTGGATAATCACTAAGCTCTTGTAAGAGCTTGTGTAGAGCTTGTTCCTGCTTCACTGTCTGGGGAAAGAGAGGGTCACCCATGGGAACCTGGAGCCTTGTCATAGGTCCAGGGTGGGTAGGAGACGGCGAGACCCTAACCAAGCTGCAGCGGTTCGTGGGGTCTGAAGTGATTACGGTGTCTGGTGGAGTGCTTGGATCCCTCGGGAAGCACTAGGAGCATCCGTCAACGGAGGTGCCCGGTTGGGGGTGCAGGTTGATCCGTTACAGAAGGCTCTAAGGGGGTCTTGGGGCATTGAGGGCCACTACAGGAGGTAGGGGATACAATGGGAGCTGAGATGCACTGTGGTAAGTTGGGGATCTGCAGCTGGCTGGAGGCCCGGGAGGAGGAAGTCCATGGCCTGATTTAGACAATATGCACAAATTATAAGACTATAATCCTATTTGGAGTTTTACAGAAATGCTACGAGCCTTACATGGAGAAAGACATAGATGACTAGTTGTATGCCTTCAAAAAGAACACTGGATCATATTTTTACAATATACCAAATATTTGAGGGGATATTTGAAGACTACAATGAGCATTTCTATATTCAGTGGATTTTAAAGATGCATATACAGGTGAAGAAATGAGTATAACAGGACATTTAGTGTAGATCCTATAGCTGTCCCTGCTCCTTAAGCCTGTGCAAAAATAAGTAAATGCTAAATTGAAAAATAAGTTATTAGTGTAGCCTTGCAGGCCTCAGCTTCTGTGTACATCCTGCTGTGGTGAAAGTGGACCTTCACTCCTAAAATGAACATTTCCCCACTCTCCCATCGTTCGTTATTTAAAAAAATCAAATTTTTTTTGTGTTAGATGTTTAACCCCTTTCCAGCCAGTGTCATTAGTACAGTATTCGCACTGATCATTATGTTAGTGTCACTGGTGATGTCAGTGTTAGTATTCCTTCCAGCCAGCATCAGTTAGTGTCAGATTGCATGCTGCACATCACAATATCATTATAAGACGTTGGTAATCACCATTACTAGAATACAAATGTAGCACCCTCCTAGGTAGGTGCTAGGACAAACTATAAAGGGGGCCCTGCCTGCTTATCAGGGTGGTCTGATTGTTCAGCTAGGCTGTCATGTGTTTCCAGGTGTGCCTGTTGAGCTTGGGGAGTCTCCCCACTGTGTCCAACAAGGGCTCTTATTGGACAGTGGAGGAAACATGACCAATAGCGCACCAGGGCTTGTATCTATCCCAGAGGGCAGAATATGCCGCAATGTATCCTGGGATGGGGTATAAGTCTGAGGGGAGCACATGACAGGGTGTCTTTGGCGGGAAGCAGAGTCCCAGGAGGAGGGTGACAGCTGTCTCTTCTCCTGTCAGCGTGAGGAAAGTGTCCTGGGCAGTCGGCCTGAGGACAGAAGGTTGAGCTGAGCTGCAGAGAGGGATCAAGTGTGCTGAGGACCAAGCAGAGCTGCTGGGGCAGGAGTTTCCAGGAAAGCAGTGCCGTGAGTAATGTAAACTGCCCAGGGGTCTGCCTAGGATAGGGGACCACCTCGGAAGGTCAGAGGGATTAAGGAGCCAGCTAACCAGTAGAAAAAGGTTTAGAAAGGGGGTGCCAGAGTCTAAGCCCTGAAGAGAAGTCAGTGTAAAGAGGGTGCCGGTGTCGGCCCTGAAGCGTTGAGAGTTGCAGCAGTGTTCACTGTAGCTACCTCGGCCAGGAGGGCTAAAGGAAGCAGTACAGAGGACTTTGCGTCACCTGGTAGTGTCAAAGTCAGTTCAGAGTTAACAGACAGCAAGTCAGTGTTAACCAGCACCAACCGGTGTTGACCGGCATCCAGCCAGCGTCAAGTCAGCGCCAGGAGGCATTTTCGCAGTGTCCCATTCTTTTTAGAGGAGTATCCCACTCATCCCTTCTCCCATTCAAGTTCCTAAATAAATACAAAAACCCAAAGATGCCGGACTGTTTACTGTCTCAGAGCTCACATTTGGAGAACATGCTTAAATGCGCTGTTGTCGCTAGCGGTAACCATGGCGGACCCACATCCAGCAAAACGGCTGGGAATCCTGCTACACAAAAAACAATTCCAGTGTGTACTGTAAATCATTAGTAAGATCTAATCTGGAATATGCAGTACTTTTGGGCACCAGTTCATAAAAAGGATATCGGGGAACTGGAGAAAGTGCAGAGAAGAGAAACCAAACTGATAAGAGGCATGGAGGAGCTCAGCTTTGAGGAAACAATAGAGAAACTGAATGTATTCTCTCTTGAGAAGAGGAGATTAAGGGGGGATTTGATCACCATGTATAAATACATAAGGGGAGATATTATAGATTCCCCAGTAACAATGGACCCCAACAACAATAGATCCTGGCAGCAACAACATTTCCCAGCAGCCAGCCCAGCATCAATAGACTCTACAGCAGCCAGCAACAGTAGACCCCCTCCCTCAACAGTAGATCCCTTCCAGCAACAACTGACCCCCCAGCAACATAAGCCCAACCAACCAACAATAGACCTCCAAAGCAACAATAGACTGCCATGCAAAAATAGATACGGTTCAGGAAAAATAGACCTCCCCAGCAATAACAGACCACCATGTAAAAATAGATCATCTTCAGAATAGATCCCCCAGCAGCCAGCATCAATGACCCTTCAGCACACCCCAGCACCTCTTGCCATTTCATACATTCAGTGGTGGTGGTGCCAGAATTACGTTCCCCCACATTCCCACTGAAAAAAAGCCCTGGTTATTCCATTCTTGGAAGTGTGGCAGAGCATTGCCCTGCCAGGGTCTGGAAGGAGGTTGTGACCCAGAATTCTCATCCGGACAGGTTGAGGGGCTCCAGGGGGTTTGCTTAATGCAGAGGAAACTGGTTTTAAAGTTTCCTCATTGTTTTATAAAGCCCAGTTGGGGACCTGGAGCCTAGAGATTTCATAGTGATCCAGGTGGGATGAAATCTCATATCCTGGGACCAGGTCTTGGGAACAGCCAGGACACTGATTATGCAGGTGGGTCTGGGCCTTTTAGTAGAGACAGGACCAGGTTTCACCCTCCCGAGGAGTCGGCAGCGCAGACGGAGGGCCCAAACCTGTGGGCTGGAGCAGCAAGGAAGCTGTAAAAGAGAGTGTCAGCAGGGGTACAGAGTGTGTACCAAAAAAGGGGCACCATTACAGGGTCAAGAGGCCTGAGGTCAAAGCCTGAGCCGCAGTGCTGACCAGAGAGCCAGGTGGCTTGGTAGTATCTGTGGGAATCCTGGATGGACTATGTTTTTTCTTTTCCTTTAATAAAAGTCGGCCAACAAGCCCTTGAACAGCACAACTGGCATGGACTCAGCTCACTGGTAGGCTCCAGATTAACCACTTGCCTACTGGGCACTTAAACCCCCCTCCTACCCAGGCCAATTGTCCACTTTCAGTGCTTTCACACTTTGAATGTAAATTGCGCGGTCATTAAACTTTTATCATTTTTTTCAAACAAATAGAGCTTTCTTCTGGTGGTATTTAATCACTACTGGGGTTTATATTTTTTGCTAAACAAACAAAATAGTTCTTGTTTGTTATAAAATTTTGCAAACAGGTCATTTTTCTCCTTCATTGATGTGCTCTGATGAGGTGACACTGATGGGCACTAATAGGCTGCACTGATGGGCACTGATAGGCTGCACTGATGGGCAATGATAAGGCGGCACTGGTGGGCACAGATAGGTGGCACTGAAGGGCACTTGTAGGGGGCACTGAATGGCAATAATAGGCGGCACTCATGGGCACTGATGGGCACCAATAGGTTGCTACTGATGGGCAATGATAGGCACTGGTAGGTGACACTTATGGGCAGCACTCATGATGGGGCACTGATTGGCACTGATAGATGGCACTGGTGGGCACTGGTAGGTGGTGCTGGTGGGCACTGGTGGGCACTGATAGGTGGCACTAGTGGGCACTGGTAGATGGCACTGGTGGGCACTGGTAGATGGTGCTGGTGGGCACTGGTGGGCACTGGTGGGCACAGATGCCCCTCTCCTCCTCGGGACTGATGTCCCTCTGACAGCAGCAGCGATCAGCTTTTCTTTTCTGCTCACACAGACAGTGCAAGGAGAAAAAAAACAGCTGATCACCGGCTGCTGTTTACATCACATGATCAGCTGTCATTGACAGGGAGCGTGCAGGCAGCTCATGCACTGGAAGATGTACATGGATGCCCTCCTGGCAATTAAGGTCCGCTATGTAGCCGTCTTTCGGGTATAGTGCGGCCCAGAAGAGGTTAAGCTAAATAACCCCCAAAGATTACAGAAGCCAACGTGTTTCATGAGGATTACTTGCTTTCTCAGGGCTGGTTGGGTGGGTATTGCTGGTTAGGACATGTGTAGAGAGTAATTCGTAAAAATGTCCCCTAGGTGGACATAGGAGCTCCACCAACCAGGAGAGAAGAGGGGAGATGGAGGAACCCCAGAGCAGTCCTGGACAGACAGAAGAATCCCTGCACTAGCTTGTATAGCGCACCCCCAAAGGAGTGGCAGATGAACTGGATTCCCCCACTCCTGCACAGTCAGGCACAAAGAATTTTCACATTTACTCCACACTCAGAGAACAGTCCGTGACTTTGTTTTGTTTGTTATTTATTGAGGGTTACCGATAAAGGGGATGAAACAAAGGCGTAACTAGAACCTTCAGGGCCCCATTGCAAGAAACCATAAAGGGCCCCCTGGACCCCTGGCCGGGGCCCTTCCCTTCAAGCCTGAGGTTCTTCCCACTGATCCTGGGGCCCTTTACTCTTATTGCGGGACCCTTTCACAAGTTCTGCAGTGGGCCCCCTTCCTGCCATCTTGGGGCCTCCACACGGTGGTGGAATGCCAGGGCCCTTCCCTTCAAGCCTGGGGCTCTTCCCTCTGATCCTGGGGCCCTTTACTCTTATTGCGGGACCCTTTCACAAGTTCTGCAGTGGGCCCCGTTCCTGCCATCTTGGTGCCTCCCCATGGTGGTGGAATGCCAGGGCCCGGTTGCAAGTGTGACCTTTGCGATCCTGGAAGTTCACCCACTGGTGTCAGTAGTTTTTATTGTTTGGTATTTGAATTGTATTATTTTTTATCATTTTATTTTATTTTTTTACAATGTCACTGACTATGACTCTGTCCATTCAGAAAAGGAAGGAGCTGGTAAATTACATATTTACCGCCCCCCTTCCTGGTCCTCTATTGTGACACATCCCCTGCAGCAGCCAGCAGGAGAGGGGAGGGAGCACAGTGGTAGGAGGGGAGGGCAGCATGGTGGAGGGGGGGGACCAGGGAAGCACACAGGGGCCCAGAGACAGCAGAACATAAGTGAACTGGATAGGAGGGGTGGCAGGGGCATACAGAGGAACCAATCTCCTCCATTTTCCTCCTGCAGCTACAGGAGGAAAAAGGAGGACAGTGATTTCTCTACATGCTGCCCCCGCCGCCCCTCATATCCAGGTGTACAGGGGAGCCACACAGGCCCCCCTGGAGAATGGGGCCCGGTTGCAATTGCAACCCCTGCAACCCCTGTAGTTACGCCTCTGGGATGAAATCTTCCGGAGGTCAAGTAGTTAAAAGTCCTATTAATTGCAAGAAAGTTTTTTTTTCCACTCACATTTCGTTTTTTTTTTGTACAGGCTTCAGAGACATCTGCATCAGAGGTGTCATTCTCCTAAAGTCATAAACAGAAAATGATGTACAGAAGGAAGGAAACACAATAAAACATCTAGCATTCTGTTAAAACTGATCCCAGGGTATACGGAATGAGAAAGATAACAGATACCCCTAAAGGTGCCATAATAAACAGAAGAGTACAGCGTGTATGGTATGCCAATGATATCGTAGTAATTGGAGGACATCAGAACGCTCCAAGCTACAAGATGAATACACCGGTGGAAGAATCGGTGGTAGTTGGACTGGAAGTGGATATAGAGAAGGAAATAGCCTTGACAAAGAAAATGAACAAGCAAAAAAAAAGTGTGAAAGGAAAACGTTGCGAAGATAACACAAAGTAAAATCCTTCTCCTACCTGTGCTCCATGATAAATAAAGACAACAATTGAGTCCCGGGAAATAAAAGGAAGACTAGCTGCTGGCAAGAGATGTTTTTGCTCACCAAAGACGGTTAGCAGATCAAGGATTTCTATTGTTACCTATAGAGAGCAGACCCAAGTACTAAACAAAGAGGAGGATAAACTAAACAAGATGGAAAGAAGTGCATTATGGGGAACAGAAAATGAGGACAAATAAAGAATTACACAACATTCAGCGGTAGTAGATAGAAGAAGCCAGGGCCGTAAATTGCGTTGCTAAGGAAAAATAATATGAAAGCCATACTGATAGGGAAAATCACGAATTAGAAGGAAGTGAGGAGACCAAGGAAGGATGGAGGAGGAAGAGAACCCAAGAGAGCATGGAGCTTGGACAATAAACTGGAAAATATGTCATATGTACTGACCCCCCCGCCCCCGCTCTCTATTGTGAACTGGAGGAGGAAGAGAACCCAAGAGAGCATGGAGCTTGGACAATAAACCGGAAAATATGTCATATGTACTGACCCCCCCCCTCCCCCGCCCCCACTCTCTATCGTGAACTGGAGGAGGAAGAGAACCCAAGAGAGCATGGAGCTTGGACAATAAACTGGAAAATATGTCATATGTACTGAGCCCCCCCCCCCCCCCCCCGCCCCCGCTCTCTATCGTGAACTGGAGGAGGAAGAGAACCCAAGAGAGCATGGAGCTTGGACAATAAACCGGAAAATATGTCATATGTACTGACCCCCCCTCCCCCGCCCCCGCTCTCTATCCTGAACTGGAGGAGGAAGAGAACCCAAGAGAGCTTGGAGCTTGGCCAGTAAACCGGAAAATATGTCATATGTACTGACCCCCCCTCCCCCGCCCCCGCTCTCTATCCTGAACTGGAGGAGGAAGAGAACCCAAGAGAGCTTGGAGCTTGGCCAGTAAACCGGAAAATATGTCATATGTACTGAGCCCCCCCCGCTCTCTATCCTGCCTTGTGTGTCTGCAGCAGCCAGCAGGAGGAAGAGGAGGGGAAGCCAGGAGTACTGTGGGAAAAAGGGCAAACAGAAGGCCAATTTTAATGTAATAAAGACAAACATTGATATTTGTATCTATTGTATAAGGCCCCATGCACACTGGAGGTTTAGCCCCGGTCAAGGCCGCCGATAACGGGTACAGCTGGTCCTACTGTACTGGTCCCAGGCCCCATCAGTTCATCAGTGGGGGCCTGGACAGCAGGGGGGATCAGATTATGGACAGGAGAGGGGGTGATCAGTGCGTTGGCGGGAGGCAATTACAGGAACCGATCCCCTGTGTGACTCTCCTTGCAGCAGCTGAAAGCCAGCAGGAGGGAAAAGAGGTCAGCTTTCCGCTGCTCCAGGGAGATTAACACACGGGATAAGTTCCTGTAATTGCCCCTCCACTGCACTAATCAATCCTTCTCCATGATCTGATTCTCCCTGCTGCCCAGGACCTCTGATGAACTGATGGGGCCCGGGCCCTGTAAAGGAGTACCAGCTATACACCCTTATCAGTGGGCCTTGACCAGGGCTAAACCTCAAGCAGGGCCACTGACAGGGGGGGACCACCAGCCCTCTTGTAGGGGGCCCGAGCACACATGAGGGCCCACACAGGGAGGGGGATTAGTGATGGACAACAAATACAGAAATCTTCCTCCAGCACCTAAATCTGATCTGTCCCTCTCCCTGCTATCAGCTTTTATCTGTTGAGAAAGAGACAGTCGTCTTTCACTAATCCCCCTAACTGTGTGGGCCCCCCTCCCAGCACTGGCTCTAATGTTATCTCTGCTCAGGAGTTTATTTGTAACTTTGTTTCTTTTCCTCTGTCTCTCTGATCACTGAGCTCCAACTGCCCAGCCTGTAAATTTTTCTCATCTCATCTTCATTTTTATTCAACATCGTTTTTTTTTTCTAGATTTAGCAGGAATTATGTGAGTTATGTTATATTTGCGTCTGCTGTGATTTTGTTGTAAATTTAGCTAAATATATCTTTAATATTCTCTTGGGGGGGCCCTGCCCTGCCAGGTAGTCTGTACGGGGCCCCACGATTTCTAACAGCAGCCCTGACCTCAAGTGTGTATGACGCCTTATACAATAAATACAAACATCCATGTATGTCTTTAACACATTCAAATGGTTCTAAAGGCTGAATTCTATGCATGAAGATAAATCCTCTGTCCCTTTTTCCTCCTCATTTGTCCCTCATTTCTGTCTGATCTATATAGTTGTATATAAAATGCACTACTTGGCTATCAAAAAGTGTTTCCTAGTTTTGAACCTTTCATCCAAATTAAAAATTGATGCATTTGTGAATTCCAAACACCAAATAAAGGAGTAGTAGTGGTAAAAAAAAAGCACTTGTGGGTTTAACCAATAATTTTTTTGGTACAATTCCCCTTAAAGGGGAGGGGGAGTGTGGCATGGGTGTGTGTAATATGCATTGCTAATGGGTGTCCCTTGTTCCCATCGCAAAAAGTTGAGCGGTATGCTCGATCTCGATCCCGATCCAGCGACATGTACAAGAGCAGCGGGGTCTTTCCCTCTTCATTGGCTGAGATGCAGGAGCTTTTGGCTCCTGCTGCTGTCAATCAATCATATCAATCATAGCCAGTGAGGAGCGAAACACAATTTTTGGGGAAAAAATACACTTTAATGCACAGGGAGGGTGATCAGTGCGGCGGGGGGGTCAATGACTTGGAGTGATACCTTATATGGCTCTTTCTGCAGCAGGTAAAAGCCAATGGAAGGGAGAGGAGAAGCAGCTAGCTTTCAGTTGCTGAAGAAGCCTTAAGAGGGATCAGTTCCAGTAACTGACCCCCCACCCACTGCACCGATCACCCTCCCTGCCCACATCTAATTCACACTGCTGGCCTGTGCCTGGAACAGGAGGACAGGTGGTACCCACCTATCCACAGCCCTGGGTGCAACATTACCTCCAGACAAAGAAGTCCAACACAGGCCTAGTGTGCCTTTTGTTGGATAGGCTGATGACCTGTGACTTTCTGCCACCTCTATTATGCGCCATTTCTTTCTGCCATTTTACCGGAGAATTTGCTGATGGCTAATTCCACTCTTTCCATGGCTTTACTTTTTTTTATCTCTTCCGGAGATAAGTTGTAGAAAGCTTCTGGCTGGCTGGAAAAGACGCGTTTTTCCTATTCAGATTTTGTTTGGAGAATCTCCCCAGTATTTGAAATTCCAGAGATGTTAATTCCAAATGTTAAGCGTATTCAGCAGCGTGACTGCTCACAGAGATAGCGGAGTGATCTGCATTACCAGCTACTTAGTAGGCAGAAATGCTGCTTGTCAAATAAAAGTCTGTCCTCGCAGACGTCGGAGGTGTTTAAGTCAACTGGCAATGCCTCAACAAGCTTTCTTTACAAGTACAGGCTGAAGGACTTTCAATCTCCCCCTCCACAAGTGCTTTAAAGGGACACTCAAGGCGGCTCACAAGGCGTGTGCTCAAGAGGAAATGAAGCTGGTTTAGTAGTAGAGATATATTTTACATAAATATTCAAGTTATCATTTTGTTGTATCTCAATCTAGAGGTCTGTATGCTTCCTGCAACCACCATTTAAAAACACTCTTCTCAAAGAATGAGTCCAAATACTGGCATCAGGTTCTTACCATCCAGGCTAACGAACCCCCATTGTTGGTAAGAAAGGTTGCCCGTCAATGATGGAGCAACAGTTCAAACTTCGAGAGGCGTGAAGGTTAAAGTCCAACATGAGTACAACACCAACCACCCAACCACATGTGTAAGACTCAAGAAAACTTTATTTTTTAAACCACTGACCAATATAAACACCTAATAGGCAATACTGTTGGACTTCCACTGAGGCCTTTTCGCCTAAAGGAGAATTAAAGTGGAGTTCCGGCCTATTTTGCAACGTGATTCCTGGAGTGATCGCTATGCTGATCAACAATTGGGCATTTTCAATTTTTTTCGGGGGTCCCTTACCTTATTTTTAGGGCATTTTTGATTGTACTTCCTCCTTCTCCCCCTCTGTGGCCATGGCCACCGACATCCCTTCCGCCTTTGCATTGCATCCTGGGAGCTGTTTGTCATCACTCCCAGGAGGCTGGAATCAGGAAGAACTCCCAGAACACTCCCTGGAATCAGGAAGAACGCCCAGAACACTCCCTGGAATCAGGAAGAACTCCCAGAACACACCCTGGAATCAGGAAGAACTCCCAGAACTCTCCCTGGAATCAGGAAGAACTCCCAGAACACTCCCTGGAATCAGGAAGAACGCCCAGAACTCTCCCTGGAATCAGGAAGAACTCCCAGAACTCTCCCTGGAATCAGGAAGAACTCCCAGAACACACCCTGGAATCAGGAAGAACTCCCAGAACTCTCCCTGGAATCAGGAAGAACTCCCAGAACACTCCCTGGAATCAGGAAGAACGCCCAGAACTCTCCCTGGAATCAGGAAGAACTCCCAGAACTCTCCCTGGAATCAGGAAGAACTCCCAGAACACTCCCTGGAATCAGGAAGAACTCCCAGAACTCTCCCTGGAATCAGGAAGAACTCCCAGAACACTCCCTGGAATCAGGAAGAACGCCCAGAACTCTCCCTGGAATCAGAAAGAACTACCAGAACACTCCCTGGAATCAGGAAGAACTACCAGAACACTCCCTGGAATCAGGAACAACTCCCAGAACACTCCCTGGAATCAGGAAGAACGCCCAGAACACTCCCTGTAATCAGGAAGAACTACCAGAACACTCCCTGGAATCAGGAACAACTCCCAGAACACTCCCTGGAATCAGGAAGAACGCCCAGAACTCTCCCTGGAATCAGGAAGAACTCCCAGAACTCTCCCTGGAATCAGGAAGAACTCCCAGAACACTCCCTGGAATCAGGAAGAACTCCCAGAACTCTCCCTGGAATCAGGAAGAACTCCCAGAACACTCCCTGGAATCAGAAACAACTCCCAGAACACTCTCTGGAATCAGGAAGAACTCCCAGAACTCTCCCTGGAATCAGGAACAACTCCCAGAACACTCCCTGGAATCAGGAAGAACTCCCAGAACACTCCCTGGAATCAGGAAGAACGCCCAGAACACTCCCTGGAATCAGGAAGAACGCCCAGAACACTCCCTGGAATCAGGAAGAACTCCCAGAACACTCCCTGGAATCAGGAAGAACTCCCAGAACACTCCCTGGAATCAGGAAGAACGCCCAGAACACTCCCTGGAATCAGGAACAACTCCCAGAACACTCCCTGGAATCAGGAAGAACTCCCAGAACTCTCCCTGGAATCAGGAAGAACTCCCAGAACTCTCCCTGGAATCAGGAAGAACTCCCAGAACACTCCCTGGAATCAGGAAGAACTCCCAGAACTCTCCCTGGAATCAGGAAGAACTCCCAGAACACTCCCTGGAATCAGAAACAACTCCCAGAACACTCTCTGGAATCAGGAAGAACTCCCAGAACTCTCCCTGGAATCAGGAAGAACTCCCAGAACTCTCCCTGGAATCAGGAACAACTCCCAGAACACTCCCTGGAATCAGGAAGAACTCCCAGAACACTCCCTGGAATCAGAAAGAACTCCCAGAACACTCCCTGGAATCAGGAAGAACGCCCAGAACACTCCCTGGAATCAGGAAGAACTCCCAGAACACTCCCTGGAATCAGGAAGAACTCCCAGAACACTCCCTGGAATCAGGAAGAACGCCCAGAACACTCCCTGGAATCAGGAACAACTCCCAGAACACTCCCTGGAATCAGGAACAACTCCCAGAACACTCCCTGGAATCAGGAAGAACGCCCAGAACACTCCCTGGAATCAGGAAGAACTCCCAGAACACTCCCTGGAATCAGGAAGAACACCCAGAACACTCCCTAGAATCAGGAAGAACTCCCAGAACTCTCCCTGGAATCAGGAAGAACTCCCAGAACACTCCCTGGAATCAGGAAGAACTCCCAGAACTCTCCCTGGAATCAGGAACAACTCCCAGAACACTCCCTGGAATCAGGAACAACTCCCAGAACACTCCCTGGAATCAGGAAGAACTCCCAGAACTCTCCCTGGAATCAGGAAGAACTCCCAGAACACTCCCTGGAATCAGGAACAACTCCGAGAACACTCCCTGGAATCAGGAAGAACTCACAGAACTCTCCCTGGAATCAGGAACAACTCCCAGAACACTCCCTGGAATCAGGAAGAACTCCCAGAACATTCCCTGGAATCAGGAAGAACGCCCAGAACACTCCCTGGAATCAGGAAGAACGCCCAGAACACTCCCTGGAATCAGGAAGAACTCCCAGAACACTCACTGGAATCAGGAACAACTCCCAGAACACTCCTGGAATCAGGAAGAACTCCCAGAACACTCCCTGGAATCAGGAAGAACGCCCAGAACACTCCCTGGAATCAGGAAGAACTCCCAGAACACTCCCTGGAATCAGGAAGAACGCCCAGAACACTCCCTGGAATCAGGAAGAACTCCCAGAACACTCCCTGGAATCAGGAACAACTCCCAGAACACTCCTTGGAATCAGGAAGAACTCCCAGAACACTCCCTGGAATCAGGAAGAACTCCCAGAACTCTCCCTGGAATCAGGAAGAAGGGCACAGCAGATTACACTGCGGCTTCAGATGCCCACATCTAAGATGGCCGCGCCCAGACAGCGTTTTTTAAAAGTAAGATTTTGACTAAAATCCAATACTGTACACCTTGTAAGTATGAGAATAGCGGTTCTGTAAAGGGCGATGGATTAGTATTATAGGGGTATTTTTAGTTAAAAAAGGAATTTGAGGCCGGAACTCCGCTTTAACTAAGGAGGCTTCTTAGTGACATTTTTGTATGACTAACACGACTCACCCCTTTAGTAGATGAGAGGGGATGCAGGCTGATCCTTTCCGAAGGGACCTCAAGATGGCCACCCCCTTTTTTGTTATCCTTCTCTTTTTTTTATCCCCCCCCCATCTCCTTTCTCTCCCCCCTTTTTGTTTTCTTTAGACTGGTTTAACACAGCCCCCAACCCAACCTTTGTCAGGAGGGTCTCATAGCATTCCACCTACTGTTTATCCACCACACCCCCTCCTCCCCCCCTTTTTTATTTATTTTTTATAATATATATATATATATATATATATACGGGGCTTTTTTTCTCACAAAATAGGTGCAGGAACCCCTTTCCAAGTCACCCGTTTTCTTGGAACCTACCCACCTCCAAGCACCATTCCATGGTTCTATCCCCTACCTACCTCCTAGTACTGTCCTTTTAGAGAATACAGAACCAAGTATCATTTAGTGGTGTTAAATCATTATTTGGGAATATGGTAAAGAAAACAAGAAAAGCAGTAAAATAGATTCCCTGTAGGTAACAAGAATATAGCCCCTCGCCAGCAACAATAGATCCCTCTAACAACAATGGACCACTCGCAACTTTCCCCCCTAGCAAGAATAGACTCCCAGCAGTGACAACAGATCTCCCTGCAGCCAGCAACAATAGATTCCTCCCTTAACAGTAGATCTCTCCCAGCAAGAACTGACCTCCCCAGAAATATAAGACCCACCCCCAGCAACAGTAGGGGCCCCACCAGCAACCACAGACCTCCTCAGCAACAACAAAACCCCCTGCAAAAATAGACCGCCTCTAGCTGGAATGAATCCCCCAGCAGCCAGCATTAATAGACCCTGCAGCACACTCCAGCACCCCTTGCCATTACATACAGTCAGTGCTGGAGGTGCCGGAACTGCGTTCCCCCGCGTTCCAGCTCAAAAAAAGCCCTGTGTATGTATATATATATATATATATATATATATATATATATATATATATATATATACTACTGTTCAAGAGTTTGGGGTCACTTATGCCTCGTTTCCACTGAGCGGATCGGTTCGGTGCGGTACGCTATTTTGAGTGTTTCCATTATGAAAGTGGCACATACAACCGAACCAAACCGCACCAATCGTGGTCCTCCTTCAGATGTAGGGCCATAGGAAATGGTACGGTACGGTTAGGGCAGAGCTACTGCTGTCACACGATACATTCCACTGATTGGCGGACAGGAAAACATCAATGTTCATGTCAAACAAAAGCGCAAAACAAACACCACGTTTGGTGTAAACCCCGCATGGCCCCTGGCAGTCCGACTTACAGTGGAAACGCTCACCTGAATAGGCCGGACCATTCTAACCCTTCCAAACTGCACCGACCCGAACCGTTCGCTCAGTGGAAATGAGGCATTAGAATGTCCTTATTTTTGTAGAAAAGCACTATTTTTTTTCAATGAAGATAACATTAAATTAATCAGAAATACAGTCTAGAGTAGACATTGTTAATGTGGTAAATGACTATTCTAGCTGGAAGCGGCTAATTTTTAATGGAATATCTGCATAGGTGTACAGAGGCCAATTTCCAGCAACCATCACTCCTGTGTTCTAATGGTACATTGTGTTAGCTAATCGTGTTAATAAGCTAATTGATGATTACAAAACCCGTGTGCATTATGTTAGCACAGCTGAAAACTGTTGTGCTGATTAGAGAAGCTTTAAAACTGGTCTTCCTTTGAGTTAGTTGAGTATCTGAAGCATCAGCATTTGTGGGTTTGAATATACTCGCAAAATGGCCAGAAAAAGAGAACTTACTTCTGAAACTCGACAGTCTATTCTTGCTCTGAGAAATGAAGGCTATTCCATGACAGAAATTGCCAAGACACTGTAGATTTCTTAGAACAGTGTGTACTGCTTACTTCAGAGAACAGCACAAACGGGCTCTAACCAGAATAGAAAGAGAAGTGGGAGGCTCCAGTGCACAACTAAGCAAGAGGACAAGTACATTAGAGTCTCTAGTTTGAGAAATAGAAGCCTCACAGATCCTCAACTGGCAGTTTCATTAAATGGTACCCGCAAAACGCCAGTCTCAAAGTCCACAGCGAAGAGGCGCCTCCGGGATGCTGGCCTTCTAGGCAAAGTGGCAAAGAAAAAGCCATATCTGAGATTGGCCAATAAAAGGAAAAGATTAGGAGGGGCAAAAGAACACTGACATTGGACAGAGGAAGATTGGAAAAAAGTGATATGGACAGACGAATCTAAGTTTGAGGTGTTTGGATCACCCAGAAAAACATTTGTCAGACGCAGAACAAGTGACATTAACTGACATTTTTGACACTTTTGCGGGGACCAGTGACATTACTACAGTAATCAGTGCTACAAATATGCACTGTTACTGTACTAATGACACTGACAGGGAAGGGGTTAACACCAGGGGCGATCAAAGGGTTAAATGTATGCCTAGGGGGTGTTTTCTATCTGTGTGGGGGATGGGCTTATGATTTCATCACAGGGACCTGTGTTCCTAAATAGGAGGAACACAGGAGCCCTTAGATGATTACTGAGAGAACAATGGTCTGCTGTGTTTACAACAGCAGACAGCCGTTCTCTCTCAGCGGGGAGCGATCGCGGGTGCCCGCTGGCAATCGTGGCCGCCAGACCCGCGCCTCAGCTTCCCTGCTGGCCAACATACGTGTGCGCGAGCCCCCAGGATTGCTCCCGCGAACCCGTGTACAGGTACGGCGATTCACGGGAACCTGCCGACCTGCTGCCGTATATAGGCGGCAGCGGCTGGTCAGCAAGTGGTTAAAGTGATACTAAACACACAGGGGTTGATTTACTAAAACTGGAGTGTGCAGAATCTGGTGCAGCTGTGCATGGAAACCAATCAGCTTCCAGGTCAAAGCTTAATTAAACAAGCTGACGTTAGAAGCTAATTGGCCACCATGCACAGCCGCACCAGATTTTGCACTCTCCAGTTTTAGTAAATCAACCCCATGCTGTTTATTTTACATTGTCCCTTCTATTTCTGTATGTGGATGACGGCACTGTAATTATTTTAAAAAAAGAACATCTAGGTGCCTTTTTCCTAATCAATATCCAGCTGTCACATGACCCAGCTCTCTCCCAGCCTGTCTGCAGTGAAACATAAGCAGGAGGAACGGCTAGCTCTCGCGCAGAGAGAAGGAGACAGACGTAACCCGCGCCAGACGGATGGACTTTTTCTCCACAACCAAGATCAGCTACCAAATGTAAGTTTTTAAAGGGAAATCCCCCAGTTATTACCAATAAAATTTGGGCACCAATGAAGTCACACTATTTACTGTTCTAAGCACCTAAGCACCATATTATCCATAGATGGAAGTATGTACAAGCGATATCAGCTATTTGGTAGTCCCTACATACTATATACTATACCATACATTTATAACAGACCAAGACTCTGGCGCCAATAGAGGAAGAAAAAAACACAAAACCCCCCCCCCCCTTCTGGAGGAAGTGTTTTTTTACCCCCGCCAGCAAAAAACTGTAAGTGGTCATCATATCATATATATATATACATATATATTGGACACACCAATTCAAATCATCCATCTCTCTTATATATATATATATATATATATATATATTACAATCTTTTTCACCACCATCCCAGGCTGTACGCAGAATATGATCTCGCTGTGACTACAATATGGACAGGGGAGCCCCATGCAGTCACTGCCAGCTACACTCATGTATGTGGAACAACATTATTCTACTTATAAAGTTATCTGTACCATTTTTTGATGACAATACTGAGGATATATATTCTTCATTATAGAACAAGCACAGAGTGACCTTAACGCTTTGAAAAAGGCCTATGAGCCGAAACGCGTCAACGAATATTGAGGACCCTCTTGTGGGGACCAATGTCCCTTTAATATCTATGGGAAAACAACCCCACAAACTCCTCAAGAATATGTCACCTATGCACTACTGTCACTGATTCTTTCAGAATCAACCTCTTTCTTACTTCCTCACACTTGGGCTCTTTACCCCAAGCACATTATTCACCATTACGTTATTAACAATACCTGGAATTATATGTTAATAAACTTCTGTTGACTTTTTAATACTATATTTCTTTTTACCGCTTATTTGAGCACCTATTTTGTAAACTTATATATATAATACTTTCATTTACTTGCCCGCAAAGTCCCACTTACTATTGGTTTGAGGCACCAGAAAACCCCAATATACTTTATTAGGAACGGTGGCAACACCTACTTATTTTGTGTGCAAAAGAAAAAACCCTCTTCACCAGTATTTTTATGATATTTAGTGACACCTTAAAGCGTAACTCCACTTTTGTTGAGAAAAAAAACATTCCCCTCTGGGTGATCTCTGTACATTGCAAGGATTATTACAAACTTTGTTGCAGATTCCTACCTTTTGCTATTCTGAAGAAATCATTGTTTGTTCCTCTGTGCTGAGTGGGTCTAATGGGAGTGGTTTCATAATTATCTATCAGCTGTGGCAGCTGCAGGGCTCTAATGAGGAAATCTGCTGGGTCTGCATCCCTTTAGACGTGTTCCTATTGGGAGTATCTCACCAAAAATGATATTTTTATTGCCAGAAATCTGACTTGTATCTTAGTGCAGACTTCTGGGAAAATTGGTGAGCCAATCACACAAGCAGGAAATGATGTTTCTGGGGGTGTGGTCAGTATACATTCTGTGTACAGAACAGCTCCAGGCGGCCATATTGCATTGTAATTTCAGAAAATTACAACAGCTGCAGATTGAAAAGGAAAGGTAATTCTTAATAACATTCAATTACAATATGATTTGTGTCGCAATTGTATACGCTATATTGTTTTTATATGCTATTTCCAACCCCCCCGCCCCACGAAAGTGGAGTTACCCTTTAACTTCCCAGCATGGCTGAGCCCATAAGAGGACAATCTCTCTTATCACACTCCTCTTCCCTTGTAGCATAGGCACAGTGCCACCTTCAGGCAGGTAGAGTGACTGCACCTGCCTGCACAGCCCACATCACCCTCCAGACTTTGCTTCTCCACAAATGTGTTTTCCGCCCCCTACAGCGCTTACAGGTAAAGTCCACATTTCTATGTTTCAAGTTACCCCATATTCAGGCTCCCCCCAGCCCCCAAAATGGTCCTTTTTACTAAATTGGGGGGTTTTCTCCCTGTAATTTCCCCCCGCACAGCCACGTCATTCATTCTCTGAATCTGAATGACCTCAATTTCTAAAAATGACCTTATGTTTTAAAAAAGTAGATTTTCTCATTTTAAAAATTTTATGTTTTTTGTTTTCTTTTGTGAATAAAATCCTAGTTTATGAAATTAAGCAAATCATTGCATTCTGTTTTTATGTAGATTATACACTGCGTCCTAACATTTTCATGACTTGGGATTGTAGATAGCAAAAATAAAATGAATGCAGCAAAATATATTCCATAAATATGCTGACAGAGACAGAATTATGAGGTCATAACGATTTACCCAACATACTGCAGACATGAATTAGAGAAGTGTTATTGATTGATAACTCATGTGTCAGAACATACAGATGTCTTATGCCTCTTACTTTACGTCTGGCAAAGAGATAAATCCAAAAAGAAATCAAACTGCAGGGCTGTGCCCATTATGGAGAAATGCAAAAGCAACATGGCACTGCAACCTTGCTGAATACTTCTTGAGCTACTATGATCCTAGTTTCAGAGAGTACACGTCGGGGGGGGGGGGGATGCTCACCAATCAGACAATTTACAGGTTACCACTTTATATCTACAGAGGAGGTCTAGTTCTATAATTACTGCCTAAACATCCTTGTGACTGCATACGGACATGACAGGCAGGGCTGCTGATAAGGCAGTACAGCCAGTCTTGTTGTACTGGGCCCAGCCCTATTAGCTTAAGAGGGGGCCCAGGCACCTCTACACTTAATTTCTGCAGAATAACAAACAGGGCTTTCAAAAGGAGAAATTACAATATGATCAGATGCTTTTGAAGGCTAGAGGAGAGATCTGGGGTCTAGTAGACCCCCAGATCTCTCCATGAAAAGGACCTGTCATGTCTCATTCCATTACATGTTCAAAGCCGGGACAGGGGAGGGGTCAAGGGTGGGTCAAAAGGGGCCCCAAATAGTAGGCTGTATGGGGCCCCATGATTTATAACAGCAGCTCTGATGACAGGTACTCATTACGGAGGGATCTTGGGTCAATAAAACTCTGCATCATTCCTTTGCACTAAAATCATTCAAAAGATCGGCATTTTTGAATGCTTTCCATTTTCAAAAAATGATGATGACAGCTAGGTAAATCGGAAGTGATGTCATGTCATGGCTTAGCCAGGGTACCATAGCTGAGACCCGATCAAAGCTGACTCCAGCTTTGTACGGGTATCTGGCTGGCAGCTTGGGTCTCCAGGTGGGACAGGAGAGCTAAGTAGGGTCCCCTCCCACTGCTTGTAATAGTAACTGAGTGGCTAGTTAGAAACTCAGGTTGCTACTATAAGAGAGCCGACCGTTGACTCCAAAAAATGGTATCGGAATGCTGCCTGCAGCTGCATATCATCCCAGGTATAACCACTTGAAGTCAAATGTAGCACTAGGTTTGCAAAGTAGTGATCAACCAATAACGTTTTTTTGTTGCCGATACCGATATTTTGGCCAATGCATATCAGTATCGGCCGATATGGGCCGATATTTTCGTACAATATTAAGTATTAATAAGTAATAAGTATTTTTTTTTATTTGAAGTTACTCTTATGGAGGGATCTGGGGGTCTAAAGACCCCAAACCCCTCCTCTGCACTTAAAAGCATTCAAAACGCCAAGTTTGGCTGTTTTGAATGCTGTCATTTTTTTAAAGCTGGCACCAGACAGTACCAGGAAGTGATGTCATGACATCACTTCCGGGTTTTTGCATGGAGACCAATGCGGCTTTGATCGGGTCTTCAGCGCCCATGCAGGCTGGTTGCCATGGTCTCCTGGTGGGACGGGAGACCCAGGCGAGCCACGGAAGGCAGCGGGAGGGGGGGCGTCCCCTCCCGCTCCTTGTAATGACAGTCGAGTCGCATCAGTTGTCATTACAAGACAGCCGACCGCTGGCTATGGACGCCGGTACCGGGGTGATGCCTCTAACTGCAGGCATCACTTCGGTACAAGCACTTTGCAAAATATTGGCAATATCGGTCACCTTGGTGGCCGATTCCGATATATCAGGGAAAGTGCATATCGGCCCTCGATATATCGGCTTTGCCGATAATCAATTGATCTCTAATGCAAAGCTCCTAACAGTTCCTGATGTTGAGGGACTGTCCCTGATTTGGAACAATGTCCCTCTGTCACTCATTCCTCCTCATTTGTCCCTCATTTTGGTCCGATCTATATAATTGTATAGAAAATGCCCTTTTTATCTTTCAAAAACTGTTTCCCAGTGCTAAACTTTTCATCTAATTTCTAAATTGCTGCATTTATAAATTTCAAATGCCAGTATAAAGGAATAGTAGTGGCAAAAAAAAAGCACTTGTGGGTTTAACAAATCATTTTTTTTTTAATTTTCCTTTAAGGGGGCATGGCAGGGAGTGTGTCCTATGCCTATGTACTTTTGCTAATTGGTGTCCCTTGTTCCCGTCTCAAAAAGTTGGGAGGTGTGGGTATGTAATTTGGCGGCAAGTGGTAATAGTGTTTTTTTTTATTTTCATTTCGCACTAGTTAGGCAAATATGAAATGATGCATTAATATTTCATACCTACCATCTGTGGTTAGGTATACAACTTTAAGGCCTACTATCCCTAATGGAAACCATCCTGCTACTGGCTAGTTTTACACTGAGGTATCCTATGCAGTATCTTAATTCTTTTAGAAAAGACCCAGCCTGTGCACTTTGTCTCTAGTAAATTTGGGCCTAGCCTTGCTATTTAAACACTTCCCACTCAACGACGTCATATGACATCGTAGACTTTGAGTGGGGATATCAAAATGATGGGTAGGTGTAGCTGCAGGCATCATTCAGATATCTTCTTTTTCTGCATGTAAAAACAATTATAGTGGCTGCCCTCCAGTACTTCTACCAGCTCCCCCGTGTGATCAGCGAGCTGGCGAATGAATCAGCCATAGGCAGCCATTTACCATAGAGCTGACCAGGGACTCTATGACCTTTGGAGGCCGGGAGCAACGTTATGACGTTACATCCGGCCTCGGCAGATCTACACACTGTTGCATAGCTCCCAATTGTCCCTGATTTCGAGGAACTGTCCCTGATTTGGAACAAAGTTCCTCTGTCCCTCTTTCCTCCACATTTGTCCCCTCATTTTGGTCTGATCTATATAGTTGTATATAAAATTCACTTTTTAGCTTTCAAAAAGTGATTTCCAGTGCTAAATTTTTCATCCAATTTCTAAATTGCTGCATTTGTAAGTTTCAAAAGCCAATGAAAAGAAATAGAAGTGGTAAAAAAAAAAACAAAAAAAAAAAAACACTTGTGGGGTTTCCTTTTAACCGGTTGCCGACCGCCGCACGACTATATACTGCGGCGGTCAGCCCCGGCCAGGCAGAGTGACGTATCGGTACGTCACTCGCCTGTCACTGACTTGCGAGCCTATCGCGGGCGGGCGCGCGCCCGCCGAGGCGCGCGCCCGCCGCGGCTCGTTCACAGACAAGTCAGTGCGTGTGACCGGCGGACTCGATGTCCGCCAGTCACACTGCGATCGCTCCGGTGAAGGGAGAAAGACAGAGCAGCTTGTGTAAACAAGCTGCCTGTCAGTTCTCCCTGTGTAAAAGTGAAGATCTGTCCGTTCTACTATGTAGAACGGTTGATCTTTGCTTTTACACCAATAGGAATGTCCCTACACAGTTAGAATCACGCCCCTAGGACACACTTAACCCCTCCCTGTCCAATAAAGTTAACCCCTTCCCTGCCAGTGTCATTTTTGCAGTAACAGTGCATATGTATAGCACTGATTACTGCAGTAATGTCACTGGTAACCCCAAAAGTGTCAAAAATGTCAGTCAAGGGTCCGATCTGTCCGCCGCAATGTCGCAGTACCGAAAAAAAAAATCGCAGATCGCCGCCATTACGCGTTAAAAAAAAAAACACCAAAAATGACAAAAATCTTTCCCTTTGTTAGTAAACGCGATAATTTTTGCGCAAACCAATCAAAATACGCTTTTTGCGATTTTTTTACCAAACATAGGTAGCATAAAACAAATTGGCCGAAAAATGTTAAAAAATTTTGATTTTTACTTTTTTTTTTGGGTATTTCATATAAAAAAATGTGAAAAATATTGTTATTTTTGCAAAATTTACGCTCTTTTTTTGTTTATAGCGCGTGATCAAAAAATCGCACAGGTGATCAAATACCACCAAAAGAAAGCTCTGTTTGTGGGAAAAAAAGGACATCAAATTCGTTTAGGTACAGCGTCGCACGACCGCGCAATTGTCCGTTAAAGTCACGCAGTAAAAAATCGCAAAAAAACCCCTGGTCCTTTAGCAGCCAAATCCTCCGGGGCTTAAGTGGTTAAGGGGGCGTGGCAAGGGGGTGTGTCCTATGCCTACATACATTTGCTAATAGGCGTCCCTCGTTCCCATCTCAAAATGTTGGGAGGTATGCTGTTTTTTCAGCTGGGAAACCAAGATGTTTTTTTTTTTTATCTCAGGCTTTTCAGCCTAGAGGCAAGATTTGGGGACTTATAGACCCCAGATCTCGCTGTAAAGAGGACCTGCCTTTTCCTATTACTGTACAAGGGATGTTTACAGTCCTTGTACTAGGAATAAAAGTGATAAAAAAAAAAATGTGTAGCACAATTTCCAGCCGTTTTGCTGGATGAGGGTCCCCCTGGGTTACCACTAGCAACAACAGCACATTTAAGCATGTTTCTCCAAGTGTGAGCACTGAGACAATGACCAGTCCAGTATCTTTGGGTTTTTTGTATTTATTTGGTAACTTGGATGGGAGAAGGGATGAGTGGGATACTCCTGGAACTAAACTAGGCTCTTGAATATTGCGGTTTGGCGCTGACTTGAGCTGGCTGAATGCCTATCAAAGCTGACTTGATTCTGGTTAACACTGGCCAGATGTCTGTTAACGCTGAAATGACTTAGTTACATAGTTACATAGTTAGTGAGGTTGAAAAAAGACATCAGTCCATCCAGTTCAACCTATGATGTGTGTGTGTGTTTGCTTTTAACCGTACATTGTATACCCCTGTATGTTGTGGTCTTTAAGGTGTCCATCCAATAGTTTTTTGAAACTATCAATGCTCCCCGCTGATACGACTGCTTGTGGAAGAGAATTCCACACCGCTCTTACAGTGAAGAACCCCTTACGCACTTTAAGGTTAAACCGCCTTTCCTCAAGTTTTAGTGAGTGGCCACGTGTCTTATTGTATCTCCTTTCTCTGAATAGTTTGTTCCCCATGCTAGGGTCACCAGTACAGTATTTGTACATTGATATCATATCCCCCCTCAATCGTCTCTTCTCCAGAGAGAATAGGTTCAGTGCTTGTAGTCTTTCCTCATAGCTGATGTCCTCCATTCCCCTAATTATTTTTGTTGCCCTTCTCTGGACTTTCTCCAGTTCCAGCACATCCTTCCTGAGGACCGGTGCCCAGAACTGGACAGCATACTCCAGATGTGGCCGGACCAGAGTCTTGTAGAGTGGAAGAATAATCTCTTTATTTCTGGAGTGAATCCCCTTTTTTATACATCCCAGTATTCTTTTGGCTTTGCTTGCGGCGGCTTGGCATTGCATGCCACTGCCAAGCCTGTTGTCTACCAGTACCCCCAGGTCCCTTTCCATCCTAGACTCACCCAGAGGTTCCCCCCTAGTGAGTAGCTTGCTTTCTGGTTTCTGGCCCCCAAGTGCATTACTTTACATTTTTCTACATTAAATCTCATCTGCCATGTAGTTGCCCACCCCGTTATTTTGTTCAGGTCTGCTTGCAAGATTTCCACATCCTGCATAGAAGATATTGGCATGCCTAATTTAGTATCATCTGCAAATACTGAGATTGTACTAGATATCCCCACCTCTAGATCATTTATGAATAAATTAAACAGGATTGGTCCCAGGACAGAACCCTGGGGGACCCCACTTTCAACACCCGCCCAATCCGAGTACTCCCCATTAATCACCACCTTCTGTACTCTCCCCTGGAGCCAGTTCTCTATCCAGGTACTCACCTTATGGTCCATACCTACCTTCCTTAGTTTGTACAGTAAGCGTTTGTGGGGAACGGTGTCAAAGGCCTTTGCAAAGTCCAGATACACCACATCCACAGGCTTACCTTTATCTAAGTGGCAGCTCACTTCATCGTAGAAGGTTAATAGATTGGTTTGGCACGAACGATTTTTCATGAATCCATGCTGATTACTACTTATAATACCATTTTCATTACTAAAGTCTTGTATGTGGTCCCTTATCATCCCCTCCAAAATTTTGCAGACTACTGATGTTAGGCTGACCGGCCTATAGTTACCCGGGATATATCTCGGCCCCTTTTTAAATATTGGTACCACGTTGGCTTTTTTCCAATCAGCTGGCACCATACCCATCTGTAAACTATCCTTAAAGATCAAGAATGATGGTCTGGCAATCACCTGGCTGAGCTCTTTAAGAACCCTTGGGTGCAAGCCATCCGGTCCCGGGGATTTATTTATGTTAAGTTTCTCTAGTTTAGCTCTAAGTCTATCCTCTGTTAGCCATGTCGGCACTTCCTGAGGTGTATTATTTAGTTCGGCCTTACAAGCGGGGTTCGTGAAGCCCCCCGATTCCTTTGTGAAGACTGAAGAAAATAGATTATTTAACACTTCCGCCTTTTCTCTGTCCTCTGTGGCCATTTTTCCTTTATCATCTTTTATGGGGCCAATGTGCTCTGGCCTCGCTTTCCTACTGTTTATATACTTAAAGAACTTCTTGGGGTTCTTTTTACTCTCCTCCGCTATATGTCTCTCGTGTTCTATTTTAGCCGCCCTGATTTCGTCTTTACATTTCTTATTACACTCTTTGTAGTGCTTAAATGCTGCCAATGACCCCTCAGTCTTGTATTTTTTGAAGGCCTTTTCTTTAGCTCTAATATGCATTTTTATGTTGGAGTTTAGCCACCCAGGGTTTAGTTTTGCTCTTTTAAATTTATTTCCCTGTGGAATGCACTGGCCCACCCCCTTGTTAAGTATGCTCTTGAAGCACTCCCATTTTTCCTCCATGTTCTTTGTTCCCAGGGTTCTATCCCATTTGATATTTTCTAGCAGCGAGCGCAGTTTAGGGAAATTGGCTCTTTTGAAATTCAGTGTCCTTATATTACCCTTGTGTTTCCTATTACTGTAATTAATACTGAAACCAATTGACCTATGGTCACTGTTCCCTAAGTTGTCCCGTATTTCTATATCCGTGAGCAGGTCTGAGCAGACTTGGGACTGCTTTCTGACTAAAAGAGCCTCTTCAAGCTCCCCTAAGCACTCCTTCTGAGGTAGCTACGTGAATACACTGCTGAACACTTCAGGGGACCGCACCGGCGCCCCCTTTCTCTCTCTAACCTTCAGGACTTAGATGCTGGAACCCCCTTTCTAAGCCACCACTACTGGCTAGCTGGCTCCCAGATCCCTTTGACCTTCTGGAGTTGTCCCCTCTCTCAGGCAGACCCCTGGGCAGTTTTGAGTACTCACAACACTGTTTTTCCAGGAAACTCCACTCCAGGAAACTTCCAGCAGCTCCACTCGGTCCACAGCACTCTAAATCCTTCCTGTAGCCCAGCTCAGCCTCTGATCCTCTAGGCCAGTGGTCCTCAACCCTGGCCTACAGGGCCCACTAACAGGCCATATTTGCAAGATAACTGAAATACTTCCCAGGTGATATCATTTGCTGCTCAGTGATTGCAGTACTCTAGTCTGCATCTCCCCAAGGTAATACTTAAAATCTGGCCTGTTAGTCTGCCCTGAGGACCGGAGTTGAGGACCACTGCTCTAGGCTGACCGCCCAGGACACCCTCACTTGCTCTGACAGGAGGAGAGACAGCCATCAGCCTCCTCCTGGGACTGCTCCCCGCCAAAGACCCATTGTCACGTGCTCCCCTCAGGCTTATACCCAGTCCCAGGGTGCATTGCGGAAAACTCCACACAGATATAAGCCCTGGTGTGCTATTGGCCAGGTTTCTTCTCCACTGTCCAACAAGAGCCCTCATTGGATACAGTGGGGAGACTCCCCAGACTCAACAGACCACACCTGGGAACACATGACAGCCTAAGTGACTGATCAGGCCCCCCTGATAGGCAGACAGGGCCACATATATACTTTTCCTAGCACCTACCTAGGAGGGTGCTACAAATGTAAAAGGGAAAGTGTCAAAATATAAAAATAAAAGTAAAATAAACAATAAAAAAAAATAAAAAATTAAAGAGCCCCGCCCCAGCGTGCTCGCTCGCAGAAGCGAACGCATATGTACGTCACACCTGCATATGTAAAGGACATTAAAACCACATATGTGAGGTATAGGCATGGTCCTTAAGTGGTTCAACTTTATTGTGCTAATTCACTCTAATTGTACAGCCGTGAAAGTCCCTTATATACTTAGTGCCGGTTCACACATATGCGATGCGGGAACCCTGCAAATCCACTGCGGGTTCCCACATCGCACTCAACTCGCAGGCAGTTCACACTGCCATATGTGAATCCCTGGGGGTATCAATACAGAGTTAACGACAACCCCAGATCAGATTGCATATTGCGGTGCGAACTGTCAGTTTGGACATGAATCGGATCGCATAGCTGTGAACACAGGGGCTGACTGGCAACTTTCGACCCACTGGGCAAGTACAAACCAGAGGCCCATGGTGAAGCAACTTGGCCCCCCTCCTACTCTCCCTGTTCCGTCCTCCTCCTGACCCCCATTCCAAGCTGAGGCCCTGGAGCAGTACTCTCTACTCTCCGGCTGAATCCGGGTTCCCGACCTGCCAGCAGGGGGCGGTTGGGGGGAGCTGGGACAGCTTGGTTGGGGCTGGCTGGGGAGGAGAGTCTCCAGTGGGGCATGGTACCGGCCTCTGCTTAGACACAGTTTACACCATTCATGCTGGGGGGAGGGGAGGCCTGCGCTCTGTCCTTGTCTTTATCCCGCACCCAGTAGGTAAGTGGCAGGGATTTTTTACTTCTCTTCACCAGGATTCCTTTAGACATGTCTATGGCAGAAGCAGTGCAGCTTTTTTATAGGGCATCAGAGCGGCCCAGGGGGCAATTGCCCCCCTGGCCCAGTCCTCCTCTGTGTGAACACCCATGTGATCCGATCCTGGTACGGACCAAAAAAGGGTCCTGTGCGACTTTGTTCTGAATGCAATGCAAATTCAGCCATGCAATCTGTATGGCTGAATTTGCAATGCCCAGACATTGCATGTGATTTGCAGAGCAGTGCGACGTCTGACATCACATATGTGTGAACCGGCACTTTTTTCGGGAGTTTTTCCCCTTTTTTCTATTCATGGTGCTCAGATACAGTTTATTTCCACTTTAACATTCTCTCATCTTATCCGTTTTGACCAAATCCTTTTCTTTGTCTTTGACGGGCAAAAAAAAAAAACTTACCACTGTCTGCGAGATTGCAGCATATTCCTCAGCTCTGCAGATGGTGTAAAAGAGACATCTGTCAGACACCCCATCAGCCCGGTGTGTAAATGCTGCATTGTTAATCAGAAAGTAATCACGGAATTCTCGCCGGCAGTATGAAATCTTTATTTTTTCACCTGTCAGCGTATTATTTATTGCGCACGTTCCCTGAGCAGTTGCGTTCGGGTTTTCTACAGCAGTACCGCACTGGATGTGATAGGCGCAGTCGGTTTAAGAATTATGATTACATGAATAGGTAACTGATTACTTGGATGACGGCATTGATCCCTGCGACTCTGCACATCTCAGAGCTTTGTCATGGAATAAAACGCCGGCGCTGATAGTCCAGTGACTTTTTATATTTTAAATTCTCTCATTTCGTATCTGTTTCTGTGTCACTGCCACGGTATGGGGTCTGCGGATGAACCACCAGCCAATTAAAGGGATTTTTATGAAGGCATTGATCCCTGTCGGCTGTGTCCTGCCTTCCATTATGCGACCAATGATTTGGAAATGCCATTTAGCGTTGACAGGCGGCTCGGGGTTCTTTTTTACATGGTATATGGAGAGCAGCATAACAATTTGTGAACAGCCCTTGTGCATTCACATGAGCACTTAACTCACAGTTTTGTATTCAATGGCACCAGCAATGAAACCCCTCTGACATATACAGGATTACTTTATCCTCTGAATGCCTAACACATTACAATGGTTAAAAGTCTACACATCCACTCCAGCAGCCAGCATCAAAAGATAATATACTGTCTTTAAACGCAACAATTTAAAAAGATATGCAACATTGGGTTTGGGGTGGGATTGCACACCATGGGTATAATGGCCGCTGACTCCAGCAGCATCTATACTCCCTTAGTGTTAAATCCATAGTTACAGGCCCATGGTTATATGACCACTTGGCACAGAGGGTACATCTTTGCTTTCAATGGTGTTTGCTTTCAACGGTGTTCAGGGGTAGAGATGGGGGGGGCGGATATGGGGGTCCAAACCCCCCCAGAATGTCCTGTATATAACAGTTTGTGAAAAGCCCCCGTGCGTACAAATGAGCACTTAACTCTAGCAGCCAGCTTCAAAAGACAATATACAGTCTTTAAACACAAAAATGTAAAGATAGGGAGCACTGGGGTTGGAGCGGGATTGCACACTATGGGTATAATGGCCGCCGACTCCAGCAGCATCTATACCCCCCTTAGTGTCACATCTATAGTTACAAGCCCATGGTTATACGACCACTTGACACAGAGGGTACATCTTTGCTTTCAACTGTGTTCAGGGGTAGAGATGGGGGGGGCGGATATGGGGGTCCAAACCCCCCCAGAGTGTCCTATATATAATATATATAACAATTTGTGAACAGCCCTTGTGCATACAAATGAGCACTGAACTCTAGCAGCCAGCATCAAAAGACAATATACAGCCTTTAAACACATAAATGTAAATATAGGGAGCACTGGCGTTGGGGTGGGATTGCACACCATGGGTGTAATGGCCACCGACTAGTGCAGGTTATTCCAGCAGCATCCATATTTCCATGGACTGACCAAAACCTAATAAAGACAGAGCAGCTCCAGGGTACAAGACACACTTGACGCATAGGTTTTTTTTGGTTGCTTTCAATGGTGTTAAGGGGCGTAGATAAGAGGGGGGATATGGGGGATTTGGACTACACATCCATTCCAGCAGGCAGGATCAAAAGATAATATACTGTCTATAAACTCAACAATGTAATAAGATATGCAACATTGGGTTTGGGGTGGGGCTGCACACCATGGGTATAATGGCCGCGGACTCCAGCAGCATCCATACTCCCCCTTAGTGTTACATCCATAGATACAAGCCCATGGTTATATGACCACTTCACACAGAGGGTACATCTTTGCTTTCAACTGTGTTTGCTTTCAACAAGGTTCAGCGATAGAGATAAGGGGTGATATGGGGGTCCAACCCCCCCACCCCGAGTGTCCTATATATAACAATTTATGAACAGCCCTTGTGCATACAAATGAGCACTTAACTCTAGAAGCCAGCATCAAAAGACAATATACAGCCTTTAAACACAAAAATGTAAAGATAGGGAGCACTGGCGTTGGGGGTGGGATTGCACACCATGGGTGTAATGGCCACTGACTAGTGCAGGTTATTCCAGCAGCATCCATATTTCCATGGACTGACCAAAACCTAATAAGGACAGAGCAGCTCCAGGGTACAAGACACACTTGACGCATAGGTTTTTTTTGGTTGCTTTCAATGGTCTTAAGGGGCGTAGATATGAGGGGGATATGGGGGATTTGGGGGATTTGGACTATGGGTCCAAATCCCCCATAGTGTCTTGTCTTTTATTATGCGACCAAAGGAACAATGACTTGGAAATGCCATTTGGAGATGACAGGCGACTCGAGTAGATCTTACACGGTATATGGAGAGCAGCATAACAGCCCTTGTGCATTCACATGAGCACTTAACTCACAGTTTTGTATTCAATGGCACCAGCAATGAAACCCCTCTGATATATACAGGATTACTTTATCCTCTGAACGCCTAACACATTACAATGGTTAAAAGTCTACACATCCACTCCAGCAGCCAGCATCAAAAGATAATATACTGTCTTTAAACTCAACAATGTAAAAAGATATGCAACATTGGGTTTGGGGTGGGACTGCACACCATGGGTATAATGGCCACCGCCTCCGGCAGCATCCATACCCTCTTAGTGTTACATCCATAGTTACAAGCCCATGGTTATACGACCACTTGACACAGAGGGTACATATTTGCTTTCAACAGTGTTCAGGGGTAGAGATAAGGGGGTGATATGGGGGTCCAAACCCGAGTGTCCTATATATAACAATTTATGAACAGCCCTTGTGCAAACAAATGAGCACTTAACTCTAGCAGCCAGCATCAAAAGACAATATACAGCCTTTTAAAGATAGGGAGCACTGGCGTTGGGGTGGGATTGCACACCAAGGGTATAATGGCCACCGACTAGTGCAAGTTATTCCAGCAGGATCCATATTTCCATGGACTGACCAAGACCTGACAAAGACAGAGCAGCTCCGGGGTACAAAACACGCTTGACGCATGGGTTTTTTCGGTTCCTTTCAATGGTGTTAAAGGACGTAGATAAGAAGGGGATATTGGGGTCCAAATCTCCCAGAGTGTCCTGTCTTTCATTGTACGACCAAAGGACCAATGACTTGGAAATGCCATTTGGTGATGACAGGAGACCCGAGTGGATCTTACATGGTATATGGAGAGCAGCATAACAATTTTTGAACAGCCCTTGTGCATTTATATGAGCACTGAACTCACAGTTTGTATGCTATGGCATCAGCTTTGAAACCTCCCTGACAGATACAGTATTACCTTATCCTCTGAATGTTTAACATATCACAATGGTTAAAAGTCTGCATATTCACTCCAGCAGCCAGAATCAAAGGACAATATACTGTGCAGAGCTGATGTTGGGGTTGGAGTTGGGATTGCATGCCATGGGTATAATGGCCGCTGACTCCAGCAACATCCATACCCCCCTTAGTGTTACATCCATAGTTACCAAGCCCATAGTTATACGACCACTTGACACAGAGGGTACATCTTTGCTTTCAACGGTGTTCAGGGGTAGAGATGAGGGGGGATATGGGGGTCACAATGATTATAAGTCTGCATATTCACTCCAGCGGCTAGAATCAAAGGACAATATACTGTACAGAGCTGAGGTTGGGGTTGGGGTGTAGATAATGGGGACACATGGGGGTCCAAATCCCCCAGCGTGTCCTGCCTTTTATTATGCGACCAATGATTTGGAAATGTCACTTAGTGTTGACAGGCAACTTCTTTTTACATGGTATATGGAGAGCAGAATATTAATTTGTGAACAGCCCTTGTGCATATACATGAGCACTATATATGCTATGGTATCAGCATTAAAACCGCTCTGACAAACACAGGATTATCTTATCCTCTGAATGCTTAACATATTACACACCTGCTTGACAGAGAAGTTTTTTGGTTGCTTTCAATAGTGTTAAAGGAAATAGATAAGGTTGGATATGGGGGTCCAAATCCCCCAGAATGTCCTGCCGTTAATTATGCAATCAATGATTTGTAAATGCCATTTAGCGATGAGAGGCGACTTCGAATAGCTCTTACGTATGTGGAGAACAGCATAACAATTTGTGAACAGCCCTTGTGCATACACATGAGCACTTAACACACAGTTTGTATGCTATAATATCAGTATTAAAAATTCTCTGACATATACAGGATTACCTTGGTCTCTAAACACTTATTACAATTGGTAAAACTCTGCACTATCCACCACCACTCTAGCAGCCAGCATTAAAAAACAATATGAAGTCTTTCAACTCAACAAGGTAGAAAAGCACTGGGATTGGGATGGGATTGCACACCATGGATGCAATGGCCACCAACTCCTGCAGCTGATTCCAGTAGCATCCATACTTCCATAGACTGACCAACACCTGATAAGTAGGGAGCAGCTTCAGGGTTACAAGACCCACTTTACAGTGGATTTTACTGGGCACATTTTGAGTGGTTGCTTTCATTGGTGTTCATGGGCATAGATTAGAGGGGGATATGGGCATCTACATCCCCCAGAGTGTCCTGCCATCCTGCCTTCAATTATGCAACCAATAATTTTGAAATCCCATTTAGTGTTGACAGGCAACTCAAGTTCTTTTACACGGTATATGGAAAGCAGCATATCAGTTTTGAACAGCCTTTGAGCATATACATGAGCACTTAACTCACAGTCTGTATGCTATGGCAACCAGCATTAAAATTGCTCTGACATACACAGGATTACCTTAGTATCTGGGAACTTAACATATTATAATGGTTAAAACTCTGCCCTGTCCACCACCACTCTATCAGCCAGCATCAAAAGATGAAATGCAATCTTTAAACTCAACAATGTAAAAGATCTGCAAGCTTGGATTGGGATTGCACATCATGGGTGCAATGGAATTGACTCTTGCAGCCGATACCAGCAGCATCCATATTTCCATAGACTGACCAACACCTGATAAGGGGAACAAGACCCATTTGACACAGGGGATTTTAGTGGGTACATCTTGAGTGGTTGCTTCCAATGGTATTCAGGGGCATACAAAGGGGGGGGGGGGATATGGGCATCCAAATCCCCCAGTGTCCTGCCTTCCATTATGCAACCAATGATTTGGAAATACCTTTTAATGATGACAGGTGACTTAAGTCCTTTTTACATGGTATGCTGGGAGCAGCATATTTTGTGAACAGTCCTTGTGCATACACATGAGGATTTAACTCACAGTTTGTATGCTATGGCATCAGTATTATTACGGCTCTGACATATACAGGATTACCTTTCTTTAGCATGGCAGTGGTCATCTTGGAGGTGTGTTTGGGGTCGTTATGTTGGAATACTGCCCTGCGGCCCAGTCTCCGAAGGGAGGGGATCATGCTCTGCTTCAGTATGTCACAGTACATGTTGGCATTCATGGTTCCCTCAATGAACTGTAGCTCCCCAGTGCCAGCAGCACTCATGCAGCCCCAGACCATGGCACTCCCACCACCATGCTTGACTGTAGGCAAGACACACTTGTCTTTGTACTCCTCACCTGGTTGCCGCCACACACGCTTGACACCATCTGAACCAAATAAGTTTATCTTGGTCTCATCAGACCACAGGACATGGTTCCGGTAATGTATGTCTGCTTGTCTTCAGCAAACTGTTTGGGGGCTTTCTTGTCCATCATCTTTAGAAGAGGCTTCCTTCTGGGATGACAGCCATGCAGACCAATTTGATGCAGTGTGCGGCGTATGGTCTGAGCACTGACAGGCTGACCCCCCACCCCTTCAACCTCTGCAGCAATGCTGGCAGCACTCATATGTCTATTTCCCAAAGACAACCTCTGGATATGACGCTGAGCACGTGCACTCAACTCCTTTGGTCGACCATGGCGGGGCCGGTTCTGAGTGGAACCTGTCCTGTTAAATTGCCCTATGGTCTTGGCCACCGTGCTGCAGCTCAGTTTCAGGGTCTTGGCAATCTTCATATAGCCTAGGTCATCTTTATGTAGAGCAACAATTATTTTTTTCAGATCTTCAGAGTTCTTTGCCATGAGGTGCCATGTTGAACTTCCAGTGATCAGAGTGAGAGTGATAACACCAAATTTAACACACCTGCTCCCCATTCACACCTGAGACCTTGTAACACTAACGAGTCACATGACACCAGGGAGGGAAAATAGCTAATTGGGCCCAATTTGGACATTTTCACTTAGGGGTGTACTCACTTTTGTCGCCAGCGGTTTCGACATTAATGGCTGTGTGTTGAGTTATTTTGAGAGGACAGTAAATTTACACTGTTATACAAGCTGTACACTCACTACTTTACATTGCAGCAAAATGACATTTCTTCAGTGTTGTTACATGAAAAGATAGAATAAAATATTTACAAAAATGTGAGGGGTGTACTCACTTTTGTGAGATACTGTATATACAGGCTGGGTGAGCATGTACTTTTATTCATATACTTTAAATACCATATGCCCTAAGACAGGGATTCCCAAACTACGGCCCTCCAGTTGTTCAGGAACTACAATTCCCATCATGCCTAGCCATGTATGTGAATGTCAGAGTTTTACAATGCCTCATGGGATGTGTAGTTCTGCAACAGCTGCAGGGCCGTAGTTTGGGAATCCCTGCCCTAAGAGATAACAATCCAAGTAAATAACAGAAAAGAAAAAAAAAGGCAAAAAGAATATTAGGAAAACAGAGAGGCCAATTCGCTGCTCCAGGTGAGAGGTGCAATCCTGATGACAGGTGGGACTGTTTGCTACCCCCGGCTCACATCCATGTATACAGCTTGGGAAAGACATTGGCTGCACACCTCCATCGGTCCAATAGATTTTTTTTGAAACATGTATAAAACTGCCACCAGGACACGGACACAGACCACAGAAAGATTGACGCGTTTCACACTGACAACGTGCTTCTTCAAAACCATCAGGTTTTGAAGAAGCACGTTGTCAGTGTGAAACGCGTCAACCTTTCTAAGGTCGGTGTTCTTGTCCCGGTGGCAGTTTTATACATGTTTCAATAAATCTATTGGACCGGCAGAGGTGTGCAGCCAATGTCTTTCCCAAAAATAACATTAGACAATATATGGTACACAGTTACATAGTTACATAGTAGTTGGTTGAATAAAGACAACAGTCCATCCAGTTCAACCTGTGTAGGTGTGTGTGGACGTAATCATTTCCCATACCCCTGAATGTTTTTATCCTTGAGATGTACGTCCAAGAGTCTTTTAAAAGTAGCCATACTCCACGCAGTTACCACCATTTGTGGAAGAGAATTCCACAGTCTAGTAGCCCTTACTGTAAAGAACCCCCTGCGTAGCCTGAGGTTAAAACGCTTCTCCTCTAATCGCATTGTATGGCCTTGTGTCCTCATACATTCCTTGCGACTGAATGGTTATTTTCTATCACCGTTGAGGTATTTGTAAATTGCTATTATGTCCCCTCTCAGGCGTCTCTTCTCCATGGAGAATAAATCAATCACTTCTAGACGTTCTTCGGAGGTTGGGAGATGGCAATAATGTCCACGATGGTACGGGTGCTGTTTTCAACATAGTACAGCTCTCCTGTAAATTGTAAAGCTGACACACTGTATATGGAAAGTTATGTGCACAACATGCATTGTTGATAGAACATAAAGACGGGTTTGGAGAATGCTGTGTTAAAGAGTGCCTGTCACAGCCCCCCCCCCCCCCACCCCTTCCCCATGATCTTTACACTGCCTGGCAATTTGGCACTGCAAGCCGTCTCCTCCACCATGCACTCTTACCTCCCTCAGGGCTATGTACAAAGACAACCCATTCTTCTGTATTGAGGCGGCTGCATAATCATAGCCTTGCAGGAAAATCACACCTTTGTCAGGGAGTGATAATATATATGTAATTGCTACACACGGTGTCATATTATACCTTGTTATTAATTATCATTCCATTTCAATCAGCAGCCAGCTAGGCTTCTCCGAAAAAGGACACAAAAAATTATATTGTTACTTTTTTTTACAACATGGTGATTGGATACAGTCTGTACTCTGTGCACAGAACTCCCTCAAAAGTGGTTCTAAGGGCTAAAAGTTTTTTTTTTTTTTTTTACCTTAATGTATTCTGCACATTAGGGTAAAAAAACCTTTTAGGTGCAGCTGCCCCCCCCCCCCCCCCCAAATACTTACATGACACATTGGGTAAAGGGGTTGTGGGACTTTAAATATAGTGCATGACAAAAAAGTTATGCACCTCCATCCCTATATCTATAATAGAAAGTGAGGATCTGGGACTTTATATAAAGCACATGACACATGATTTGGTAAAATAGTCAAAACATGACGACATATTTATTTCACCACTTCAGCTTCTTGCTGGTTACAAGTGTTAAAAATAATTATTTATATGCAGCATTTTATGATTAGCTATTCAAAATTAAATAAAAAAGTAAAAACAAATTTAAGTTCTGAAAGTGAATTAATATGCACAAAACACTGTACATTCCCTTTAACCACTTAAGCCCCGGAAGATTTTACCCCCTTCCTGACTAGGCCCTATTTTGCGATTCGGCACTGCATGACTTTAATGGACAATTGCGCGGTCGTGCGACGCTGTACCTAAACGAAATTTACGTCCTTCTTTTCCCATAAACAGAGCTTTCGTTTGGTGGTATTTGATCACCTGTGCGATTTTTAATTTTTGCGCTATAAGCAAAAAAAGAGCCTAAATTTTGAAAAAATAACAATATTTTTCAAATTTTTTTATTTGAAATTCCCCCCCCAAAAAAAAAAAAAAATGTAAAAATCAAAATTTTTTAACATTTTAGGCCAATTTGTTTTCTGCTACATATGTTTGGTAAAAAAAATCGCAATAAGCGTATTTTGATTGGTTTGCGCAAAAGTTATTGCGTTTACTAAGGGAAAGATTTTTGTCATTTTTGTTGTTTTTTTTTTTTTTAACGAGTAATGGCGGCGATCTTCGATTTTTTTTGCGGGACTGCGACATTGCGGCAGACAGATCGGACCCCTAACTGACATTTTTGACACTTTTGGGGGGACCAGTGACATTGCTACAGTAATCAGTGCTATATATATGCACTTTTACTGTAATAATGACACTGGCAGGGAAGGGGTTAACTTTATTGGAGAAGGAGGTGTTAAGTGTGTCCCTAGGGGCGTGTTTCTAACTGTAAAGGGGCGTGGCTTTCCGTGTAACAACAGAGAAATACGATCCTGCATAGCAGAACCGTATGATCTCTGTCATTACACAGGGGAGAATGACAGGCGGCTTTGTTTACATTAGTCGCCTGCCTTTCTCCCTCTGCACCGGACGATCGCGAGTGACCAGTCACACGCGCGGAGATGTTAGGGGAGTGAGCGGGGGCGGCGCGCGCTCACCCCCTAGAGCCTCACAGGCGAGCGACGTAGATCTACGTCACTTTGCCTGTGAGGGGCTGACCACCGACGTAGATAGTCGTGCGGCGGTCGGCAAATGGTTAATAATATATTAACCAGTTCTGGACCAGAAGGGTTTACCCCCTTAATGACAAGGCCATTTTTTTGCGATTCGGTGCTGCGTTGCTTTACCTGACAATTGCACTGTCATGCAACGCTGTACCCAAATACAATTGATGTCCTTTTTCCCCACAAATAGAGCTTTCTTTTGGTGGTATTTGATCACCTGTGCGATTTTTAGATTTTGCGCTATAAACATAAAAGAGAGTGACAATTTTGAAAAAAAAAAACACAATATTTTTTACTTTCTGCTATAAAACATTTCCGATAAAAAAATGTAGAAAAATCACATTTTTTTTATCAGTTTAGGCCAATTTGTATTCTGCTATATATTTTTGGTAAAAAAAAAAAAAAAATCCCAAAAAGCGTATATTAGTTGGTTTGCGCAAAAGTTATATCGTTTACAAACTACGGGATAGATTTATGGACTTTTTATTATTATTTTTTTTTTTTTAATTAGTAATGGAGGCGATCAATGATTTGTTTTGGAAATGCAACATTGCGGCGGACAGATCGGACCCCTAACTGACGTTTTTGACTTTTTTGGGGGACCAGTGACATTAATAAAGTAATCAGTGCTAAAAATATGCATTGTTACTGTTACTGTAATAATGACACTGGTAGGGAAGGAGTTAACCCAAGTGTGATCAAAGGGATAAATGTGAGCCTAGGAGGTGTTTTCTAACTGTGAAGGGGGTGGGCTAATTGGATCAACACAGGGACCTGTGTTCCTAAATCAGAGATGTATAGTAACTAGGTAGAACTACTTCACTACTGTACTTAAGTACGGAAAGGCGGTATCTGTACTTTCCTGGAGTAGAATTTTTTTCTCCTACTTCCACTTTTACTTCACTACATTTTTTCGATGATTTCAATACTTCTACTCCGATTTTTTTTTTTTTGTGCTGCATAGTTACTCGTTACTATTATAAAAATTACCACTGCCAGAACAGTAGATGGCAGGTTTCATGAAGCTCAAAACATGTGTATTATCAGCGCATACGAAAATAAATGCTACTGTATGTATAAGTAAAAGCTGCATTTGAAATAATAAAAAACAATATGATGTTCAAACTTTTGACTTCTTTCTTTAATAACTACATAACACAGTACTTGTACTTTTACTTTCAGTACTTGAGTAGCAAAATTTAAAAAAAAAACTACTTGCAATACTTAAGTACCAAAAATGTTGAATACTTTAGTACTTCTACTCAAGTCACTTTTTGATCAAGCACTTCCACTTCTACTCAAGTCACTTTTTGATCGAGCACTTGTACTTTTACTCAAGTATGGGTTTCGAGTACTTTATACAACTCTGTCCTAAATAGAGTGCTAAATAATATGCACTGTTACAGTATAAATGACACTGGCAGGAAAGGGGTAAACACTGGAGGTGATCAAGGGGTTAGAAGTGTGCCCTATCGTGCTTACTAACTGGCAGAGAGAGATCGGTGATTCAGTTTAACTAATCCAAAGCACTGGTATATCAAAGCAAATTTCCCCATAAGAAATAATGGAAACTCAGATGATTCGTTCCACAAAAATGTATTTATAAATCTTTCAGTTTATAGTCCATATAAAAAGATTATAGCAATGTGATTGGTTGTGTAACCATAAAATGTCCATCCACAAATGGCGCCTCCACAAGGGGATTAGAAGCAAAATCCAGCAGGAGCTACAGAGTATCAAAGAGAAGAGAGGCGCCTCTAAGTGTAGCAATATGGTTACATTTAATGAAGGTACAACATTTAGCAACTCACATGGCTGATGATTAAAACAGGCACATCTAAGTATGCAGGGATCTGGGGTAAAGCTGGACAGAGTCGACCTGCAGCTTTTAAACTGCGGTGGGTGGTCATTAAGTGGTTAAAATCTCAAACTTAAAAGTGCAGCTGCATTACCCACTTATGCCTCGTTTCCACTGAGTGGTACGGTACGGTTCGGTTCAGTACGGTACGGTTCGGTTCAGTACGGTACGGTACGGTTCGGAACGGTACACCTTGCGTTTCCACTGCCAATAGTACCCTTTCATGATAGGCGTGGTGTAGCAGGAAAGCTGTGATAGACGATTCTCTGTCAACCAATCAAAGTTCTGCAGAGTGTAGCTCCACCCTGTTGGTACGGTACTAATGTGCTTGGTACCCCAACGAAAGGGTACCAAAAAAGTGGTACGGTACGGTTCGGAATTAGGGTACCATTCATAATGGAAACGGCATAAATAGCATACTGTACCGAACTGAACCGTACTAGAAAGCTCAGTGGAAACGAGCCATTAAAGACCGGGCCTATTTCTGACATTTGTTGCTTACAAGTTAAAATCAGTATTTCTTTCTAGAAAATTACATAGAACGCCCAAACCTTATATATTTTAGCAGAGACCCTAGAGAATAAAATTGAGTTTGTTGCAATACTTTATGTCACACCGTATTTGCACAGCGGTCTTACAAACGCAATTTTAATATTAAAATATTATTTTTAAAATAAAAAAACAGTAAAGTTAGGCCAATTTTTTTTCTATAATGTGAATGACAATGTTACGCCGAGTAAATAGATACCCAACGTGTCATGCTTCAAAATTGCGCACGCTCGTGGAATGGCGACAAACATTGGTACTTAAAAATCTCCATAGGCGACACTTTAAAAATTTCTACAGGCTACCAATTTAAAGTTACAGGGGAGGTCTAGGGCTAGAATTATTGCTCGTGTTGTGGTTTGAAATACCGTTTATATATGTGGGCTTGCGTATGCGTCCGCTTCTGCGAGCAAGTTCGGAGGGGCGGGGTGCCTTAATTTTTTTCTTCCTATTTATTTTACCTTTTATATTTTATTTTTACGCTGTCCCTTTGATCACTTTTATTCCTGTTACAAGGAATGTTAACATCCCTTGTAATAGAAATAAGCATGACAGGTCCTCTTAAATTTGAGATCTGGGGTCAAAAAAGACCTCACATCTCACATCTACGCATAAAGGCAAAAATAAAAATGTCTATTTTTTCAGCAAGAAAAAAAATGGACTCTTTAAGGCCACTGGGCGTTGGGGGCCATCTTGCCCTCATTCGAATTTCGAAGGACCTGAGAGGACCGGATTGTTTTTCTCGCTACTGATGGCCCCCACTAGGTGGAGAGAACGACCGGGAAGCGGCGGTAAGGGATGGGGGGGGGGGGGCACCGCTCCCCATGCCCATAAAAGTGATCTCGTGGCGAAATCTGCTGCAGGGATCACTTGTATGTAAAGGAGGACCGCCGGCAGAGTAAGAAAATACAGGGATTATGGCAGCTACAGTATTTGCTGCCATAACACGGGTATTTAACATCAAAGTACAGATGTAAAACTGCAATGGTTAATAAATGACTTAGCGTGATCACATAATTTAATATGTAATGTAAACAACAAATTCATCTTAAAAATAAGCCATTTCTTAAAATAAACATAAAGAATATAATAAAAAAATAAACCTCAGCTGTTATTCAAAAAACAATTCACGTTCCATTCAATATTCATTCCGCATGGGATGTAGGTCTTAAGGTCATAAATCCAGCGGGTTTCCATCCTGGAAATTTCCCGCCAGACATGACTCCCCCCTCCAATGTGAAGAAAAATTGTCAATACCGCAAATGAAAGTACATTTGGGGTTTTTATTGTGGCAACGTGCATATTGCTTGGACACACTATGCCCAGGAAATCCCCGCCTAATATTACCTAAATGTTCCTTGATTCTTATCTGTAACGTTCTTATAGTACGGCCCACATACTATAAGCCGCAAGGGCATTGAATAAGATATACTACATTCATAGAAGTGCATGTAATAAAAGATTTGATATCATAGCGCTTGGATGTCCACATAGATTGAAAGTCCCGCACCCTTCTGTCTGAAATAGCATTTATCTGGCAGACAGCAAATTTCCTACAAGGGAAATATCCCTTTAGATCTTGAACAAAGGACATTTAGGACATTCTTTTAGGGGTGTCAATGATATTCGGCCAGATATAGTTGTAAAGGTTGTACACCTCGAAATACAACCTGGGGGGTATCCGCTATCTTGGGTCTCAACCATTTATTATTTTTAAGAATTCTCCAATGTCTGTGAAAGATACGTTTAACCACTTTACCACCGGAGGATTTTGCTGTCTTACGTCTGGGCCACTTTTTGCGATTCGGCGCTGTGCGACTTTAACTGACAATTGCGCGGTCATACGACACCGTACCCAAACAAAATTTACGTCCTTTTTTTCCCACAAACAGAGTTTTCTTTTGGTGGTATTTGATCACCTGTGCAATTTTTACTTTTTGCGCTATAAACAAAAAAAGAGCGACAATTTTGAAAAAATAACAATATTTTTAACATTTTTTTATATGAAATTTCCCCCCCCCCCCCCAAAAATGTAAAAATCTAATTTTTTTTAAAATTTTTGGCCAATTTGTTTTATGCTACCTATGTTTGGTAAAAAAAATCACAATAAGCGTATTTTGATTGGTTTGCGCAAAAGTTATTGCGTTTACTAACAAAGGGAAAGATTTCTGTCATTTTTGGTGGTTTTTTTTTTTAACGCGTAATGGCGGCGATCTGCGATTTTTTTTGCAGGACTGCGACATTGCAGCGGACAGATCGGACCCTTGACTGACATTTTTGACACTTTTGGGGGTACCAGTGACATTACTACAGTAATCAGTGCTATATATATATATATAAAAATGACGCTGGCAGGGAAGGGGTTAATTTTATTGGAGAGGGAGGCGTTAATGTATGCCTGGTGCTTACTGACGTGTGTGGGGGGAGGTGACTGTGTGACACAAGGACAGATCGAGGGTTCAACTATGCTGAACCCTGCAATCTGACCCTGCCTGTCACTTAGGAGATCTGTCCGCTTGTGTTTACACAAGCAGGCGGATCTCCACACTAGATCCCCGGCGATCGGGGAAGAGCAGCGGCGATCGCCGCTGCTCCTCCCCTGGCCCGACTCCCGCTGTGACTGAATACAGTGGGAGCGAGCCTCCGGCGGCGAGAAAGGGGAGTGTCTGGCGACTTAGGTCTACGTCGTCAGACGATAACGAACCACTTTGCCGCAGTAGGCTCAACGTGAGCAGACGGCAAGTGGTTAATATCATGATATTGGTAAGAATATATGGTAATAAATGAAAATCCAATTTGATTCATGTCCTTTTCAATCTTAGGTTTATCTACCAGCAGTTTGGTTCTATCCAAACCCCCCACTTCTGTGATTAGACCATCAAGCTCATTAGCTTTATAGTCCTTATCTAAAAATCTAGTTTTCAGCATAGAGGCCTGTTGATGGTAATCATAATAGCCGTACAATTACGTCATATCCTCAAAAAACTGACTTTTTGGGACAGCCAGGAAGGATGATGGCAGCTCCCCTGGCTGATCAAACTGTTATGATCTGTCGCTTTAAAAAAAAGTAGTAGTGACTAAAGCACCCTCTCTATTCAATGTTCAAATCTAAAAAAGAAGCCATTCATGGCTGGCCTCATGCTGTAAAACAATTCCTAAAGAGTTTATGTTCAGCTGGCAAATATACTCATCAAGGGACTACATGTCACCATCTCACAGGAGGAGGACGTTGTCTATATACCTCCTCAAAGCAACCAATTCTGGTCTCCGGTGTTCATTCATGGCTCCTTTAATTTGCAAAATAGGGGGGTCGCCATGGATGCGAAGTTCGTGCCCAGTATGGCTAATTTGTTCATGGCCAAATGGGAGGAGGACATTGTCTATATACCTCCTCCAGATGACCAATTCTGGTCTCCGGTGTCCATAGACAAGATCCTCCTCCCATTTGGCCATAAACAAATTAGCCATACTGGGCACGAACTTCGCATCCATGGCGACCCCCCTATTTTGCAAATAAAAGGAGCCGCCAAACCAAACATAATTATGTTCCACAGCAAATGACAATAGTCATAAGATGAAACTGCGCTGCGCCTTCAACTAGAATCTCTCTCAAGAAAGGCGTCTACTGCTTATAAAACCCTGCTCATGAGAGATGATGGTATACAGCAAGGCCACGTCAGCCGTGGCCAAGATATAACTATTCTTCCATTGGATATCCCACAAAAGGTTCAAAACCTGGGTGGAGTCCCTGAGATATTAAGGAGTCTGTGTTACGAAAGGTTGTAGAAAGCCATTAATATATCTACCTATACTTGAAGTAACAAAATCCAACCCACTGATGATGAGCCTTCCCAGTGGATTGACAGGGTCCTTGTGGACCTTTGAAGGTAGTAAATGACTGGAATTGGTGGAGCCACAGGAACCAAATAGGATTTATCCTTCCTATTTAGGATTTGATCCTGAAAATCCTGATTGAGCAACTGGACCAACTCCATCTTATATCTGTTGGTGGGATTGGGTGAAAGGAAGACATAAGTCTCTTGATCAGCCAGTATTCTATTCATTTCTGTAGCATAAGCTGATTTATCTAAAACCACAATTCCTCTGCCCTTGTCTGCAGGGCGCACTATAATATCATCTCTCTGCTTAAGAGACTCAAGTCCTTGTTTAAACCCTAAAATTGCCCCCCCCTGTCTCTTTTAACATTCAATGATTCCACATCTTTGAATATGAGGGCTCTAAACACACTCACGTGAAGGATCCAAAAAACCCAGGGGATTAAACAATGAGGCATTTGATAGCCCTGAATGTCTTATACCATTATCAATCAATCTATTAACCATGATGGGATTCAACATCAAATAGCCATTGATATTTAATTTACGAATATATTTGTGGACATCTATAAAAACACCAAACTTATTCATGGGTTTAGCCGGTGCATATTTCAGACCATGATTAAGAACAAACTTTTCATTATCAGTCAAAGTGGCTTGACTCAAATTAAAGATACCAACATCACTCACACCCTTTTTCTTTTCTTTTCTACTCCTCCTCCCCCCTCTGGACCCTCTCTGTGATCTAGGATTCGTTTGTTTGTGTTTCCCCCTTCCACAAAAAAAGGAGGACCTGCCCTGCTTGGCAGGGTTCTGAGCAGGACCCTGCCACCCCTGTTGGTGAAAATTCCCATACTCCCCTCTAATAGGAGTGTTGAAAGGGTGATTGGTGATATATCTCCCAGGGAATCTCTAGAAAGGGGTTCAAATCTATTATATAAATCCATGTTATTTCTCCATGGAGAAAATTGTCCTTGAATGATTTACATCATTCCTAGAAGGGGTGTTCTGATGATATTGGCTCACATTCTGAATATTCTTCCTTTGTCCTTGATGGTCAATAAAGGAAAGTTTGGGGGGGGGGGGGCGTATTCCCACTAGGGATCCGTGCCCACCCCCCCACCCTGAGAGGCTGGAGGATGTCTCAATGGCAAAGAAGGTTGAGTATAACGAGAGTTTGGGATGGAGTTACCGTCACTGGGTGCATAGGGTGCAGTAGATGCACTCTTCCCATTCCATACCACTTCCTCTTTGTTCTTTTGCCATTTAAACACCATATTGGTTCTGTAATCTTCTACATCTCTAAGATATTTTTGCTTTTTCTTAAACGTTTGATCCTGCTCCTCCTTCTCTAAGATCTTTTTTTTTTTATTATTGGTTTGGCAAAAACATCATAGTGAGATCTAAAACTGAAAAAACATGTATAAAAAACGTAGGTTTGAAACATCACTGCATTCAAAAAGCTTGACGCATTTTGTGGATTCGCTCCACTTCGTCAGGAGTGGATGCATGATACGTCTCTGTAAAAAGATATATAGATACCAATATGGTATAATGGTTACCCCAAACAACGGGTGTGGGGGGGGGGGGGTATTGTAGGAGGGAGAAAAAAGAGGATATCAGTCCTTAAAGTGACCGTAAAGACTAATTTTTAAAAAAAAGAACAAATATGTTATACTTACCTCCTCTGTGAGTTGGTTTTGCACAGAGCAGCCCCGATCCTCCTCTTCTCTGGTCCTTCTTTGGCTCGCCTGGCTCCTCCCTCTTTTTCAGTGCCCCCAGCTTGTTATGGGGGCACCCAAGCCGAGTCACAGCTCCCTATATCCATTCAGACACGGAGCCACAACCAGGCCCTGCCCTCTCTCTCTCCTGATTGGCTGAATTATTTTGATTGACAGCAGCCAGAGCCAATCGCACCACTGCTGTCTCAGCCAATGAGGAGGGGTCTCCCAGGCAGCTTAGACATTCCTGCAACATCACTGGATAAAGACAGGTTCAGGTAAGTAATAGGGGGGCTGAGGGGGGGGGGGGCTGCTCCGCACAGAAGGTTTATTTTATCTTAATGCACAGAATGCATTAAGATAAAAAAAACTTCTGACTTTATAATCCCTTTAAATACTTACAAAACGTCTCCAAGTTCAAACATCCGGTACTAGAGGGTGAGGGCCGCTGGAGGTGTCTGTCCCGGGAGCTGTGGATTACAGACCTGTGGAAACCAAGGCACATATAACCCCAGGAGGATAAGGGTCACCATGTTAAAATCTGGAACGGTGCAAAGTAGTATCTCCAAGGATTTCTATAAAGGTAATAAATCGTGTATAACTATAGTGTTCAATATAGCTACTACCATAGATGAATGCGACCTGTGACCATTGGTGGCAAAAAGCGAAGATAGGTGCAGGATGGACCATAAACCTAGTGCATAGAAAAATGATCAAAAGCATTGTGTATTAGAAGTGTTGCATGGACCCACCGTACATACCATGTACATACACATATCTTCCATTTTAGATCTTACTATGATGTTTTTGCCATAACAATAATCAAAAGTATGGAGTGGGAAGACTAACTGCACCTGCCAAAATGCTCAATACAACTCTTCTCCCGAAAACTCCAATTTCCCGAGAACTCCAACCACTTCAATTCCATTGACTCTACACCAGGAATAATTGGAGATTTAGACCACTTGGTGTTTTCAAAGCCTATACAGTCCGGTACAGACCATAATGAGTGAACATTGTTAGTCCGGCCGCTAGTTGTCGCCACCTTGGAGGCGGCCATGTTGTTGGTTACTAGCGGGCGGACTACAAATCCGCTCATTATAGCGTTTAACGGAGTGTATACGATGCCACCTGTTCTGTGAAAACACCAAGTGGTCGAAATCTCCAATTATTCTTGGTGTGGAGTCACCAGACGTGACGTGGCTGGAGTTCTCAGCAAGTTGGAGTTTTCGGCAGAACACACCCAGCTGTACAAACTTTGGTAAGGTAACAATTAATATCTTTGGAATAGGGAAAGCTTTGAGTTCAATATAAAGTTTACCTTACATGGTTCACTGGAGTCACTTTAAGCGGATTCTGTGTTGGAAACAATTCTAAGTTGGCCTGGCCAGTGTACACATCACTCCTCGAGTAAATCACACCCCACACATAGATATCAAGAAATTTATCTGAACACCTCGAGCTGGAAAGATTGTTTTGGGATTAGGTTTATAAATGGAAGTTCAGCCGTATAATATTTATATCTATTGATCCACCTAGACGAATGCTCGTCCTATAAAATACGCACACAAAAAAAAAATATCTTTCCCCACAGAGCAGTACTGGGAGTTTATTTATATTCATGGCATTGATATAGTGTTTTGTTGAGTATTGATTTATTGTTACATTGCAGATATCTTATATATTATTTATATCAGAGGGCATTTTATTGTTAAACCCAGCAAATGGAAAAAAAAAAAAGTACATATTCAAGTTCATTTCCCTTGACAGTTTGTTAAGCATTCTCTGCTTTTTAAACTGGGCAGAAGAAATACAGACTGGAGACAGAACATCCTCATCATGCTGCCAAACATTGCTTGCTATGCATTTGTGAATGTGAAAATACCACAGCAACCTGCCATACACATGTCCCCGAATGGCTCCGTGTTACGTCTTACACTGAAACTAAAATGAGCCTATTTCTGGAATGGATCAAAATCAATGTAATGCCAACTCCAACTTCAGCTTGATAGATGGAAGAATAAAAACCCCTTGCCAGGTCTCAGACCCCCACTGCAAGGGTTAAATACAGTGGTGGCCGATGCATGAAAATTTGGAGGGGGGCGGCAAAACCAACACCTCCCCCCTTCCCCACACGGGACGGCCGGCCAGCAGTCAAACCTACCATCCCCTCCCGGGACGGACGGCTGCTGCCCAGCCGGACAGCCAGCATCCTTACCTCCTCCTTCCCAGATTCTCCTCCATCCGTATGTCTCTTCCCTCTTCCTGGCCAATGGCCAGTAAAATTGCTTCTCTTTTCAGCCAATCAGAAAAGGGGTCTCACGACCCACTTCCTGATTGGCTGGGAGGAAAATCAGTGTGATAATAGCGAATATTCATTCGCTATTGTCATACAACTGGGTGGGCTCAGGGCGCAGTGCTCTGCGCCCTGAGCCCACCCTATTTTAAAGCCTATTAGGGCCTCTGGCTCTAATCACGTGCTTAAAAATTCCCTATTGGAATCCATGCGTCCGGTGCCCTGCATGTAGAATAGGGGGGCCAGGCACATGGATGGGGAGGCGGCGCCCCTGCGCCCCCAATGGACAGGCCGCCACTCGTTAAATACTTGTTACTTCTAGGGGGACATGAAAAAGCTTCATTATCACCATGATTCATGCTAAAATTAAAGGGAGCTACCTAGACAAAATCCATAAATTCAAAACACTATGGCAACCTTGGGTAGTCCCTTTTTTGTCATGAGGGTCTTAGTCAAGTAGAATGTGCTGCTCTAAAAATGTAACCTTGGAGTCCTCCTAGGAAGGGGGCCTTGTGCTCGTGAAACGCATAGAGGCAGTCAGCAGGTTAATGAGGAACCCCCCATACCATCTATAGCAGTGATCTCCAAATTGTGGCCCTTTGCTTGCTTTTGTCTGGCCCTTGGGGGCACTATTCCTCCCACTTACATGAGGAACTATTTCTCTCACTCACACTAGCATATGACCATAATTACTACCACTGACACCAATGACACATAGAACTATTCCTCCGACTGACACCAACAATAGGGCAATATTCCATCTACTGTCATCAATGATGGGACACTACCTACCTAGACAAAATCCATAAATTCAAAACACTATGGCAACCTTGGGTAGTCCCTTTTTTGTTATGAGGGTCTTAGTCAAGTGGAATGTGCTGCTCCAAAATTTTAACCTTGGAGTCCTCCTGAAGAAGGGGGCCTTGCCCTCATGAAACACATAGAGGCAGTCACAAGGTTAATGAGGAGCCCCTGATACCATCTATAGCAGTGGTCTCCAAATTGTGGCCCAGGGGCTAGATGTGGCTCTTTGCTTACTTTTGTCTGGCCCTTGGGGCACTATTCCTCCCACTTATATGAGGAACTATTTCTCTCACTCACACTAGCATATGACCATAATTACTGCCACTGACACCAATGACACATAGAACTATTCCTCCCACTGACACCAACAATAGGGCAATATGCCATCTACTGGCATCAATGATGGGGCACTATTCCTTCCACTGACACCAATTATAGGGCACTATTCCTCCCACTGACACCAATTATAGGGCACTATTCCTCCCACTGACACCAATAATGAGATATTGTTTGCTCCCACACTAGGACATTATCTACTCCCACTGGCCACCGTCTGGCCCCCTAAAGCCTGAAGGAAAGTAAACTGGCCCTTTTTTGAGAAAGTTTGGAGACCCCTGATCTACAGCAATTGGGGAGTTCTCTCAAATATCTCATTCCCAGTCTCAGGAGTGAGATATCCGGTAACCTTGGGTGGCTCATTTCAATGAAGCCCTACTACTTCCCTGATGCCCAATTATGCCATTGCCTATAACAAGTACATTGACACTAATGGCATGCCACTTCCCTGGGAACTCCCCCCCCCCCCCCTTCCATTTCCTTTCCCCCTATGTGGAAGTTCAGGCAAAAATTAACTAACTCTAAACCTGATCTCTATCACATTCTAAACCTAATCTATCTAAAACTGTAAAGCAAAAATCGCTGTACTTACCTGTTCTGCAGCCGGTCCTTTGCAGAGGAGAGTGTGCAGGAGAGGACAGACATTGGCTGGGTAATGCCTGGGAAGTGACGTCACCCGTAGAGTTACTATGGGGCTTCAATTGTTGGCTGCCTCTCCTGCACACTCCCACACACAGAAGGCACTATTGACAGCTCACACTGGGACCAGACTGGATCGGGTACAGAATAGGTAAGTGTAGCAATTTTTGCTTTACGGGGGTTTAGATAGATTTGGTTTAGAATGTGGCAGAGAACAGGTTTAGAGTTAGTTCATTTTTGCCTGAACTTCCACTTTAACTTATGTTTTTCTTTCGGGCACTTGGTGTCCATGCCTCTTTGAACATCTCCTGGCATTCCATCACATCTGCCATTCTATATCTAAGCAAGTAGGCAGGTGCAGTTCAGCCTCCCTCTCTGTAGATAGAGCTGTTTAACTGGCTGCTGTGAGGAGCCTTGTGGCTGGAGGCTGTGAGGAGCTTTGTTCCTCTGAAGCCTCTGTAGGTGTCATCAGTGGAGCAGCTGTCCAACTGGAAGCTCAAACACTGGTTGACCTCCCTCCATCTTTAGTGATGGTAATGCTAATAAATAGCACTGTCCCACTGCAGATGGCATGCATTTTGCAAAGTGGGGAGAGTAGAGACAGGATCCCCACTGGATAAGGACAGTGAATTTAGGTTTCCGGCCGGGGAGGGGCAGTGCAGGGACACCACCTCTGACTCCGCTGTTTGGTTACCCTACAGAGCTGAGATGAGGATGGTCCTATTAGGCTATAAGTGCACCTACACTGCTACTCTGCCTGTCAGCCACCCCCTTCACCAGATGCTTCTCAGGGAACGTAAGTGATATAAGAGTGTCTTCTCAATTGCAGATGCTGTGTCAAAGTGCCACCAACGTTCCCGAGATGCAGAGACTGTTGTACCTGAGTTACATGTGGTATTAAGGCTCTGGTACCCTATTACTGAGGACTGTTGAGTAAACATCTTGCTGCTGCCCAGCACATGGCATTTGTTGCTTCTTACTACCAAAAAAATAATGGTGGCACTTTCCTTGATCCCTGTGTGACCTTACTCCACGTTGGGTACCAATCAACTGGCCTGGCCCACAAACATACCACTTGTATGATGCTGCTCTTTTCTAGACCTTTGGTGAGTTTATCACATTATTGCTACCTGTATATTGATGTAATGTGTATCCAATTAAGTTTGGCATATCCTAATGATGTACCTAAAGATTGTTTACTATGGGATGTACTCTTTCCTTTACCAATTGTTCACCAAGTTTCTTTGTCAGTTCCATTATTGTTTTGAATTTTAAAGCGGAGTTCCGGGCACAGAAGTCATTTTTTAATAAACATACCCCCGGGACAGTCAGGGCTAGCACATTCCACAATGGCTAGCCTCTGATCTGTCCCGGTTCGCACTTACCTTTTAGAAAAAATACTTACTTATAAAATTTCTTCCACAGCGTTTCCATCTCTCTTGTGGGCAGCTGAAGCCGGCACGGTCCTCTTCTGTGTCTTCTTCCGCGTCTTCTTGTCCCAGAATGCGCCTGCACCGGCCCCTCTTGTCACTTCTGGTGCGGCATGCCCAGAAGCTGTTTAGCAGGGGAATGCGGCGTCGCCCGGAAGTGATGAGCGGGGCCGGTGCCGTCGCATTGATTCCTGGGAGCGATGACGTTCAGCTCCCAGGAATCATAGCGAGACAGGAAGTGACGGGGTGAGCCGCGGCTCCGAGGGAGGAAGTACTATGAGGTGAGTATTTACGATCTTCAATTAAAAGGTGAGTAAACAAAAAAAAAAAAAATAACTATCCAATTCCTTTTCAGGTGATCTCGAACTAGCGGAGGGGCACAAAAATAAAATATAGTTTTTGTGCCCGGAACTCCGCTTTAAATAACGCTCAATCAAGGTCTTGAACAAGAAAAATCTTCATGATCTTCCTTCCCCCCCCCCTCTAGCCGGTTCTCTAGCGCTCTCCTTTTCTCCCTCCAGATGCTCCAGTGTCCCAGACTGTTGGCGGATCCCAACTTTATCACATATAATGCAGAGCTATTAACCTTGCACTGTACATAGAAAAGACAGGAGTGCAACTGCAGCCAGGAGTGCTTTAGAAATGAGGCTGCAGGAGACGTCACACCACTAGACAGACCCTGTTGGAGTGAGGAATAAGGTATTACACCTTACGCCCCTTCATCTACCCCTATGCAAAAAATAAGTGTTTAACCTTTGAAGGCAGGCCACTGCAGGTGTAGTTTTTGTTTTCTTGTGTAGCACTGTCCCGTAGGGCTTGCGGGCCACTGCAGGTGTAGTTTTTGTTTTCTTGTGTAGCACTGTCCCCGTAGGGCTTGCTGTGTGATGACTTCTTGGGCCTCGTTACGGTTACCCTGCAGACAGTCACTAGGGGACTTTTCACACATTTATTCTTGCTCATTACTCAATAAACAGCCCAGGGAATTTGGTTTTGTATTTATTGTGGAACTTGGATGGGAGAAGAGAATAGTGGGATACTCCAACTGAACTATTTACAGTAGATAAGGACAACTCTCACTTGGCCTCACCAGGTCCTTTGTTGAAGCAGTCACACTGCTTTAACCATACTGCCACTTGTATGGAAGAATTAAGTCTTCTTGCTCTCTCTAGCAGCAGACTTGATGCAAATACTTTATCTTCCTGATACTTCCTTGCATCCTCTTGACTGACACCCATTCACTGACTCATCCAGCTGAAGAGATGGCCCTCACGACAGGCCCAATGACACAAATATATACTCACTGTTGGCAGAATCAGATCCTTTACAGTGCCTCCCTTCCAGTCAGCTTTGCAGGACATCTTGGTTCAGCTCCTATCTGACTTTCAGGCCCTCAGGTTGACTACCCGAAGCCACATAGCAGCTTCTACAAAGAAGGGGCAGCTGACCCCTCCCTCCAGTACTCTGCTCTCCAGCCGAAGACTCCGAGCACATGTGCTCTTGGCATTTATACAGTCACCCAGCATGCACCCAGCATATAGAGTCACCCAGCATGCACTGAGGCACTTTCTTCTGCCAATCACCAGGGCTGTAACAAATGCCTGTGCACTCACTTGTCAGGTTTCCTCCCACTGTCCAATATGCCTCCCTATTGGACCAGTGTGAACATTTTCAAACAAGCTGAGCTGCATCTGAGCACCAAGAGCAAACCCTACCAATGGATCCTGGTCTCTGGTAGGCAGGGAGCAATCTAAATTTACCTGACAATCTCTCTGGCAAGCAGAAAGACCCAAAAACTATACTCTTCTAGCACCTACCTAGGAGGGTGATAGACTTGTGCCTGGAGTTGGGCTTTCACTGAATGAGGAAGGGTCAGAACCAAAGGCAGGTCTCTGTTCCTGCTGGAGAATTTCCCTTTAACTCCTGTGGTGAAATTCTTCATGTTTTGGGAGAAAGTTAAACACCTTGGTCAGGTTCAATTTATTGCAATATAAAGTATTTACAGATTCTTAACTAGCAGTAAATGAGTGTTAAAAGGAGTCCTTACTGACCCGCTTTCCTGCAACACTATAGATTACTTCATCTTTAAAGTTCAAAGCAGAGGCATTCTGGCAAGTTTGTATTCAGTTTCTCACCTGCTCTTTGTTTGCATTAGAAAGCTAGAAGGCAGCTAAGTCCCCGCTGTAAGAGAGCAGGGGGAGTTGAGCTGAACTCCAACGATTCTGCTATAAATTGTGAGGATGAATTACTCCACAACGCCTAGAGAATTCTTATAGATGTAGCAGCCTCCCAGATAGGTGCTAGGAATTAGAGAAGTTAAAATTAGTTTTGTTTTTGATGCTTCATATCTGGCGGTCATGTCCCAAAGTTCATAGGATGTGTATTAGGTTTTTTTTCTTTTAAAAATACAGTTTTAAATGGGAACCTGAGTAAATACACTACAAAGACATTCTTAAACAAACAAATCCAAGATATCCAGCCAAAAATGGCAAAAATTATATTCAGTGCCACCAAAAACAATAGCTCAGTCATGGAAATCTCCTGTACTGAGCTTTCAAAGGGATAAAACATGACTAAACCGCTCAAAAGTCAGTGAAGAATTAACACCTATTTTGTTAGATAAGCACAACAAACATCTAAAAATTCAGTCCTCAAGGATAGCCTATTCCAAACACAATTCAAGAGCCCTCATTATATGACCAGTACTAGAAGGATTAGAAGGTTGGTCAACCACCAGTGATGGGGGATCTCCTAACTCCCTAATTGTGTCCTACTTACTTCCTACCTTAGTCTTACTGTGATCTTTACAGCTTTTTCAACTGCTCTTCTACATTCATTCCTGTAGAACCCTCCTAGTTAGGCTGTTAGGCAAATTACATTTTTGACTTTTGCTGTAATCACAGGAGCAGTGATGTTTGGTTGGGTCTGCTCAGAGCTTCACAGGCTGAGATTTTGATTACTTCCCCCTGCCTCTAGAAGAAGTTTCTAGAGCTTAGGGTGGGAGGATTCAAGTGTCCAATCTGATTATTCAGCAGGGTCTAGCCAATCCCTGGGGAAGGTGTGCCCAGATGTAGCTAGGTTGCTGTAAAATAGTCATGAGCCCTGAGGAGAATGTATTTTTCACCCTATGGGGATGGATCTGTGAGTTGAGAGGAAAGGAGGACTGCTTACCCCCCAGAGCCTTTGGACTGGGTGCTGAGATGTTGTGAACTTGTAGACTTATCCTGCCTGGGATTTGTGAGTAGAGCTTCTTCTTGCTGAAGCTTCATTCCTGGCCCCCGGCTGTGAACCTATAGACTGCTCCAGTCTACTACTACTTGTGCTTCATACTGCCGCAAGGTCTCCAGCTGTGCGCCTATAGACTGCTCCAGTCTACCACTACTTGTGCCCATACTGCTGCAAGGTCTCCAACTGTACACCTATAGACTGCTCCAGTCTACCATACTTGTGCCCATACTGCTGCATGGTCTTTAGCTGTGCATCTGTAGACTGTCCGAGTCTACTACTTCCTATGCTACTGCTAAAAGTATCTAGAAAGACACTAGAAAGAAATGTCCACAGCATATTGTTCATCGTTTTGAGGGTATCCCACACATAGTTAATGGGTGCAGGGTGTGTGTGCTAACGAGGTAAGCTGGTGACCTGCTTCCTGTGTTTTACTGATTTTTACAAATTTTCCTAAATCTACATACCAGGAAGTCATTAACTTTTCTATGGAACACACTAAGGGCTGAGGTAAGGCCTTGTTCTAAAAATCAAAGAAAGCATTTATATTTTCTGCAACAGTGGTAAATTAATGGTATATTGGTAAATAGTGGAGCTGAAATAAAAAATAAATAAATAAATAAAAAGATGCACTTATCCTTTAACCACTTGCCGACCGCCCGCCACACTTTTACTGCGGCAGGCTGGCTCAGCTAAGTTAAGGCCTTGTTCTAAAAATCAAAGAACGCTTTTATTTTTCTGCAACAGTGGGTATATTGGAAAATAGTGGAGCTGAAATAAAAAATAAATAAAAAGATGCACTTATCCTTTAACCACTTGCCGACCGCCCGCCGCAGTTGGCTCAGCTGCGCGAACAGACTTAGTACTACGTCGGTTGCGCTTGGTGCTGGGGGGAGAGCGAGCGCCACCGGTGGCACACTCCCGCCCCCACTAGGCAGCAGAGATGCCGATGCATGGGGCCGCCGGCCGCGATTGCCACCGGCCACCCGCGCTCTCTCCCCGCTGAGGGAGAAGAACGGTCAGCCGAACACTCTTCTCTCTGAAATGATCACAGAGCGCCTGTGATCCTTCTATATAGGATGACAGGTCTCTATGGTCATTTCAAAAGCCCATCACCCCTCAGTTAGTAAACACTCCCCTAGGCTTACATTTAACCCCTTGGTCACCAACTAGGTTAACCCCTTCCCTGCCAATGTCATTAGTACAGTAGCAGTGCATATTTTTAGCACCGATTACTGTAGTAATGTCACTGGTACCCCCAAAATTGTCATAAAGGTCAGTTAGGGGTCCGAACTGTCCGCCGAAATGTCGCAGTCCCGCTAAAAATCACAGATCGCCGCCATTAGTTGTAAAAAAAAAAAATAACATAAATAATAATGACATAAATCTTTCCCCTAGTTGGAAGACGCAATAGCTTTTGCGCAAACCAATCAAAATACGCTTATTGCGATTTTTTTTACCAAACATATGTAGCACAAATTGGCCTAAAATGTTAAAAAATTTGATTTTTACATTTTTTTGGGGGGAATTCCATATAAAAAAAATTGAAAAATATTGTTAATTTTGCAAAATTGACGCTCTTTTTTTGTTTATAGCGCAAAAAGTAAAAATCACACAGGTGATCAAATACCACCAAAAGAAAGCTCTGTTTGTGGGAAAAAAAGGATGTCAAATTTGTTTAGGTACAGCGTCGCACGACCGTGCAATTGTCCGTTAAAGTAACGCAGTGCCGAATCGCAAAAAATGGCCTGGTCATTAAGGGGGGGCAAATCCTTCTGGCCCAGAACTGGTTAAATAAAAGTGGGCCAGCAAACCCTGAAACAGTATTTCCTGGCTGGTTTGAACTCACTGAAACACGCTACACCTTGAGTGAAACCCCCAAATATCACAGTATTGTTATATATGAGTATGGGTGACCTTTATTAAGAACCATTTTTGTTTTTTATTTTTACAACCCTGGAACGTGCTGACATTATATAACCATTGAGAACTCGAGTCCTGGTTACGGCATCATTGCGGTTATGATTTATAACATTCCTGATATTTTGCCGTTCCATGTATGACAGCCTGAAGAACCCAAGTCTGAATGCAATAACAAAAAGCCAATAAAACGAAACTGGAATTAAAGAGATAATGAGAATTTAAATCTCCATGAAAAATAGTTTCCTACGAGGCACCTAGGTTGATTTCTGGCTGGTACATATTTTTATATTCATCATGCCAGATGCTAGCTCTTTCAGGAATGACAATGAAACTTGAGTTATCTCCACCTTTAACTCGGGCTTCTAGCATTTTATGTTTATGTAAATTTCATAGCCATAAACTTCAACCGCTCTTTACAGAGAAAGCAACACGATAAGATGCCACGGAAAAAAGAGGGACTGGGTCCTTCAATCATTCAACTAGCAAGCCATGAAAATGGCGAGGAGACCTCTGAAATGCTGGCCAGGCTCTGAAGCTTCATAGATGAGACAGCAGGCATGGAAACAGGGGTGTAACTACAGGGGTTGCAGGGGTTGCAATTGCAACCGGGCCCCATGCTCCAGGGGGCCTTTGTGGCTCCCCTGTACACCTGGATAGGAGGGGGGGGGGGCAGCATGTAGAGAAATCACTGTCCTCCTTTTTCCTCCTGTAGCTGCAGGAGGAAAATGGAGGAGATTGGTTCCTCTGTATGCTGCCCCCACCACTCCTCCTATCCTGTTCTCTTGTGTTCTGCTGTCTCTGGGCCCTTATGTTCTCCCCTGGTCCCTCCCGCCACTGGGCTCGCTCTCCTCTCCTGCCGGCTGCTGCAGGGGATGTGTCACAATAGAGAACCAGGAAGGGGTCGGTAAATATGTAATTTACCAGCTCCTTCCTTTTCTGAATGGACAGAGTCATAGTCAGTGACATTGTAAAAAAATTAAATAAAATGATAAAAAATAATACAATAAAAATATCAAATTATAAAAACTACTGACACCAGTGGGTGAACTTCCAGGATCGCAAAGGTCACACTTGCGACCGGGCCCTGGCATTCCACCACCGTGGGGAGGCCCCAAGATGGCAGGAAGGGGGCCCACTACAGAATTTGTGAAAGGGTCCTGCTGGGGGATCGTAATTAGGGGCCCCGCAATGAGAGTAAAGGGCCCCAGGATCAGTGGGCGGGAGGGGGGCCCTTCATGATTTCTTGCATCGGGGCCCTTAAGTCTCTAGTTACGCCTCTGCATGGAAATTAAGCCCCACTATCGTACCGCAAATATAAAAAAAATGCCCAGTGGGGTATCAGAGTCATATTAGAACTCTTTTCTTTTTCTTTAATCTTTCTTTTTTTTTTCTTTACATTTTTGGGGCATTTTCAGTTTCCATCCGGTTTCTTACGAGTGATATGGCTGAACTTTCCTTGGTGTGAAGTCTACTTTACACTTCTCATCTTAACCACTTGCCGACTAGGCTTTTTCTGGTACTTTTTCTTTACAAGTATAAAGCTGAGTTCCACCAAAAAGTGGAACTTCCGCTCATTTGCTTTCCCCCCCCCCTCCAGTGCCACATTTGGCACCTTTCAGGGGGGAGGGGGGAATGGGTACTTGTTTTTGACAGGTACCCTTCCCCACTTCCAGGAGACGGTGCCACGGCACTGTCCCTCAGAAGTTTGACCCCCTTCCCCCACCGCTAAGCCAATCTGAATGCACAGCGCGCATGCACAGTAAGGACCTGCCCGTAAAGCCACAAGGCTTCCCTGCTGGGTTCCCTTACCGGCAATGGCATCGGCAGCACCCGACAGCCAATGGAAACATCGGCTGGGGTGCCGACATCCCTGGACTTCAGGACAGGTAAGTGTCCTAATATTAAAAGTCAAAAGTGTCAGTTAGTGTCCGACTGTCTGCTGCAATACCGCAGTCCCGCTATATGTCGCTGATCGCCGCCATTACTAGTAAAAAAATAAAAATAAAATAAAAATATTAATAAAAATATCCCATAGTTTATAGACGCTATAACTTTTTGCACAAACAAATCAATATATGCTTAATGGGATTTTTTTTTTTTTCCCAAAAATATGTAGCAGAATACACATTGGCCTAAATTTTTGAAGAAGTTAGATTTCTTCAATTTTTGTATTGGATGCTTGTTATAGCAGAAAGCAAAAATATTGTTTTTTTTTCACAATTGTTGGTCTTCTTTTTAACACTGAAGAAATGACACTTTGCTACAATGTAAAGTAGTGAGTGTACAGCTTGTATAACAGTGTAAATTTGCTGTCCCCTCAAAATAACTCAACACACAGCCATTAATGTCTAAACCGCTGGTAACAAAAGTGGGTACACCCCTAAGTGAAAAATATCAAAATTGGGCCCAATTAGCCATTTTCCCTCCCCGGTGTCATGTGACTCGTTGGTGTTACAAGGTCTCAGGTGTGAATGGGTGGCAGGTGTGTTATATTTGGTGTTTATATTTGGTGTTATCGCTCTCACTCTCACATACTGGTCACTGGAAGGTCAACATGGCACCTCATGGCAAAGAACTCTCTGAGGATTTGAAAAAAGAATTGTTGCTCTACATAAAGATGGCCTAGGCTATAGAAAGATTGCCAAGACCCTGATACTGAGCTGCAGTGCAGTGGCCAAGACCATACAGAGGCTTAACAGGACAGGTTCCACTCAGAACAGGCCTCGCCATGGTCGAACAAAGAAGTTGAGTGCACGTGCTCAGTGTCATACCAGAGGTTGTCTTTGGGAAATAGACGATGAGTGCTGCCAGCATTGCTGCAGAGGTTGAAGTGGTGGGGGTTCAGTCTGTCAGTGCTCAGACCATACACTGCACACTGCATCAAATTGGTCTGCATGGCTGTCGTCCCAGAAGGAAGCCTCTTCTAAACATGATGCACAAGAACGCCCACAAACAGTTTGCTGAAGACAAGCAGACTAAGGACATGGATTACTGGAACCATGTCCTGTGGTCTGATGCGACCAAGATAAACGTATTTGGTTCAGATGGTGTCAAGCGTGTGTTGCAGCAACCAGGTGAGGAGTACAAAGACAAGTGTGTCTTGCCTACAGTCAATCATGGTGGTGGGAGTGTCATGGCCTGGGGCTGCATGAGTGCTGCCAGCACTGGGGAGCTACAGTTCATTGAGGGAACCATGAATGCCAACATGTACTGTGACATACTGAAGCAGAGCTTGATCCCCTGCCTTTGGAGACTGAGCCGCAGGGCAGTATTCCAACATGATAATGACCCCAAACACACCCTTAAGATGACCACTGCCTTGCTAAAGAATCTCTGGGTAAAGGTGATGGACTGGCCAAGCATGTCTCCAGAACTAAACCTTACTGAGCTCTGCGGGGCATCCTCAAATGGAGGGTGGAGGAGTGCAAGGTCTCTAACATTCACCAGCACCGTGATGTCGTTATGGAGGAGTGGACGAGGACTCCAGAGGCAACCTGTGAAGCTCTGGTGAATTCCATGCCCAAGAAGGTTATGGCAGTGCTGGAAAATAATGGTGGCCACACAAAATATTGACACTTTGGGCCCAATTTGGACATTTTGACTTAGGGGTGTACTCACTTTTGTTGCCAGCGGTTTAGACATTAATGGCTGTGTGTTGAGTTATTTTGAGGGGACAGCAAATGTACACTGTTATACAAGCTGTACACTCACTACTTTACATTGTCCTCAGAGATCCTCAGAGAGTTCTTTGCCATGAGGTGCCATGTTGAACTTCCAGTGGCCAGTATGAGAGAGTGAGAGCGATAACACCAAATTTAACACACCTGCTCCCCATTCACACCTGAGACCTTGTAACACTAATGAGTCACATGACACCGGGGAGGGAAAATGGCTAATTGGGCCCAATTTGGACATTATACCTTAGGGGTGTACTCACTTTTGTTGCCAGCGCTTTAGACATTAATGGCTGTGTGTTGAGTTATTTTGAGGGGGCAGCAAATTGACACTGTTATACAAGCTGTACACTCACTACTTTACATTGTAGCAAAGTGTCATTTCTTCAGTGTTGTCACATGAAAAGGTATAATAAAATATTTACAAAAATGTGAGGGGTGCACTCACTTTTGTGAGATACTGTAGCTCAAAAAAAACCAAAAAAACACAGAGGTTATCAAATATCCCCAAAAGAAAACTCTATTTGTGGTAAAAAGAGAAATACACTTTATTTAGGAACAGCGTCGTACGACTGCGCAATTGACAGTTAAAGTAATGCAGTGCCGTATCGCAATTGACCTGGTCATAAGGGGGGGGGGGGGGGGTGGTCCGCTGGAGGGCAAGGGGTTAAATAGCGTTTAGTTGGACTTTAACAGACTGAAAAAAGACATTAAACGGATACAGTACTTGAAGGGTTATACCTAATGGGGTATAGCGGTATAACGTATACAGTACTTGCCAACACATTTTGACCCCCTATGGTCCCTTACCAAAAACGTAAATGTCCATTTCATACAACGGCCATTCGGTTTTAATAACGGCATCACAGGAAGACGTTTATGACCACAGCAGAGTCTACATCAAAAAATAAAACCAACAGATGCAAATACATAGGTGTGAAAATGTCGGCTATAGGAGATAAACAAATATGTTGTTTTTTAACAAACAAAACAAACAAATTAGACAATCCTGAAGCATTTCCATGTTCTCTGAAATAGAAACATAAATAAATAAATAAACAAGGATGAGAGGAAATGGGAAATATAAAAGAGAACAATACAATATAATAAAATGGAAGTAGGGGGGGGCAGATGAGCGGTGGGCTCCTAGGGTTTGGATGATGAAGAACTCTATAGCCAGGTTACAGAGAAGAATAACTCTCCGGGTTTATTGTCAGAAGTGCAAATTGAATCCAAAGTTCCAGATTTGGTAGAGGAGAGTCCAGGAAAAACACTGCTGAGTTTCTCATTGATCATAAACCCATCTAACTCGCGTCCGGCATCAGCAACGGCCATTGACTGTCACTTCCAAGGCTTTGCAGTTCATCGTTCCTCTAGAAAAACTTAGCAAGCGAATTTCCCCCCCCCCCCATTTCAAATGTACGTGTGAAATTCTAAGGCTCAGGGGTGTCAAAGTCAATTTAATCGCGGGCCGCATCAGCATTATGATTGCCCTCAAAAGGGCCGGTTGTATCTGTAAGACTAGATGTCAAGAGCATCCCCTACCCTTACATAAGACATCAAGAGCCTCTCCACCATCAAAAGTTGATTCCCCCATCCTCCCTTACATCACAGTGCACCTCCCTTACCTTGTGGTGCTGCTGGGAAGAAGCTGGAGGCATTGCTGGAAAGCAGAAAGTATAAGGTCTGGAGGAGGACTGGAGCTACAGGAGAGGTATGAGGGCCACATAAAATGGCCTGGAGGGCCAGATTTGGCCCGTGGGCCTTGTGTTTGACACCTGGGGTGTAGCAGATTCCGCTTGCTCAGCGGGGGACTGCTCTGCTGATCCCCGCTGAGCAGTTGGATCAAGGGAGGACAGGGCCAGGGGGCAGGGGCAAAATTGCCCCCCCCCCCCCCGGGCTGCTTTAATGCCCTGTAAAAAGGTTGACATGCCTGAAGGATTCCTGGTGAAGAGAAGTAAAAAGTCCCCACTGCTGACCTACTGAGTGTGGGATGAAGACAAGGACAGAGCGCAGACACCCCTCCAACATGGATGGTGTAAACTGTGTCTGAGCAGAGGTTGGTTCTTTGCCCCACTGGAGACTCTCCTCCCCTGGCCAGTCCCGACCAAGCTGTCCCAGCTCCCTCCTGTTGGCCAGGTCGGGAACTGATTCAGCCGGTGAGTAGAGAGTACCTGGAGCGGAGCTTCGGCCTGGAATGGGGGTCAGGATGAGGTCAGGAAGAGGGAGAGTGGGAGGGGGACCGTGTCGCTGCACCATGGGCCTTTGGTTTGTATTTGCCCTATGGGCTGAAAGTTGCCAGTCAGCCCTGAGTTAGATAGCAGGTCCGCGTCTGGTCCACTGTGCAGAGTGGGCACGGACACAGTCCTGCACTCCTCTATGGGGAAATCAGGCATTCCGTTTCCATCTGATCCGCCAAACAGATAGAAAATAGGACCAACATCCATCTGATTTTTGAGGGCAGGATCGGATTGGATGGCAGGGGTGTCAGTGTACATGTTTCTGCTGATATCCGTCGCTCCATAGGGGAGACTGGAGGCTCCGATCAGGCCCACCTCAAAAACTGACAGGCAGACCTGATCAGACAGCCGTGTGAAAGGGGCCTAAGTGTTTAGGTCAATTTTATATGCATTGGTGGTCATGGCAGTGAAAGTATTAATTGGCTCCCCCCCCCCATTGGTGATCATGCTTTTTCTGTGGTCTCTCTGCAGTGGTCTGACATCTCCTTGCTAAAGCACATGTAGCACCCTCCTAGGTAGGTGCTAGAGAGTGAGTATCGTTTTGGCTCCGTCTGCCTATCAGAGGAGCAGCGGGCAAATCCTATATTCTCTCTGCTTAACAGGTTGCAGGATATGTGAGTTAGGTCTGCTCAATGTGTTCAGTGTGTGATTTATGTGCTCTGAGGGAGTGTCCCCACTGGTCCAATTGGGAGGCACATTGCACAGTGGAGGAAACATGACCAATGGGTACACAGGCTTTAAAACAGCCCCAGTGATTGGCAAAGACTGCTGTTTAGGTGCATTGTGGGGTGTGGTATAAAAGCCAGGAGCACATGTGCTCAAGGTCTTTGGCTGGTGAGCAGAGTCCCGGAAGAAGGGTGGTGGCTGCCTCCTCTTCTGCAGCAGTTGGTGATGGTCACAGGCAGTCGGCCTGGTGAGCAAGAAGTGTGAAGCTGAATCCAGAGGTCCAGGAGAGCTGACAGGAGAAGTTGGGGCACTGGAGAACCTGGAAAGCAGTATCATGAGTACACAGGATTGTGCCTAAGGGCCTGACCAGGAAGGGGGCCACTCCGGAGTAGAGTAGTCAGTGGACCGGTGTCAGCTGGTGGATAGAAAAGAGGGTACTACAGTAGGTGTGTGCCCTGAAGATAAGTACTAAAAGAAACATTACCTCCCATTCATCTAGTGGCAGGAAGAAGCTGCGGCCTGGCCGCATTCTCAGATAGAAGTCCTCAGCATTGTGAATAGTTCAAGTGGGGAGGTGGGGAGTGAGTTGTGGATAGTTGGAGAGGGGGAGCTTTGGATTGGGGGGTGAGTTGTGGACAGGGGGGGAAAGGGTGAGCTGTGGATGGGGGGGGGGGGATCTGTGGATGGGAAGCGTGAGTGAGCTGTGAATAGCGGGAGAGGGGAGCTTTGGATTGGGGGTAAATTGTGGACAGGGGGGAAGAGGGTGAGCTGTGTATGGGAGAGGGTGAGCTGTGGATGGGTTGGTGAACTGTGGACCGGGGGGGGAGAGGGCGAGCTGTGAATTCGGAGGTGAGCTGTGGACAGGGGGGAGAGAGTGAGCTGTAGATGGGGGGGTGAGTTGTGAACAGGTAGGAGGGTGAGCTGTGGATGGTGGGGGCAAGCTGTGGATGGGGGGGTGAGTTTCTGGACAGGGGAGAGAGGAGCTGTGGATGGGGGGGTGAGCTGTGGACAGGGGGGAGAGGGTGAACTGTGGATGGGGGGTTGGGTTGTGGACAGGGGGGAGAGGATGAACTGTGGATGGAGGGGTGGGTTGTGAACAGGAAGGAGGGTGAGCTGTGGATGGGGGGGCGAGCTGTGGATGGGGGTGGGAGTTGTGGACTGGGGAGAGAGGAGCTGTGAATGGGGGGGGTGAGCTGTGGACAGGGGGGAAAGGCAGAACTGTGGATGGGTGGGGGGTGGGTTGTGGACAGGGGGAAAGGGTGAACTGTGGATGGAGGGGTGGGTTGTGGACAGGGGGAGAGGGTGAGCTGTGGATGAAGAGGAGAGTGAGCTGTGGATGGGGGGAGAGGGTGAGCTGTTGATAGGGGGGGGGGTGAGTAAGCTGTTGATGGGAGGCGAGAGGAAGAGCTGTGGATGTGGGGAAGGTGAGCCTTTGGGAGTGGGGAGTTGAATGGAAGAAAAAAAAGTCCTGCCCGCACGCATATGTAAACAGTGATCGCAGAACCTCAGAGTGAGACCAATAATTCTAGCACCAGACCTCCTGTGTATCTCTAAACTGGTAATCTATAAAGGAGTTTAAAGCGAATTTAGTATTTTAGAATTTTAAGTACCATAATTTGCCTCCATTCCATGGCCGAACACAATTTTAAAGCGTGACATGTTAGGTATCTATTTACTCTGTGTAACATCATATTTTAGATTTTTTTAAATTAGGTATTATAATGTGTTTGTGTGCAATAGAATTCATTAAAGTGTATTTGTCCTAAAATTGCGTTTGACACAAAAAATTGCAACACCCATCCCA